>NC_084666.1:62950421-63256254 GCF_028389875.1 Rhea pennata
CTTTGGCTCAGGATCCAAACCATGCCAACAGCTAATAAGTGCTGGCCTGATAACTTACATGCTCATTGAGATAAACAAAACTACTCACTCAAGTGTTTACAGGACTATGCATTTAGTGCAAAACTGCTGTTCAGCTAACAGTAATGTTCAAACAAACTAGGATTTGCTTGTTTTTCTATATTCTTTTTACGAGAGAAATTCCCTAAAGTCCCTATGGTACAGCTCTTTTTGGAGGCTGCATGCTTACCACCGTGCTTCCACGGCACGGAAGACACTGTTTTAAGATGCTTCCTAGTACATCAAAAATACCAAAGCCGTGACACAGACTGCGGGTCCAGAAAAGACTCACTTTGCCGTTTCAGATTTGTTAAAATGTTCAAGGAGTAGCTGTCCCAGCGGACCAGGTGTCCCCTGCCTACCCCACTCTTCACCCTGTGCTGGGTCAGGTATCGGCTCTCCAGCTGCAGCTGGCACGGGGCTGGCAGCAGCAGCAGCCCACGCGCTGCGCCTGGCTCCGCAGAGCCACGGCTGGGCGGGCACGCGGATCCAAATCTAATCAGCGTCATCGGAGACCTGGTCCTGCACAGATCTGGCAGCGAGGTCTGTGGAGTCACAGACTAAATTTGCATTACAGATAAGCAGGGATCAGCTCCAGCCCCGTGCCAGCAAGCCTGCCCCGTCCCTGGGAGCAAAACCCACTTCGCTGCATTAATTCAACCGCTCCCAAGGCTGAACGCCAAACCAAACAGATTTCTGAAGCAACTCTGCTTTTAAAGCACAAAATATTAAGAGCGAGGGATTGATAGGTCACTTCAGAGATCTGGGAAGTAACCTACAAAAGGCTCAATGACAACTCAAGGGCAGTCATCTTCAGTCAAGGAATACCTTACCCCTGCTCATCCTCCGACAGTGCTGTGGAGAGCCTTGCCATAAGCAGTGTGCTGCCTACTGAGCAGGGCTCCGGTTGCCTGAAACTGTTAGGAACTCCTGACACATGTTAGATCATATACAGCAAGTAATTAAAGCAAATAAAAGCTTGTTCAGCTCAACGTACATTCGCTCTGAGCACTTTTTCCACGAGCAGTGTGGGGGGGGGGGGAGTGCCTCCTTGTTCACTTATCTTGTACAAGCTCAAAACTGTTAATAAATCCAAGTAACAATACAGTTGCTGCCACATAAAAGTATGATTTGCTTACTAAGAGCTGAGGTTATACTCCCTTACCAAAAACATGAGTCATGGGAACTGGACCTTTTAATTTCTTAGGGCCTTCCACAAACACCCGTGTAGAAAGCCGCGCAGCGCATCCACCACGCGACCTCTCTGCCATTCCTTCTACCTGCCCCCAGGGAACTGGGCGAGCAGCACTGGAGGAGAGGGAAAAGAAAGTGTCCCAAGTACATGCTCAGGAAAAGATGGCTGGGATGCAGCAGGCTCTCAGTAAGAGAATAGCACCTGCTAGCAATCTGTGGGTTATCTCCACAGAGCCCTTTCCACTCCTTACCAGCCTTAAAGTTTCTTGCTTGCACAGTGCACTCCAAACGGCATAAGTCTGGAGTAGCTCTGCTGCAGCCTTCTGCAAATACTCTGAGAAATGCAGTTTTCCAGTGCAGAAGGAGGCCCACGAGGAAAGTACTAGTAGCATCAAATTCTTTCCACAGCCTATGGATATTTATCCAGCCCTTTTCCTCCCTAGTCGGAGGCCCCAGATTTTTGCAAAGCTCTGCTCTGGGCCCCACAGGCAGCAAGAGGGGTTTGTGAAGCAGCTGGATGTGCAGGTTAGGGAACACCCGAGCATAAAGGTTCTCTGTTTTGCAATCTCATTGAGTTATAACTCCTTACCGTTGTCTGAAGATGACATTGAAAAATAAAATTTAAGTTCAAGTCCATGAGACTTTTCTGGCGTACTTGCAGTTGCTTAAATATTGATTTTCGATCTCATGAAATGCACTAAGTATGAAATGTCTGGCTTCAAAGTAATATCACACCGTGAACTGCATGCTCAACTTCAGTAAATTCACATTCATAATTGCGGCTTATATTTTATTCCATTTCAAAGTAGTTACCAAGTCAGAAAACAGTCATTACATTTCATTCAGTAAAAGAGCACATCCCAAATGAGGTGTCTTTAAAGAAAAGAAACAGGACAACTTGCACTGACAACATTTATCCTTTGTACTCTCCAAAGCTCTCCTGATTCATCACCTATTCGTCTGCTACAGCCACATCACTGGCCAACATCTGTTTGTGTCTTAAATCATAGCCTTACTGTGAACTCTCTCCACTATATTCCCTGGTAAAGTACAAGGTCCATTCCTGCATGGTCTGCGGGGAAGAGCTCTAAGGACTACTGGAGAATCATGGTGCAAGAGTGTAGCGGATTAGTTGTGTTTGGGGTTGTTATTTTTTTAAAATGGGTTATTTTGCAAGTTAGAGTACTTCTTTTAATTTGTTAAAAAATACATATATATATATTTGTTTGCTTTAAACACTTCAGGTCAGAAAGGTCTGAGAGCAGTGTGGATTTTAATCCACAGAAAGAAAGCAAGTTTCCTGTATTACTCCATTCTGGACACAACCAGCTGAAGTCCAGAAAATGGGCCTCATTAATACCTTATTTTTTGACCACCAATTTTTCCTCTATATACTTGAGCCTGTTCCAGGCATCATATAAGGGGCTTTGAACAGAACATATGTCAGTCATCAACAGCATGTAAATCACTAGCTGCAGGAAAGATGGGTGGTAAGTGCAACAAGTTTTGGCTGCTGATATGGAAAACAAGCCAGATGGCCAGTTACTGGAAGACATGGGTCAAGCAAACCCACGGACGTACTGAACAATGGTATCTTGTACACCTTGGAATGCATCACTGTTCAGGACCCGAGCCTTTAATTTTGGCATGCGAATCACACATGGAGTTTTTAAAACAATTCACATACTTTATAGTATGCATATACTGAAGTGCAAGATGATTTCCCAAGAAGTACAAGAACACATGCTTCTGAAACAAAGTATTTAGTATTATCAGCCTTTATAGGGTCTCTGAGGATACAGCTTGGACACTCACATCCCCGAGCTAGTCTTTTGACATGGAAGAGCTTGTTGGGAAATCGCTTACCGCACCATGTATCTGTGCTATAGTTCTGAGGAGAAAGAGGAAAACCTGCCCTGTTTTTTCCCCGATTCTGTCTGTAGTTCCTAAGGCAGAAGAGCAGAGCCAGCCCCCTCACTTTCCCAAACCCAAGGAATAGGGCAGTCCATGCACATTTCCGCAGGAAGAGCCAAGCGGGGGAAAAAGCTCTTTCCTTGCAGGAATGCTGACATTGTTAAATGGAGAGCTACAAGAGGTCCCATGAGTCTTGCAGAAGAATATAGGGTTCACTTGCACTGCAGGTAACATTTCCACATCAAAACAAGACAGTACACCAGAGACTTTGAACAAGAGGACACCTATTTGTTAAGTTCTGCTTTATGTTATATGCAGCACAATAAATTAAGCCAGTGAATGTTTTACAAGCTTGATGTTAGTATTCAGCAAGAGATATTTCTCCATTAGAAAATCCTGATACTTAAAATGGATTCAAAGGGACTAATAAATTGGTCCAGTAGGTGTTAATCAATAGTATAAATGAATAACCAATGAAAAACTGTCACTAGGATGCCAAAGGGGAAATCATCCAAGAATGAAATCGGTGCAATAATACAAGTGCATTGTATCCTTCAACAAATATATGTAAAGCATACTGGATAGACATCAATTCCCAGCACAAGAGCACATGCTCTTTGGACTGCCTCAAAATACCTAATTTTATAAAGTATTTATACCGGATCTTTTTCTCCTAGTTTTAAGCAGTGACGTGTTGAATTCAAGGATGCACATATAGTGTGCTTGTGCACTTTTTTTTTTTTTTTTTTTTTTTGTCTTTTTAATTATTCTTGCAGGCAGCTTTTGCCAGAGCTTTGAACCCCTAGAGGAAAATCCCTGGAGATTTATATGAAAAAAAGAAAACTGGCGTTCCTTCTTATTTGCCTATTGAAAACACACACAATGACAGATTGTCAGGATGGGTGAAGCCTATCCTGTTTTAACATCTGAAACATCTGTCCAGGATCCTCAGACAGTCTTCATGTGTTTACAAAGCTCTGACTTCAGGTTAATAATGTTCTTTTTCATTCTCTGCAGTTTGCTGCTCCGCCCATGGCTTCTGCAAGAGTTTGACCTGCTGGTTTTTGCCACTCAAAATTCCCTCTCAGGTATGAGCTACTACTCTAAGTTCATGACCCTTTGGCTGTCTACTCTAGGATTTCTGGTAAAAACCCACAGAACACCTGGGACAAATTTTTGTTATCTCTGAAATTAAATCAGGCCCCAAATCTGTATCTAAAATGCTTTAAGTTATTGAAGTTACTTCCCCCAGCTATGAGGGAAAGTTGGACAAGATTCTTCATTCTCTAAAAAGGGGGGAAAACAAATGAACCAACACCTTCTAGGATGGTTTGTTGCCTTTCTACTAGTTTTCTCCTTCATAAAAAAAAAAAAAAAAAAAAAAAAAAAAGTTAGTTTGGTGAGCCACTCCTACCGTGTCTTCTCATCTGACATTGGTGAAGGAGTGGCTGCTACAAAGCTGGGGGAGGTCTTGTCTCAAGATTGGCAATATTGATGGTGAATATTGGCACCACCTTCCAAAGAAAAGCAGGTCAAAATGCTGAAGGTGAGCAGCAGGTTTTTTTTTTTTTTTTTTTTTTTTTAAACCTATTTGTCATTTTACAGTCCACATCCCTTGCAAACTTGATAGTTTTATCTTCCATAAAACCTCAAAGGCTATTTTTCCCCTATACTTAAGCAATAAAATCCACAATCAGTAAATCTGCTCTTTCAAAGTTATACATAGAAATGTCATAGCCACAGCTGTCAAAACCCACACTCGTCTCCAGAAGCACAAAACAGCAGCTTGTCCAAAAGAGGACAGTTAGTATATAAAGCACCAGAGATACGCAGCCTCTCATTTAAAGCCAGCTTTGTGGGGAGGCACAAATACTCTCGGTAGCTGTTATTCAATGCTAATCCAAACACCATGGCACCGTATCATTCTTCAAACCAGCAAATGTTCATACAATTTCAGTGTGCTGGTTGCTAGCGTAGGTACATACTGTTCAGATACTCTCAGGATCCTGTTTCGGGGCATTCTAGCAGAAAAGAAAAACCTTTTAAGTGCAGGCACTAAACAAAGGTCCTTGCAACAGCAGAAGCACTGATGCATGGTGGTGGTTCCCGTCATTGCCATGTCGTCACCCCTTTGCCTGGCCTATGCGCCTCGGTCATTCAGACTGAGTATCAACGCTGCAGTCCCCAGTGCAGTCCCAGTTTTTGAGCTCCTAGGCCTAGTGCCACCTCCAGACTCTCCAGAAAGCGCTGGAAACCTTCGGTTTCTCAGGAGGAAAGGCAGGTGTTTCGCTCCCCCCACATGGGGACACCGCCACCACAACTAACCCAATACTCTATAAGATCTAAAGGAGTGTGTAGTAACATGCAGATAGGTTAGTTATTATAATACTACTTTTACTATTTCAGAATCTGAGGCTTAGTACAAAACAAGCTACTTTTCTGGAAAACCACGTTTTAGTAAGTTTAGCATTGCTCAAGAGGCCTATACAGTTCATGTGCCAAGTGTGAAAAGTAATTTAAACAGGATAAATGAAGAAGGGTGGCCTCACCTGTGTTTAAAGCTGCCTCACCTGCATCTAAAGATGCCTCAGGAGATCTCCTTCCTGCAGGCAGCTTTGCCACATTTAAGAAAATTGGACAGCATGAATTCTTCCAGTTGTCACAAAACACACCCTTTGTGAGACCATTCATTTTTAGATGGGGACACATAATGCTTATGATCTCCCAATTTTAAAGATAAGAAAATATTAAAGAACTTTTGTACAGGTTGCTTTGCCTGTAAAAAACTAGGATTGCTTTGTTACCATTTCTCCTTTTTTAACCTTGCACAGTAACTATTAACTCTTAAGCTAAATACCAGATAACATTTCTGAGGAAGCAATGAACCTACAACAGCAGATACTGAATGAAGAATTGTATCTCTGCATTTGGGATCTGTTGATTCCTGTCTTGTACTGACCCATTCCTTTCTAAAGTTCATATTTCTTTTGGAACAGATAGGTGTGATAGACCACTTACAATATTGACTGCTTTTTTTTTGTTTGTTTGTTTATATTTTATTCTCTGCTTCCTGATTATATGTCTGAACTATATACACAAGGCTGTTGATAAAAATTCCCTCCTCCTTTACCCTGTCACATGTTATTCCTGGTCATCCCCACCACATCTCCAATTATATGGCAAGATCTCTGCTGTAGAGAGCTTGGCCCCAAGTCTAAGCTGCCTTTTTAGTGTGCCTCCTCACAGGAGGGAAAAAAAAAATGCAGCAGCAGCAGTCTTCCATCACATTCGCATTTGCTTTCCTTTAGTAACCCTGGGCTGGTCTCTCACAAGGATTCACACCTACCTTCAAATGGACCCAGAGAGCTGTTCTGGCAACCAGGAGCTCTTAACACATTGAAACATTACAGCGTACTCACTTTTGCTTGGGAAAGGTTGCTCACACTGAACAGGAGAGCAGAAGCCCTTTCAAGTGGTGGAAGTGCTGCTCTGCTGACCTTCTGTCAACAGGGGAGTCTTCCAGTCATAGGTTAAGCCAACATGACAGCTACTTTGCGCTGTAAGGTAGCTGAGCTGGAGACCTGTCTGCCCATCTTTTCTTCAGTCTTGCAAAAAGCTCTGTTCCCCCCCCCCCCATAGAAGGCCTTTGATGAGCAACAGAATATGTTTCATCAGTAACACCATGTAAATCTAGCAGCAGATACGGTATGCAGACACAGATGCAGTAATGTGCAGCAGGAGCGCAAGTGTGCCTACCCCTCCCACAGGTATCCAGTGAGCATTGCACAGTCAGATCTGCAGCTACTAGACACATACGGCAGGTGCAGGAGGTTTTAAGGTCGCTCCTGCATCCCTGCTGCTGCACAGAGATTTGCTGGCTTTATTTCAGGTTTTTCCAGATCTGCAAGGCTTGGAATTGCCAGCTGTTGCATTGCAAGCAAGATGATGCTCATTAGAGTTTATTTTAAATGAGAACTAAAGGTGCTTCATATTTTTAAAATTCAGTTATTTGCCTAAGTCTTGATTTAGGGATATAATTTTAAGCATGCATTTTGCAACTGGTGGACATTGTATCTTTTCTGTGAAGTAAATAACAACAAAAAGCGTGCACTTACAGGACACTTGAGACCGCAGACATATCTTAAGAGTCAGAAAGAGACATTCAAGTACTACACAGATTGAAAGGATGTTATATTTTATATTCTCTTCCAATGCAATTTCAAAGTTAAATTTATTATTAGCACTCTATAAAGAGCTCCCCTCAGTCCCATCGAATGTGATTGTTATAGCTCCCATAATAGCAGCTATTTTATTAAAATTTTGACTCTTATCTTAAACTGTATGGTTATAAACAAGAATCTCAGTAAAGAAAAAAAAAGAGCTAGAAAAGCCTCAATTCATGCATGTGTTTCCACAGGACAAATGTGTATTAACCTCCTACTAGAATAAGCTAGCAAGTATTTATCCATGTGCATGCCCTACCTTTACTGAAACTTTGTTAATTCTTAATAAAACTCCTCTACGCTTAATAATCTTAAAATACAACACTTATTTACTCTTAAACAAAGATGCATAATAAACACACCGATTATTTTCTTCAGATAATAGATTTAGATTTTTGTTCACACTAACACTGGAGGTACAAATTAACATTCAAGTTGGATCACGTTCTTAGCTATTCAGCCGTCACAATGAAACAAAACCCAGTAGTAGCTTTTTCTATATCAATTTTTACAAACATTCACCACAAAATTCCTGTTCCTACCCAGAGGAGCATGCATAGCCTTACTGTAACTCCTTTTTGCAAGCTTTCCCTTTGACTATCCTTCAGTCCAAATTATTTTGCTCAACCACATACAATATCTTGAAAAATCTGCAGTAGTAAATTTGATTAGTGTCAATTTTTGGCATTCCCCAAAACCTCTAGGACTTCAGAGACTTGTGCTTATTCAAAATGTTTTCAGCTGTTGATAGAAAAATGTATCATAACATTCAAGTTTGCAAAATGATTTACTGCACTTATTTAGACATGCCTAAATAAGTGACAAGAAATCATCAGTCTGTATCATTCAGGAAATGAAACAATTCACAGTTAGAGTGAGGCAGTCTCCCGAGCACCTCCAGGTCAGCTGGTCTCTAGCACTCCTATTACTCATTATCTGAGACTTTAGTAGATAAATAACACACCCTGACCTAAAACATCTGCACAATCCAACCCAAATCTTTTCTGGATCCCCTTATAAGTAGGGTTCATGTTCTGTTCTTAAGGAAGGTAAGTTAGATACAACATCACTGCTTCCTGCTTACATTTGTACTGATGCAACTTCATGAAGTCAGTAATTAAGTATACACCTTCACCATTCAAGGTATGCTCCATGCTTCCTGTACTTTAACCTATATGGCTCTGCAAGAAGATCATCTGTGGTGGCTGTGCACACAAAGCCCTCAAAATACACTCCCTTCTCTGATTGCAATCTTGATCTTGCATCTTTCACCTTCACAAGCCTCTGCTGTGGCTTTTCTTGACACTAGCTATTCAGACGTCAACTTCACTCGATCCACAATTTTTCCTAGACTGTTCTACCCTCAAAAAACAAGAATACAGGGGGAAGGTAGGTGCAAAACAATTTGTCAGGCAGATACTGAATACCAAGTATCCACATCTGAAGCCTACTAGCTCAGGAAAGTCATCATGAAGTCATCATCACAGAAGCTTCCTGTACAGCCTTGAACAAAATAGGCAGCCATCCCCATCATCTGCAAAACAGCAATGACAAAGCTATTTTTACCTCCTAAATGAGGGAAAACTCAGTAGGACCTGAAGTGTTCAAGTCGCATCTACACGACACAATGCAACACCACACTCGGTCGATGTCTGACCAGGCAGCAAAGCTCCTCGTGCGGCACATTATTCAGGTCCTAAATGTGGTAGCACCACCTCAGTGCTGTTCTGGACTCGAACAAATCTAGCACAGGACCTCACTGACACAAAGAAGCTGCTCCCAGCCTCAGCTTCACCACGGTACATGCTGCCACATCACCATCCAAGCACCCAGCACCACTGACACCACAGACTAGCCTGGTGCAACAAAAACACCCAGTTCTGTCTTGGGTTAACCTACAAGTATGCTGCCGTGCAAATACATGAGAAAGCAAAGAACTTTACTCATTTAAACCACTTTCAGGGAGACTGGGTTGAAATTACAGCTTTGCTGGAAGAATTTTGCCATCAGCTTTAGGAGGACCAGGAACTTAACTGAAGTCTTCACACGATAGGGTTTTTCCTGTTGGAACTACAGCTTGGTCACGCCAGTGATGCCTAGCAAGGAGAGCGGGAGAAGGGAAAAAACTAAGCAAACAACCTTTTCTCCCATGGCTCAAGTAAACGATTTTAGAGTGACATTGTCATGATTTGGTGGATAGTTGGAAAGTTTGTTTATTTAGAAGAACTAATTGAGCATACAGATTTTGAAAGTGTATGTACATAAACATAAACAAACATCTATCTTTTAAAGGTGATATTTAATTTACTGTATCAAGTTGTTCATTCTGGAAGTCTTACAAGATCTGTAAGATTTTAAATCAATAACAGAAAGGGTGGAGAGAAGGCAAAGAGAAGGGAGTACTTAGATGCTATTTTGCTCATACGCATCGTAAAGAAGCAGTTTTACAACCTATTAAGAGTCACCAGGTTCCTCCCTGCCTTCTACTCCCAAGCTCACGTTTCACAGACAGGCAGGCAACTCCTTCAGCTCTGGTGTACCTGTTCTGCGTGCGGGAGGGGTTATCTAACCACTCTCCTTACTGTTGCACCCTAGTTTGCCAAATGATTAGTCACCAGCATGAAGAACGACAATAGCCATCTCTTCAGTGGATTATTACTACGATACTTTACTCTGCTAAATTCATGTGTGGTGCAACTCACACCTCACTTAGATACTCAACTAATGAATTTTCCCTCAGATATTTCCTTGCTGTATCAGCAACCTTTCTAAATCATGAGAAATCACCATGACCCAATATTCAGCACCGCAGTAATGTTAACAATTAATTATTGATTTATTTTTAAGCTGCCTATATCATGACAACTATTAGCAATTACTTCCAAAGGAGCAACATTTATTTCCACACTCTTTTTCCAGAGGAGCTTCTGCAGAAGGTGAAGAATAGACTTGCACTAGGATCCTTGCAAGATCACCCAGGATTTTTATTACCTTCCCATCACACTGTTGAACTAAGCTTTGCACAGAAAAATTAGGTGCATACAATGGCACTTGTTGATTATATCTGTAGTAGAAGTCTGGATGTCTTTTACATTTGGACTAAACTTTGCACAAAAAAGTTGCAAAACTAAGCTTTTAAACTAAGCTTCGCACAGAAAAGTTAGGATGTCTGAAAATACATCCTAAACATCTCAACACAGCCAGCAATGTTTGGGCCTACTCTAGCTGTAAGATCTTTTTTACTTACACTCTCCGAGGATGCAGCCCAGTGAGATACAATTCAACTGATCCGATCACATTATTCCACTCGTGTTCAGAGACCTGTTGTACACAAATTCTCCATCATTAACAGCAGGCAACAAGAGCGTTTTACTGTCTCTTATACAGAAGGCAGTTCACATCACAGAGGACCAGATTATCACTCAGGAATGGCAAGCACAGCACTGATCGAAGTCCAGCTTGGTGGGGGGGGGGGTGAATCCTCAAAAGCACTTAACAAAAAACCAAAAACCTGTATGAGAGAAGTTTGGTCACTAAAAGACACCCAAGCAATACAGAACTGACCCCTAAGAGCCAGCATGACACTCTGACAGCAACACATTACTGCTCCTCATGTCAGGGGAGCGCACATCTCCTAGCAGCTGGCTGATGCAGGAGTTGGACACCCATCCTCTCCCTGGAGCACAGCCTCCTGCCCGACCTTCCCTTCTCCGCAGCTCGGCAGAATTCCTTCCTCTGCACCCCGGCGCACTGCAAGTGTTTTCCGCTCCTGTTTGGGGAGGGGAAGGCTCCTCGTTTATTCCCTCCTAGTGTTCGAGACAGGGTCCCAAAGGGAATCTTCCTCAAATGCATACAAAGGTAAAAATAGAATTTAAGGCAATCAATTAAATAAGTAAAATAGGCTATGAGAGCCCTGTTAAAAGAATTAGTTTCAAAAATTGACCCTACTCTCTGGAATATTCTCCCCACCTTAAGTACTAAGAACTGAGATTTCAGTCTTTTTCATAAATTTAGTTTGAAATATTTTAAAATATAAAGTTTATGACAACTCTATTATGAGAGTGCAAAAAGCACTTCAGTAATAGTGCTGTTGAATACTGGAATGTAAACCCCTGTGCTCCTTATCCTATGAAGCAAGTCTTTTTGTGTGCATAAAATACAGTTCAACATTATTTCCTAGAAAACTGGGGACAAATTCCGGTATAATCTTTATACAAAGTTCTTTCAGATGCCTCACACCTGTAAAATCATAGCCGTGCCTGGTCCTAAACTTAAAGGTCTTTCGATATTTCCATTACAAACCTAGTTTTTCAGGAGCTTACAACTCAACCACAAAAATTTGATTCAGGATGAATCTTGGCATAACACTCCTCGGTCTGGAGGAGTATATCTACTAGTTGTGCCCACAGACAGGGAGAAGAGTATCTTCATTCGGGCAGAGGCCCAGCATCTCTCCTCAGAGAATGCTATTTGCATTCAGAAATTCATGTGTTTATTGCTCACATACGAGCAATCCACTTCCTAAGAACATCAGCCAAGTTGCCTTTCTAACTACCTGCCCGAAATGCCTCGACTGGGCAAAGGAAGAGCACAAGCCCTTCCTTCGCACCGTTATGTAACGGTCACGTGCAAAAAAATCAAACTTTTTAAAGCGTATTTAAAAATAGGTGCTTTGAGGAGGGGAAAAAAAATAAAAACTGTTCCCAAAAGACACTTTCCTGATGTACAATATTATTTTGAGGGGAAAATAAAGCATTTCAATGTTGTACTAAATCCCCAGAATTACTATTTTTTAAACCTGATATGGAAAAAAGTAAGAGGACAGGCCAGCCTGCCAAGGCCTTCCTGCTGTTCTTGGGCAAAGGAATAAGGTAAACTGAGAAGCCGGATCTGATCCTAAGGTCTCCTCATCAGCACGAGACCCTGGCAAGAGCAAAGGGACAGGCTGGCTGGTTATTTTAGCCAGGCGCACGTGCGCTACTGCCTGCGGCTCGCAGCTGCCGAACCGGGCCGGGGGAGCACGCGGACCCGGGGCAGGCATCTTCAGGCGGAAAAAGGAGACAAGCGGCAACGTTTGGGTTCGGATTTCAAACGCGCCAGCGCCCAGCGGCACCGAGACCCGGCACCGCGCTGGTGGGCACAGCTCCCCCGCCGCAGACGGCGGAAGCGCCAAGCAGCCCCACAGCCGCGGCCGGCGGGGTTGGGATTTGGGCTGCCGCTCGCTCCGCCGGGCGGTGGGTGGGGGGGAGAGGCAGCCGCAGCACGGCCGCGTCCCAAGGCGGCCCCCGAGCACCAGCCGCCTGCCAGAGGCCAGCCCAGCGCAGGAGGAGAAGGCGCGCGGACCTTCTCGCCACCTCCGCGGGGCCTCGCGGGAGGGACGAGTCGCAGGCAAGGGTAAGAAGCACAGAGAAGAGAAACGGCCGGGTAGCAGTTATAAACACGCACGCGTAACCCCGGCGGGAGGCCGCGAGAGGGAGGGATGGCTCAGCTCAACTGCTTGGTGCCGTTTCCCTTCTGCCGGTTTCGGACGCCCGTTCCAAACACCTGCCTTCTCCTTTCCTAGCAGCAGCCCATTTCTATTACTAGTTCTGCAGGTTCTGCTGAAGAGGAGGAGAAGAAAGAGGGTCTGCCAAGACGACTCCTGATCTCTGCTTACGGGCCAAACAAGTCGCAAGCAAAACTTCAGTTTTCCGCTGTATCTGGGGCTGCCCCTCGGAGAGCAGCTTTCCCTCTCGCCCGCCGAGCACTTACACCTGACGGGACACTGGTCTCCCTCCCCTCCGGTCGCTGCACGGAGGCTCCCGTGCCCTCGGCCGTACTCGGGGCGTTGCCGGCGGCTGCTGGCCTGCCGTTCCCGTTTGTTGAAATACCTTCTCGAGGCACGAACACAACCCCCGGGCTCTTCGCTATCCCCGTTTGACGCCCGGGGCTTTACCTTGCTGGGGCGCGTATCAGAGGCGGAGGGCCGCCTGCGAAGGAGCGCCCCGCTCTGCCACAAACTGGAACGCTTTCACGGGCGGAAAAATACAGTAGGAGGTATTTTAAATGGCAACTTTAAGTGTAACAATTTAGAACAAGATGCGAATCCAAAGCAGAACTGTGTGAACAATCTAAAGCCAACCCAAACATCTAACTTTTTTCCCTTCAATTTTTAAGGGAAGGAGCAAAACATTTCTTCTGTATTTGAGAGCCACTTACAGGCTAACGGTTAGCCCAGGCTCTGTCTTTTCCTCCGTATCACCTCGGTCCCTCTAATCATCACACTGTTATGCTGTATCACCTAACATGCATCACATCACAGAAACTAGGGCTCCAATAACTTGTCACATCTCTCACTAATGACAAATTTAGGATATCTGTGGTACTTTTTACAGTTAAATTCATTATTTTATAGGAAAAGCCTATACAACATACTCTTACCTTGCAGTAGTAGCAGACCTGAATGCCTAAAGAATACATTGTAATTGTGTATTGCATATGGCAAGCAGGAGGAAAGAAGAAAAAAATTTCATGCACATAAGCCTTTCTCTTTTAAGTCAGCTGCCTGCCTGGCAGGAAAGTTAAGTTTTACGTACTTAAAACTTACACATACGCCCTTGCTGTTGCATTTTGGAAGCAATGGCGAGTTTGCATCCATAAAATTAAAAGCTAATAAAAGGCTTTCATAACGAGTGTGTGCTGAGGCCACAGTGGTATAGTCAGTTAGGAGAACTACAGAACACACTTAATCTGATACAGTTTGTATTTATAACCATAGGAAGCATTACGAGCAGAAACCGTGTAGTAACGCAGAGACCCCCAGCTGAGATGTAGATGTTAATATACCGCATAACGCACGTATAAGTCATGATCTCAACAGGGCAATCTACGTAAATATGTAGATACATTATAGAATGTATGAAATAATTAGTGTTGTTCTATGTAAAATAATTTTAAAAAAATTTGCAAAGAAAGTGCCAAATATTACTCACGCTTACATGGAAAAAATAATCTACTAGAGTCTTTTCACTGATACACTCCAAGAACATACCTTGTTTTCCGGGTTCACATACACACTGTGTCTGTGTACTGATGCAGCAAACCGTACCAGCCTAAGGTGTCAACGCCAACAGCCAAATTCTTTGCGTGGATTCAGCACTTATTCTGAGCACGGTGCTCATTCAGCATGGGGAACATCCACTGACATCCACAGGAGCACAAGATGTCTGACAGCGCTCCACTCCAACGATTACGAAGAATTATGACCCTGATCTTCCATAAGAGTAATACGGAGTTATGTTTTAGAGCACTGTTTTAAAGGGGAGCTCCCTTGAAATGAGTTCCACTGACGCACACAATAAGAGTTGCTTAACGAAAGCATTCCTGAATCCAACCTGCCAACTTCTAACTGGAAAGCCAAGAACCATGAGCACACCCACAGAACAAGAGTTCAGGCCCCAAAGATGCTGCTGTGCTACGGTGTTGGCTAGGCCAAGGGTTATACCCAAGTCTCCCTAGCAGTTCCTTGCTCCTTTACATTGCTCTTGAACAGCTGAGCTTTAAGGTGTAAGAATCTTTCTTGAATGGAAAAATAGGTCCGCCTTTCTACTGCAAAGAGCAAACCATTTGTCAGTCTACATTTCTTAAAAAGCATCCTCACACGTTCTCTGTGCATCTACATCTTTACTGACATCTAATCAATATTCAATTTATATTCAATATTCATTGGCCTTCTTTAGGCCAATGTCAATTCTGTACTTCCCAGGCTCTGCACAGTAGCAGTTGAATGAAACTCAGGAGCCTACTGAATCTACTGAGCCTTAAATCCTGCATGTCTTGGCTACTACTAACACATGCCAGGCTCTGAGGGACGGCACTCAGACTGCAGGATCCGACCACAGGTGGATCACCTGTGTTATCAGATGTAGCTACTCTTGCAAAGGTAGCACCCTGAAAAATGCAGGAGGAAGAGGTCAAAGAGCAAAGGGAGGAGGCACTGAAAGAGAGAAGGATTAGCAAAATGCAGAGGGAAGAGCATGGAGTCCAAGGGAAAAAAAAAAAAAAAAAGAAAAGCAAAACTAGAAAAACAGCCAAACCAAAACAAGCAGTAATGAAGCAGGGAGAACTGGTGCCCCTGGAATGCTCAGAGGAACGGTTGCAGGATCTCACACTGCACTGCTATTGCTCTGAGAGTTTGGGGGGTTTGCTTTTTTTGGTTTGGTTTTGTTTTTTTGATACCTGACACACCTGTGTTACGGGGCTCTGAACCACTTGTCTTTAGGTGTCCATATACAAGTCTGAAGTAATTAGATGCCTTAAATTTCGTCATAGACTAAGATACCATGACAATGCATCTGGTTGTTGGTAAGCATCTCAAGATGTTCTGAATGACACAAGTCAAAGAAATACAAGTCACAAGATCATCTGAAACGTTCATTTCTACTCTTTGCAAATTAGGAAACAGAACGCATTAAGGTATTTGCTGTTAACAGTTAAGCATTCTTTCAATATTTTCTCCTTGAGATGATGCTTCTATGTTGACAACTAATTTTAGTATTATGGTTTGGGTGGATTTTTGGTCAACGAATATCAATCATTTTCTGGTTAAAAATATTCTATCCAAAGTTTTCATAACATTAACAATTTGTTTGCTTTTGACTATATGCACACAGTTCCTACTTGCTACCTGATAAGAATATTGTACTCAGCTGCAAGTATTTACATCAGAGTACAACTGTAACATTTAAGAAGGTCTACAGCAGTTAATAAAGGCAGACGCTCAGTTTCCCATACAAGTCCATGAGGAAATTTTATGATCTCAGCAGATTTGTTTTTAAGGCATCTGTTTACTCTAAGAGATCTTAAATGATGGCTACTTACTCCTTAGCATAGGCAAAATTAGAGTATTCCAGGAAGCATTCGTCTTTATCTAAAAGTAACATACTGACTGTATTAAAAAGCCCTTCTACTGAACTATTACACATTCCTGTATCATAATAACAGGCATACATACAGCTCTGCAAAAAAAACCCACCCAAACTAAAACCAGTTAGGAGGGACTATACAGGTAACAAGAGGTTAAACTGCACAGTCTGGCCACATTCCCTTTCAGCTTGCAGTCGATTCTGACAAGGAGAACAAATCAAAATTCAAAACCAAAAACATTTTTCAAGTAAAGCCACAGTAATAAATATGTATATATTTTTTTTCAAATACTCCCAGTTTTCTTGGCGCAAAGTCTCTTCTGGCTAAAAGAAGAGACTGTAGGCAAACCAGAAAAGCAAATTATAAATATGCTTGTAAGAATGCCAGATTAAAGCAACTGCACTTTCTCCGGGTGTAAATTACCTAGAATAGTGTGCATCCTCTCCTCCATTAGCCTGCGCAGCAAAGTATTTTTTTCAGTCTGAGATATTAACACATTTTAAGCAGATGTATCATCAAATGCATTACATGCCAATCTGTTTATCATTAAAATGAAAAATCAATATGCCGATTCATGCGTAAACAGGAGTTGAGTGTTCAAGCTGTCATTGAAGATGACATAATTATAGAATATGATTTGTACTTTGCAAATCATAATTTCCTGAAAACAGCAACAGACAGTAGCAACAAACTTTTCACAGCAACTCAATATAGTGCCACTTATAGCCAGAGAATTTGTTTTATGAGAGCAAAAAGATACCTATTCAGCCAAAAGGAGCAATAAGGAATCACTGTTAAATTTAATCATTATGTATGTTCAGCTGATGAGAGAACATGAAGCTTTATGTTACTGGGCTGAGTCCAGATTTTTATTTAAAACAGGAAAACTGAAAATAAGAACTTCAAAAAAAATACTACAGGGTTTCTGTTCTGGACCATTAATTTTTCAGTCAAATCAAACTCTCATTTAATTGAATCCTGATGCTAGAACTTGGATTCTATAGGAAAAACTTGAAACTAAAGCACATAGAATAATTTGTTATGTCGAGCTATTCATCCCAATATGTCAAGCAAAAAATAAGACAAACTCAAAACAAAGTTAGCCTACTTTCTGTGATGACACTGAATTAATAACAAAAAGAAACAAATCTTTGGGCTGGCCAACAAACTAAGCCATTAACTACCATTTCTTTCTAGCTTAAAAAACAAACAAAAAACCCCCAAAACCACACACACTTGCAAAATGACAGAGAATACTAGAGCAGGAATACAACAACTATAGAGGCAAGTTAACAAATCTGCATGAGAAATCAAGGACCTGCAAAAGCAGCAAGGAATTTTAAGCATTCTGTTTGAGCCAGCACAAAAGCTTGGCTTTCAGGAGAAGCAGAGAACAGTCTCTGAAAAAGAAAACTACCTTACAAACTGTGTCAAATCAAATATTTAAATGTCTTGGGGATAGGGAGGAGGGGCTGTTTCATTCGGACATACTCAAAATTTGACACCTGTAGGAGTCCTACTTCAGAAATCAGGAGTCTTTTTTCCTCTAATTTTGAATCATGACCTAGAGAAGCCTCCAAACATGGCATTTTTGGGGGGAGCTTCAGTCAGCATTTTCCTTGCATCTCATCACACTGTTCTCCCCCACTACTAAATCACTAGAGTCAACACCATCTGCATCACGGAAAAGGAGAGCGCCTCCACATTCGTTAGAGGTGATCCTTCAACCAGCCAGCTGTGAACTTTTACAGACAGACATAAACATGCTGAAGGTCTCTGGCCACCTTCAGCTAGGAAGCTCAAGGTATCCTAGTTCTTCTGAATGGCTGGTGGCTCCTATTCACACAGGAACCAAAGATTCAGTCTCAAAAGAGTCTGGGTGCATCAGATAGGATCCCAGACCTCAAGAAATGACAGAGAAGCCAGCGGCACACTCTCAAGTCAAATACATTAGCAGAAACCTGAAAATCCTCACTCTTCCTAATATTAGTTGTTTATCCCGAGACAAGAGGAAAGCACGTGCAAAATCGGTATACTAGATACGATCCTGCGTTCTGCCTCCAGATCACTTCTGTTCTTCTCCAATTACAGAGTTTACAGCTGCAGTCTATCAAAAAAACTTGCTATTTCTACATTGCAAATAAAGAAATAAATGTTTTCTTCTCTTTAGCACTTTCATGTGCAATTATTAGCTAGGATTACAAAGTAAAAGCAGTAAGGCTATCCTTATCACTTGATTAGGAAAAATAAGTTTTATAACTGTGCCTCTCCAAGCAATCTTAGTTTTACTAGTGCTAATAAGAGTGCTAAACACTTAGCTCATCTGCAGATTGATCACCAGTTTCATTGCCAGAAGTTAAAACACACGAGCACTTACTTTGATAATTCCAAATGTGTTATTACTACATTTCATTCTTCCCCACCAGGTCAGACTGTCTATACAACTGAACAGAAGGGTACATTTTAATATCTGTATTACAGGTGCTTTTAACAAACCTGCTTCAACAGCACAGCAGCCTCCACAGCTACCCCATTGGTATTCTAGCCTACGCTTCAGCAAAAACAATTTTCAAACAGTGTGTGTTGAATTAGCACCATCAGTTTCTTTTATTCAGCAAGAATATACAGACTCACTTTAGTCTCAGGAACATTTGAAAATGCTTGGAGTTGAATCTATTGTGTAATAACTTTAATAAATATAACAGCTCAATGAGTTAGAAAGTCAAGCTTTACCAGAGACCTTTTAAATGCTGCACGAGTATTACAACCTTAAAATTCCCCAATACACCAAAATTGAGATTTGCTTTGCAGAGAAAAAAATAGCTCCACACCACTGCTAAAACTACAACTGTGAACCCTTTCAGAGGGGAGCATTTAAAATAGGAATATAATAAAGGATAAAGCAAGGAACTCAACAAATAGGCTGCTTTGTTATAAACATAGAGCACAATTCTCCTGTGCGTTTCTTTACATATATTCAAAGTATCAAAACAGGTAAATCAGAAAGGCGACACGCTGGATGTAGTCAGTAAAATATCAAGGGTAACAATAATAAGGGCAGGAAGGAGGGGTGGGGGGAAAGCAAGGCATATTTCACCTTCCTTTCTTGTGCCAGAACTCAGGGAAAAGACGTGAAGGGCTGTGGTATCAGAGAGCAGAAAACACCCTTAAAAACCTCTGGTGACACCTCTTCTTGAGAGCTTTATGCCAAATAGAGACCTAATGAAATAATGTCAGAAAGCAAGAAATTCAGTGTTTCAGGTATAGACAGACATGGCCAACTCTATGTCTAAGGCAGATCCTGGGACTATATAAAAGCAGAAATTGTAGATGTCATTAACAAAGAACAGTTCACAGATTTTGACCTACCTCACTACCCACAGGTAAAATCCACTTTTCTGTGGATTAACACAGTCCACTCCATATGTGCACGGGTACTTCATAAGGTCCATTTTGGTACATTTGCTATCAGAAGAATCTGCTGCTATGCCTCCAGCAAGGAGGGTCTGGTCTCCTCAGGCTTGTACAAGGCAATTGTTAGAAGACACAAACCAACTTGACTGCCCACACAACAAAGTCACGCCGGAGAGAGATGGACTAAGACACTGGTACTACAGATTTACAGTGTTCATAGCGTCCAAAGGAAAGTTCAAACATCACTTTCTTGAACTGAGCTGCTTAAAGTCTAAATCTTTCTGTGGTTATGAACTCAAATCCTAGCTCTGCCTGTCACTAGGCTTTATTAAGAAGTACGAACATCCAAACATTACCTCAACAGAAAATAAAAGACTTCCAGTAGATATCAAGTCCATCAAAAGCATCATGAATGTATCAATACATATAGAATAGGTGTGTCCAGTCATACTTGCCTTAGGGATGGTAAAGAGCAGACTTAATTATTAAAAAAGAAACTTCTTCTGCAACATATTTTCAGGACAGAGCAGAGAGTCTATCAAAACTATTAGCCTCTTGAAGTGAACAGACCCTCAGACCCAACAAAAAAAGTCCTCCTGGTGGTGGTATTTAAATTGCCAGCACCTGACTGGTGTTAACAGGTGTTACGAGTTT
Source organism: Rhea pennata (assembly GCF_028389875.1). Classification (NCBI taxonomy): domain Eukaryota; kingdom Metazoa; phylum Chordata; class Aves; order Rheiformes; family Rheidae; genus Rhea; species Rhea pennata. The sequence continues at coordinate 62,970,782 of NC_084666.1, forward strand.
TGGAAATGGTGCTGTTGGTTACTGCTGGGTGCATTTTTCTCTGGTACTCAGTTCCCTCACACTGCCTGTCATAAGACTTTTATTTTTGTTGGCTATTAAGAATACTACATTTTAATCTGGAAGGCAGCACTTTCTGTGTTGAAGAAATGTTTTAGAAAGAAAAGGAGAAAAAAAAAAGAAAGAAAAGAATGCCAACTTTTGATAAGCCAGACAGCTATTAGAAGCGGAGAAAGGCAATGTATATTTTCCTACATTGAAAAATAAATGAAATGCAAAAACAAATCTCTTGACCATTATCTTGGGAAGTTTCTGTGTAGCTCTGCTCTTTAAGGGACACCCAACCTCGGGAGCAGAGAGGCAGAAGTTGCCCCATACTGGGGTGAGCTTGCCTCCTCGCTAGGAAAATACATCTGGCTAAACCACATTCCTCATCCAAGCTGCGCGTAAGCATCCCCAGAACGGGAAGCCAAGGCAGCCGTGTGAGACCAAACGCCTAGAAAGTTGGTGCTGGGAAGCGAGACCAGGGAAGTAGGGGCAGCAGGACTCAGAAAGCAAGTCCTGCGGCACGGAGCAGGAACGGGAGGCTCGTAACCACGCTCCAGCTCGTTCTTCTAAGTCAAGCACGAAACCTCCCCTCCCTCTGTATTACCCTGCCACGTGCCAGCCGAGGGTCAGCGAGCGCTGGTGCCACAGCTCGCGGGCGCGACGCACCCCGCCGCGTGCAGCGCTTCGCGCCTCGCTGTGCTGCGGCGGGCTGAGAAAAACCCGCGCGCGGGCTTGCTGAAGAAGCAGCCTGCCGTTCAGCACACACCAGGCAGGAGCCGCCTCCGCCACGCGCGAGCGAGCGAGCTTGCCCGGCCTTTCGGGGTGCCACGGAGAGCAGGCGCTTGGCAGGTGCCCGTTTAGCTACCCGCCACTGCCCCGCAAGCCTGCCCAGTCGCCCCCAAGTCGCGTACCTGCCTGTTCCCAGGAAAACTCCTGCAGCAGCAGCAGCTGCGGCTCCTGCTTTCATAATCTGGAAATCTTTTCCCCTCACCCCCTTCTCTGTGAAGTGCCAAGAAGGAGCCCAGCTGTTCAGGATTTCATTACTGATTTCTTAGGGAAGGGGAGGCCTGGAGAAGCCACAGCGTGCTCCTGCTCTTTTTCAGGGGAGAGGAGGAGAAAGGGTGGCCTTTTGAGCCGAAAAACGGGAAAGCAGCTCAAGACTTTTCTTTGCTCCCCAGCCCTGTTTTAATTGAAGAATGTGAAAATCTTCTTCACACCGTTTCTTGGTCTCTGCCTGCCCTCTTGCAGGTCTCAGAGCAGCGGAGGGAGCGTCTCTGCCTATTGCTCACTGCACAGCCATACGCAAGGAGAAGCCCATACTTCGGGCTTCTCATCTCTTTGCAAAGACAGTGAGATCTGCTACTGCACACACTCAGAGGAGATCTTATCGTGCCTTTTAAAAGGATTTTCTTCCCAAACTAAGCAAAGTGGGAGTGCCCAACGTCATCTATATTCATGCCATGTTTTATAGCTCAAACATCAGATCACTCCTTCTGTAACGCAGTTTGTAAAGTTTATTTGAAGGGAACAAAAACAAAGCAAAAAACTTATTTTTCTTTCACTGCTTGTAGATCAAAAGGCTTACATGCTGTACTTTTCACCACAAAGCAAATGTTTGTGCTATGTAAACTCCCAACAATTGAGATTATAATGAAAGCACTAACAGCCATTCTTATTGACCTACAGCGCACTTATAATCACAGGTATGTTCGGTAGCTTTTAAAATATAAGAAGACAGAAATAACTTCCTGGCTGTTATTATTACACAATTCTTTCTGAAACTCCCTGCTTTAATTTGGGCTTCAGTCAGCATTTCATTTCATGGCAAGGTGGTTGCCACCAAGTCTTCACAGCCCCGGTGTTCCCAGTACTCTGAGGCAAAAGGAAAAGTAAATTAAAGTCAAATGGACTGTGTGAGAATGTTTGGTCTCAGAAATCAGGAGGGAAAAAATAACCAGAATCAGCTATAGCTGCCCAGTAGCAGTCAGAGACAGGGAGATTAGCTGCAGGAAGGTCTCCTGATGTCCACAGCAACTTTTGTCTGCCAAATTTAAAAGGCCTATTTCTTTTCTCCCCAAAGAGTACCTGGGCAATATATTCTCTGAATAGACCCTGACAGCAGGGCTCTTTTCCCCGAAAATGGTGGCATGAGTAAATCTATCCAGACGGGGAAAGCCTTCAAAATAAGGCCAGTAGACAGCAGATGGAAAAAGTGAAATACATCCATGTGGAAAGAGTTCAGTTGTTAGATCGATGGCTATAGTTACAGCGAGCGATTCCGTAAACATACATTCGGCGATAGTCCATGGAGCCTAGTTAGTTACGGTCTACAGCCCAGGGATGGCCTGGCTGAACGGAGAACTGTTTTACATGGCATGCTGTCCTCATAAGATTGCATCCATCTCATCAGTGAAAGCAGCTGGAAAGGACTCTGCTCCAAGCAGCACTAAGTCTTATTTCTGTTGATAAAGCTAGCATAACCAACGAGCACATTGCTCTCCTGGGAAGCAAAGTTCCTGAAAGGACAGGAACTTGGAGGAGAAACCTGTCCACGGGTTCTCCCGTTTTCCTGCTTGTCTCCTGTGGCTTTGCAGTTTGAAGATCGTGAATGCTCTTTTTCTCATGTTTCCCCAAAAGAAGCAGCTTTTATCTTTCCTCTTCAAGCCTGACCTCAAAGTCAGTGTGTCTTCTGCCTGGGGAAATTAAGACACTCCTATAGTGTACCTATAAACTTTTCATTTAGTTCAAAGCTTGTGTGTTTTTTTTTTTAACTTGAAGAACTTTCCAGTTCTACCCTGTATTTTATTATACTCACATTCTGTTTCCAAACTCTTTTTGATACGCTGTCCAAACACGCCTAAAAGTATGGCTTTATGCGATTGTCACGATGTCATCAAGAGCCGTTTTATCGAACCTACCACATTCAGCTTACCATAAATTTAAATAACAGATCACATCATAAATTCCATCAGAATAAATATTTTTCTAAAAGCATTTAACATTTTCTGTGATGGCGGATGCCAGAACTGCTTCACGTAAAAGTGGTAAAAGAAAAAAAAAGTAGCGCAGCAGTAATCAACTGGTGAAGAAAATTTACCATTAAGTTTCCAAGTGAAACACTTTTTAGAAGCACTGTATAATAAGGAGCCAGCTCTTTGACATGGTATATTATGGTGAGTAAGAGAGTTTGGCTAAGCTCCCAGAGCAAGAACAATCTATTGGATGCCACTGCATTTGCCCTTGCACGAGCGAGTTCCCCGATTGCTGCTTAATATTTTAACCTCTTCAAAGTGCTTTTGGAAGAGCTGGGACAGGAGATAGAGAATTACAGCTTGCTGTCCACTATCTCCCCGCTACAGTGTTATCAGCCTTAGAAACAGGTTACATAGCCTGGCCCAGATTCTGCTCTCCTCTCTCAGGCAAATAGCACAGCTGCAGTCAGCAGAAAACTCAGAGAAAGGCAGGAATGAGTTGAGCATTTGCCGCACAAAATTAATACCATCAAGGTTTCTTTAGGAAATGCTCGCTCTTTTTTTTTTTTTTTTTTTTTTTTTTTTTTTTTTTGATAGCCCTCACTGCAAGTCTTGCCAAATGAATCAGATTATAATTTCAGTTAGCAGCAGGTCTTTCCTTTAGTACAATCCCACCAGCTATTCCAATTACCCTTAAATTACTTTTGCAAATCAGGGGAAGGCATGCAAGGTACCAGCACCCGCGATGCCTCCCAAATTGAGCGAAGGCTTTAGGGATTGCACGCAGAGAAAAGAACCTGTTGTCACAGTGACAACACTTACTTGGCTGTCCAAATTAAACAGTCATGCTATTTTTAAGCTAGATCTCCCCGCCCTTTGGTTTCAGCAGATTCGTTTGCCACAGACGCCTAGTTTTAACGCAAGCGAGCGGGGGGCAGCGGCCGACCCCCTGCTCCCCAGGAGCGAGGGAGCATCCCGGCACGACCAGGCTTTCTGGGGAAGCCGCTCGGCCGGGTCCTCGCGGGCCACGGGCGCTCACCTCCGGATGCTTTTCTCCTGACACGCTAAGCTTCAGCTGCCAGTTCCTCCTTCGCACGCCTCTGGGGCGCCTCTCGCGTGGCTCTTTGCCCACCCGCAGGTGGGGCTCACGAACCCCCTCACCGCCACGGGCCGGGCAGCTCCCGACGCTGACCCTCGAGGGCGAGAGGATGGGCAGGCACGTGGGTCGCATGTTGGGGCCACGCTGCTTTTTTTTTTTTTTTTTTTTGCAAAAGCATTTGCAAAAGAAACGGAATTTGCGAAAGGAATGTAACCGGCAGCAAAAATACGGGGAGCTGAGACTGGGAAGCGGGAGGGGAAAGTGTTTACGTAGATGTTCATCTAATTTTTTCTGCCTTCTTTTCTCAGCGGCTGAAGCAGCAGTCAGAAGTTTGTGTTAATTGGCAGCAAATTAAGCAAAACTCCCGGTCTCGAAACTCTTTTGCCTGTGGCAGTGTGAGAGCCTCCCCGGCGCTCCCCCTTTTCCACTCGCCGTGCCAGCGGCGCCGTGCCCGCCGGTGGGGCGAGGGCAAGGCTCGGCAGTGCCGCCGAGGCCGCAGACCCCTTGCAGGGGAGACGGGCGCCGCTCCCCCCAGCTCCCGCGGCCCGGCCGGGCCTCTCGCTTCCTCCGGGCTTGGAAAGAGCTTCCGCACGAGAGGGCGTGCGGCCCGAAACGTCGCCTTGCTGCAGACTCCCCGTTCCCCTCCGCGGCTGGTGGGAGGTGAAGCAGGGGGCGTGAACACTTCTCCATCGCAAACAAAGAAAATCCTTGGTATTTTATAATAAGGGGTTTAAACTGCAGTTGGCCCACAACAGCAGCGTGCTGGGTGGCCATTGCAGAGCTCCAGACTTATTTGCTGCAGAGATTTTACCTTTGATACAAACAAAAGGTTTCCCACTCTTAACAAATCAATTCATTTTAGAGAACTTTATTTTGCCATCTTTTACTTGGGTTCATTTGCCTCTTTGGTGAGATATTGTGGCAAAAAAAGAAATTTATGCTGAGAAGTGGAAAGATTTCTAACCAGCCTTAACATACTCTTCATCCCTAAGTCAATACACACAGCCACCATAAGCTAGTGATAACTCAAAGGCTTCTGAAAGCAGAAAGAAGTTGATTTTCCAGAAGAAAAGAATGTGAAATCAGACACTGGTGGATACTTATTGTGCACATCTATCTTTTCAGCCACAGCAATATGTAGGTCAACAAAGATGCCAAAAAACATGAACATATCCATTGCAGATCATCACATAAGTGACCACAGCCACGTCGGAGAGAGGAGCAAAGCCCAGCAACACGCGTTTAACTCAGCTTCTTCAATAAGCTCCTTCATAACCACTTCATGCCCCACAGTCAGGACGAAGCGAGGAGAGATACTTTTGTAACAAAATCATAAGGAAGAGATGATTCAGGGTCAGTCTGGCATCACTTCCCCCCTCCCCCTTCTCCTTCAGAAATATTCAAAGGCCACAGCCAGAGACTGTGTCTGAACACTTTAAACAGACTGTTTTATAGCTTGAGAGATGGGCTTGCCCCCCAAAAGGCAAGCAAAATACCAGGGAAGCAGCTACGTGACAAGCGTGACAGAGGCTCCTTGGAGAGAGTGAGGGCAAATACTGCGAGTGCTCAGAGCATGAGGAATGACTCCATCCTCGCCGCGGCAGACGGGAGGTGTGACCTCCACGCGCTGTCCGGGCAGGAGCAAGAGCAAGGCTCGTGAGCGGTGACGCTCCAAGAGCAGCAGCGCTGTTGTGCTATACCCGTTTTTTGAGAAATGTGAAATCCCCTTCAGCCTACAACTGCAACACCTACCAAAAGGGCTAATTTTGCCAAGCGTGAATGAAAAAGAATTAAGCAGCTACACGGAGACCCCAGGTTCCTGTAAGCCCTGGAAAAGATGTTCAAAGCAACGTGGAAAGGCATGTTAAAAAAAAAAAAAATCCAAGTGACACCCATTCTAAGGTTTCTGTGCTAAGCTCCCAAATCCCCCGAGTTTGAATCCAGCTCCTATAAGATAACAAGGGGTGGTTTCATCCCTTCCCTTTGGCTACAACATGACACTACTGAGAAGGAAATCAAATGACAGTATTGCAAAGAGTCAGAGGCGAGGAGAGAAGATAGACATGATAAGTACACGGTGCTGGACATGGGATGCGAGCAAGGCACGGGCTGAAAAGTCCTGCCACAAATGATGGAGGCCATACAATGAGGCTTGACTACCAGCGGCAGGCCCGAGCCCGAGTGCTAAGGGTCTTACAAACCACCCCTCGAGGAGCTGAGGCTTAGCAGAGGGCGTGCGGACTGGGCGTACGCCGACAGCCGCGGCTGCGAGAGGCCAACCCGCTGGGGACGGAGCGGAGCGGGCAGCACGCCCGGACAGCGGGGAAGGAGTCGCCGCCCTGGGGAGGGCAGGGGTGAACTGAGGGGGCGGCGGGGGACGAGCGCCCTGCCGCGCTAACAAGGCAGCCGAGGGGGAGCGAAACGCTGACCGAGAACCGGCTGCGGCGCTCGCGGCCGGGGTCCGGGCGCCCTGGGGAGAGCAGGCAGAATCGGAGTGGCCACGGCGGGTACTAATCCCGTCCCTCAGCTTCCCGACATCAAAATAAAGAGCAACCACACACCGGAGCATAGGGGGAGGGAGAGAAAGAAGGGGAAGGGGGGAAAAATCCCAAGCAGAAGAAGATGTCCGTACCAGGATGGTTTCCTTTGTCATTAAAAGCAGCAGCCAGAGCAGGAAGGAGGAGGAATGTACATGTGTGTGCACACCATGTGGGACAAAGGCGGTGTATTTCTCCTTAGCCCAGAGCACTGCTGTCATCTGCCAGAGGTATGAGCGCTGTGTGCAAGCAGCACCAAACACCATTTGCCTCCTAGTGCCTTCAGTAATAGATTTTTCACGGTATTTTCTCATCTGAATTTTCCTTTTGGCTCCCCTGTTCTGACTGCATACATCCACTTTTGATGATACTCAAACAGCTGGCCGCAGACAAGTCGCAGGCTCACATGCCTGATGCAGCATATCGCAGGCACACACACGCGCGCACACACACACGCACACACACGCATACACACACCCCTGGCCCTGAGCCCCCCTCGCGTGCAGCAGCCCGCCGCCTTTGGGATGCTGCCTTTCGCCCAAGACCCCAGCCTCGCCGCCGCGGCCGCCGGGCCCCCCCCCCGCCCCCTCGGGGACACAGCCCCGAAACGCCGGGAGCAGCTGTGGGGGGAGCGGGAGGCGAGACGAGTTTCTGAATAGTTAAACAGAACAAAACAAAACAAAACAAAAAAGTTTGCCATAAGCAAACTCTGTTGCTGTCAAAAAATCCTCCCCCCCCCTTCAGCCCTCCCCTCCCCGGTTTTATTTTTAAGGCAGTTGATGTGGTAATTAAGAGTTTGGTGAGAGCGCGGCCAGGTCACCTCGTTTCTCAGATCAGAGCCCCATCAGAAATTCTTTCAAGTGTCCTGCGTCGCCGAAGATGACAACAGCGAATCAATAAGTGCTTGAAATGAAAGGGGCTGTTGGCTAGCCCCCGAGGCTACAGCTTTTCACACCGCCGGGCTTTTTGTCTTTTTTCTTTCTTTCTTTCTTTTTTCTTCCATTTTTTTTTTTTTTTTTTTTTCCTTTTTCCTCCCCCCGCCCCAACTTCGGGCGCTGCCCCGCGCTGCCTCCCGCCGCAGGAGCTGCCTGTCAGCCACCGCTCGGCGCCGGACGCAGGTAAGTGCGCTGCCGCCGGCCCCGCGCCCCGGCGGGCTCCGCGCTCCCGGCCCCGCGGCCGCCGCCCGCGGCGGCCCGCTGAGCCCTCCGCGCCCCCGCCTGCCCGCGGCCGCGTCGCGTCGCCCCGCGGAGCAGGGACACCGCAACAACCCGCGCAGTGTTTGCGCTTCCTCTTCTTTTGCTCCTCAAAAAAGCTACGACCACCACGATGATGATGGTGATGACGATAATGATAGAAGAAGGGTAAGGGATCAAAGCAAGGAAATATAGATACGGGAATCACTGCCTGACGCTTAGGTTACTTTGTGTTAACGGAGATTGCTCTGCTCCGAGGCACACCGTCGTCCTTACCCCTAATGTGTCCTGATTTAACAATCTTTCTAACGACCAAGATCCTCAGGACGTTTTAATTGGGTAATTCATTAGCGAGTCAATACAGACATTTATATATTCTTTTAGCTCAAGTGGTTAAGCACTAATTTCGAAATGATTATAAAACACTGGAATATGCCAGGCATAGTAATTTTAATTTATATGCAAATCAATGAGTCCGTTTGAAATGCTTATTTTTTTTAACAATTATTGTATTGTAGCATCGGGATCAACCGCCTGAATGAGCAATTTTGAAATCAGATCTGGACAGGAAGAAAATTTTCGAGCAGCCCAACAAATCAATAGAGTTTGAGTGTGTTAAACATAGCCAGCTATAGGTATTTACATACTCGTTTGCTGTCAGATAAGGAGCTCAGGGAGGTGGGAGGAGAGGACGGGGGGATGAGACGGAAAGGATTGCTCGCAAGGGTTGAGATCATAATCCAGGAATGAAGAAAGTAAATGGTCGCGCATTGCCCCATCACACACTTTCGAGGATAGCTCCGTTTTTCTCCAGTCCCCCCGTGGTGGCGGCTGGTGCAAGGTATTGAGGAATGCCTGAAATACGGGTCTCTATTTAATCGTGTCAAGCTTTGCGGGTTTTTTGTTTGCTGCTGGCGGTTTTTCCTTCCGCGGTCCCGGGCCGAGCTCCGCCAGCCCGAGCGCAGCGCGGCAGCCGGCCCCGCTGCGGCTGCGGCCGTGGCTGCGGCTCGGCGCTGCGCTAGCGCCGGGAGAAGCCCCCGGGCAGCGCGGCGGCGGGCAGCGGCCACGGACACGCGGGGACGCGGCCGGCCGAGAAGCAAGCGGAGCCGCTTTTCCAGCCGTAGGAGAAAAGCGGGGACGGCTGCCGGGGAGGGGGCAAGGAGGAGGCGAGCCCCCGTCCTCGGTGTCAAAGGCACCGACCTCGACAGCCAAAATTAGGCGGCCCGTGTCCGGCTCCGGCTGCAAACCGGGGCACCCGCGGTAGGGAAATACTCTTTTTACCTTCGCCGGGGTTTCTAAAGCTGTTTTATTGCACTGGAGGGAAGGGGTAAGCCAGAGCATAAATACAAGCGCCGCGGCCTTTCCTAGCCCTGAATTCTATTATTACATTTATTGCTTTGACAGAAGGGGGAAAAAATGAAATCCGTGTATTAAGTCAGCTCCACAGTTTGCAGACACCCTAGAACCCCCGTTCGGCGGCAGCATGTCTAATGTATTCCCTGGTGATTCTGGGCATTAATTAGTTGTTTAATAGGAGTATGACTAAAAATGTAAAAGAAGGATTAGGAGCGTGAAACGTATGTCCAGCTCCTTCCACACACTCGAGGAGGGAATGAAAATCACCCTGTATCTTATGTTTCTCTAGGAGCCATTTGCATTTCCCACCAGCTGCTCACTTCAGCTGCACCGGCTCTGGGCGCTCGGGGCAGAGCCCCGCTCAGCGGCCGCGCTGCCCCGCAGCCTGCGCGCCCGCAACCCCGCGGGCGCGGCGCAGGGTGCGCGCATTTCCCGGCGCACGCCGGCGCGGGGCTGCAGCTGGGCATCCCCTTCGCTCCGGCCCCTTCCTCAGGCGCGGTGCGCAACCGGACCTCGCCGTGCCCGGGACAGGTAGCCGAGGGCACCTTTAATTCCTGTATTTCTCTGCAGAAAACTCCCGCACGTTTTCATCCTCTGCGAGAGGAAACAAACTCTGCGCTTCGCGCTGCAGTTGCTGCGGCGTCGTGTTTAAATCGCTTTCTCTGTTCACGTCGGGAAGTCGCGGTGCTGCTGAAGGCAGCGCGGTTGCCCCAGGAGCCTCCTGCGGAGCGACTCGGTCCAAACTTAGCCTTTGCAAAGGGTTTGCTTTCCCCCTCCAGAAATGGTTGCCTACCCCCTGCCCACGTTTCTTAATAACCCAGACTCGCTGGAGGCTGAAACAGTTTAAAAGTGGCCCCAAACAGATCAGGTGCGGCGTCCGACTCAAGAAAGCGAGTTATTTTTTTCGAACGGTTCCTCTGTGAACAAAGCCGCGGAAATGCTGCGAGGAAACCGATCCTTTTAGTTTGGTTTAAATCATTCTGTCTGACTTCGTTATTTTTTTAAGCACAGAAAACATCACAAAATCGAAAATATATCCCCCCCCTCCTCCCCGGCGCACACGCGGTGCCGTTTCGGAAGAGCAGGGAGAGACTCGACGGAGGTGTTTTCCCGCTAGCATCCTTGAGCGAGGCGCGGTGGATAACACCGAGCGGGGAAGGATTTACCCTGCCTCGGCACCAGCGCTGCGTGTACGAACAACAACCCCAGGGACTGCAAAAAAAATAAAAATTAAAAAATTAAAAAAGAAGAAAGGAAAATGGGAAAAAAAGAAAAAAAAAGAAAATGGGGAAATTGAAAAAGAAAAGGGGGGGGAATAAGGAACGAGCGGGACCTCTCGCAGCGGGGCGGCATCCCTCCTCGCACCTGGCGGCAGCGCAGCCGGTGGCGCGGCCGCCCGCCGGCCTCCGCCGGGAAAGTTGGGCAAGTTACTTGTGCCGCCGGGCGGGGCGGACCCTGCGCGGGCGCGGAGGCACCGCGGCCGCCCGCTCCCACCTGGCCTCTCCCCTGGCCGCCCGGTGCCGCCGCCGCCTGCCCTCTCGCTCCTTCCTCCGCGGCGGGGGGAGGGAGGGGTGTGCGCGGCCCCTTGCGCGCCCCGCGCAGCGCCGCGCAGCCGCCGCCGCCGCCGCCCTCCCCCGCCCCGCGGCGGGCTCGGAGGAATCTCTGTGACGTCACAGAGGGAGAGCGGGCGGGAGCGCGGGCCGGAGCGGGGCGGGGGGCGGGAGCGGAGGCGGGCGGGAGGCAGCGGCGGCGGCTCCGCAGGCAGCGCAGGAGCCCGGCGCGGCCCCGCCGCCCAGCCCCGCGCCCGGGAAGGAGCCTCCGCGGCGCGGGGAGCGCGGCTGGCCGGCCCCGGTGAGTGAGGCCCGCGGGGCGGAGGGGTGCGGAGCGGAGCGGGGCGGCCGGCGGGGCTCCGCGGCCGCGGGGCGGGAAGGGGCCGGGCGCGGCGGAGAGCGGTAGCGGGCGAGCGGCGGAGGCCTTGAGCGGGGCCCTTTTGCTACGGGTTGTGTAATTACTCGGCTCCGATCAGATTAATCCTAATTTCCAAATTGCTCGTCTTTGTGGAGAGACTTTTTAAAGCGGCTCCAGTTGCTAATTTCCTCGGAGGCAATTAGGGCTAATGGAGCGAGGTCGGCGCGCAGCGAAGCGCTGCCTCTCGGCTGCCACTGCGGCCCCGTCTGCAGCCGCGCCGGGAGCCGACCCGCGGCCGCGGAGCCCCGCGGAGCCCCCGCGCAGGCAGCGCCTTCCCACGCCCGGGCGCTGGCAAGCCCCGCGGGCAGCGCGGGTGGGTCTGCGCGCTCCCTGCGCGCCGCGGCCGCCCCTCCGCCCCCCGCGGCCCTGTCTCCCGCGAGCAACATGCGCGGGGGAGCGGCGGGGCCCGGCCGCCCCCTGCGTGCGCCGCGGAGGTCTGGGCCTCGCACGCAGCGCCCGTTTCGTTTGCGAGCCAGCGACAAGCCGCCGCGGGCCTCTCACAAAAACCCTCCCGCCGGTTCGCGGACCTCGCGATTTCGGGCGTTGCTGCGATTTTTTCCAGGGACTCTGAATATTTTTTTTTCCCCGCGAAAGAATAGCGATAGATAGTAAAAAGAAAAAAAAATAGCAATCGCGTATGAGCGCGCTTTGTTGTCCGCATCGTGCAGCTTTTGCAGCCGGAGAGCCCGAGCAGGTTGCTCGTGGCCTGAGCTGGCCCGGCGAGCCGCGGAGAAAAAGCAGGGCTTGCGCGGCTTGGGCGCTTGCTGCATGCTCAACTGCGCGGAGGAGCTGGAATATTTGTCCGCGGAGAAGTGCTTGGAGAAAAGGAAACTGAAAAGGGAGCGGAGAGCAGAGGCGCCGGGCTCGAAACAATAGGAAAACGCTTCTCGCTCCTGTGGGCTCCGGGTTTTACAACTGCTGCCTTAAAAATTAAAAGAGGGTATTGAGACTAGAAAGGAAAGAAGCAGTATAGGCTACTGAGAGCAAAAAATATAAAAATAAAAAAGTAATAATAATCCTGCCTGGGAAGGTACATTTATCCTAGGAAGAGAGCGATTAAGGGCAGAGAAAAACTTCCCGCCGGCGGCGGTGGGGAGCTGTGTATCTCAATTTGTTAGATAAATTAGCCATCGAAGCGGGCGGCAAGGGAGGGCAGCTGAAGCTGAATCTGTCATGCCAGGCCAGTCTTGACAGAGCCGATTTAAGGAGAGTCAGTTTTCTTGATCGCCTTCCCAATAATTTAGCCACAGCTCATATACTAGGCCCAGTTACCGGGGGGAGCGTTTGGCACGGATTGGAGTTTCTCCCGAGGCCTCCTTCGGCTTTGAGCAGAAACCGCTGTGTCATACTACTGCTGCGAGCGGTGCCGAGGAGCTACCTGCGCGGGCCCCCCTCGTTTCGCCCCCTTTTTGCGTGCGAAATGCTCGCCGCCGCGGAGCGAGGCCGCGCCGCGCCGGCCGCGAGCGGGGCGCTGCTGCCCGGGTTATTTCAGCCAAAACGTTCGTAAGCGCCGGGCTGCGGCACTGCTAAGCGCCGGCTAACACCGCGCCCGGCGCGGACATCCAGGAAGAGGCGAAGAAGGAGGAGGAGGAGGATTACCGAAACGATGGTGACATGCAAATTTCCCCCGAAATTATCATAAATAAACATTTGAAGCCTGGACTAATAAAACCCCATCTGTGTTACTTCATATCGAGTTAGTAGGGAGCTGTGATAATGAATTTTGTAATATCTCACCAACAGACATCTCAATCAGGCACTAATCCTGTGATTTTAGAGCCGAGCGGAGCGCGGGGAAGCGGCCCGGACACGGGGCGGCCGTGCATCTCCCGCGGCGCCGGGGCGCGCTGCGGCGCCCGGACGGGGTCCCCGGGACGGGCCCGGGCCCTCCTGCAACGCAGCTGCGCGTCCGCGGACGCCGACCGGGCACCCGGCGGGCGGAGGCTGAGCTTCTTGACGACCTGGGAAAATCGGCACCGCCGTTTTTGCGTCCTTCCGCGGGTGCGGTCGGTCTGTCCGCAGGGGCGGGCGGGGGCTCGGTTTTGACTCGGGGAGAAGTGGCATCGAGCGAAAGTCGTTCGGAAAAGACGCGGCGCACGTAACTTGCCCGCTGCGACGGGGCTCCCGAGAAGCTGGCTTGCTTTTTTATTTGCACTCCCGCACTCTCGAGTTGTTATTATTATTTTTAACCCGATGCCATTAATGTTTTTCAGATAACGGGTAATGGAGTCCAACTGTCGCAAACTTGTGTCAGCCTGTGTTCAGCTAGGTAAGAGACCGCGCTCCCGACGGCTCTTCGCGCAGGCGGGCCGGGGCGGCGGCGCGGGGGGGCGCGCAGCGGCTGAGCGCCCGCGGGCCGCTCTCTCCGCAGGGGTGCAGCCGGCCGCCGTGGAGTGCCTTTTCTCCAAGGACGCGGAGCTCAAGAAGGGGGAGCTGAGCGAGGCGCCCGAGGGCCGCAAGGAGCCCGCCGGCAGCAAGCTCTTCGGCCGCCAGCACCCCGGCGCCCATGGTAAGCGCCGCGCCCTTCCGCGCCCCTCCGCGGGATGCGCCGCCGCCGCCGCGCAGCCCCCGACCGCGCCGCGCCCGCCTGCGCGGCCTCAGGGCGCCCCCTGCCGCCCACCGCGCTGCGCCACGCAGCCGCGGGCCGGGCCGGGGGGGCTGGCGGGCCCCGCTGCGCGCATCTTGCGCCTTGCCCCGCGGGCCCCCCCGGCCCCATCCGGCCCCCGCAGGCTCGTACTGAAACCCGCCGCAACGCCGCCTCCGTGCGCCGCTCCGCTGCCACCACGGGTTTGGGGCTTCCTCCCCCAAAACGCGCCGCCCCCCCCCCGCTGGCCCCGCACAGGCACCGCGCAAGGCCCCGCTGGCGGCGCCCCCGAGCGCCCGCTGCAGGGGCCGGGGGGGAGGGGGGGGGCGGGAGCCCGACGGGCGGAGAAGGAAAACAGCAATGCAAACATATTACAAAGAAGAAAACAAGCGCGCTGTATTTCAAGAGACTGTTTAATCCAAGATAAACGTAATTTTGTTTAAATAAAATATATTAACCTGAATTAATAATACAGGAAACTAGACTGAATTAATAATGTACGTATCCCTGGTCTCGTGGTTAAACACTTCCTCGTAAGAATACTGTATTAACCCTATTTGGCCAAACAGCTCGCTGTTTCTCAAATAACATCCAGTGATTTCAGGAGCAGCCGCGTCCCCTTCCCAGTTCCACCACCCCCTCCCCAGGAGACTTTGAGCATGATTTGATAGCTGGACATCAAAACCCCTAGAAGAAGAAACGATTAGTCTAAAGGAAGGTTGGAAAGCAAAATCCAGGGTAATTCCAAACGCGAAGGTATTATGAGCCAATCATTTTTAATCCCGGAAACATACATGATATTAAATTGTGCACAAATAGGCTTTACCAGAGTCTGGTGTTTTTTCCCTCCACCAGTAATAAGTGTTAAATAACGTGGAAAGGAAGGGTGACATTGCTTTATATATGGTTTGAAAATAAGAAAGGCCTTTTTACCCTTCCCTGACTTTTCCTCCCGAAGAACAGGTGGTCTTAATCAAAGCCCTTAGCACGATCTAATGGGAAAGGAGGGACCTTTCTGATATAATAAATTTATGAGTCCTTACACGCCAGCTTTATTCGACTAAGTATTTATAAAAGTAATATCCACATATGCTCTCTGACATGGTAACTTTTACTTCCTCTGCTGAAAAACAAATGGTTATTTTCTTAACCATCAATTATGAACCTAGATTATTGTAGTACATGTAAAATTTCCTTCCTCATTATCGTATCAGTAAGTCTATTTTTTACCCTTCAGATTGAAGGGGAAATTGCTATCTAAACAGCTTTAATGCAATTAATTAAAATGTAAGTTTGAGGTGAAGCAATGCTGAGTTACCTAGCCATTAAAACCGTCCTGTTTACGAAGTGGAGAACTGCCCACAGATGTGATCATATTCATGCAGATATGCGATGCGTATGTGCAGACCTTATATGTACCTAAACGCAACAGATAATGACAAGTCTTGAAATGCCCTGAGCTGCACGGGCAACTCACTACAAATAATAGAAAGCATGGATGTTTTCTTTTGATTCAGATGAGGTTTGAGGTTTCTTTTTTTCTTTTCTTTTTTGCCATTTTTTTTCTTTCCTTTGCTTTTAATCATGTAGTGCTCGTTGATTTTTGCGTTGCCTGCGTGTCAGGACTTCGTGTTTTATGTGATTTACTTCGAATGAGCCCTGTCCTTCGGGCAGGCTGTGTGAGGAAGCAGGGAAACACAGCGATGATAATTTAAAACCCTGTTCTGTCGGAGTGCCGTTTTCAAAATTACCAGTGCGCTTAGTAGTTTGGCGAGCTAGATACAATATGTAATCGTGATGCGAATAATTGCTAACTAGTAGCATTGGCAGTAAGGGTAATAATGCGAGTGTTCAGTGAGACAGATACTTACGTGAAGGGAGGAAACGAAATTCAGTAAGAGATCCTACAGACTACACAGGCGCGTTCGGGTTCCTGCAGGGAAGCTCTTTGGGGAACAAGGCACAGTGAGGAGGCTTCAGAAGACGCGGGTCCGTAGCCATGCCGAGGACATGAAAATATGGAAGTATGAAAACGTGATTGCAGCCTAGAATGTCACATGCAGCTCGGCGGGTGTTATATTAACCTAGACAGTCGGGAAAAAAATTGCTTCCGGATGACCAACCCCACAAAATTAGGAAAACTTTAAGCACACGCTTCGAAAGCCACACCGCACACGCACTGGTTTCTGATGGTGTTATTCGAATAATCTTTTTCGCGGGATAGGAGGATGTTTGAAAAGTGTGTGTGTGTCTACATCTAATTTATGAGCTGCATTCATTTTGTCTAAGCAATCGTTTTCCGTAATCGCTAACCTGGGCATTGCTGAAACAGCAGCCTCCCGACACTGAGCGTTGGAATCGCCTGCCGCCTTGTGTCACCATTCAGCGTCCCAAATTGATTGTTTCAGCTGCTTTCCCCCAAAAAATCAGTCTGGGGGCTGAATATGCACTAACTTAACATCACTTTTAGGGAAGAAAAGAGAGAGAGAAAGAGAGAGAGAAAGGCTGAATGGGCTTGCGGCTCGGAGGGGCGGAGAGGCGCGGGGGGCTGCGCCCCTCGAGGCGCCCGGGCGCGGAGAGGGGCGGCCCAGCCTCCGCCTCCCCCTCCGCCCCCGCGGCCGGCGCTGGGGCCAGGGGCCGCGGCGGAGCGCCGGGCCGGCCCCGGGGAGGAGCCGGGGGCGGGAAGGGCACCCGGGAGCCGGCGCTTCTGGGGCAAGGCAGGGAAAGTCACTCTCCCCTTCCAGTAGCCCCTGCGAAGTGCAAATTAAAAGTTATTTGTTGTGCTGCGGGGATATAACTTCCCCCACCCCACCCCCCGCCCCGGCCGCCCGCCGCCGCCTGAGAATAACATATGCAGCAGTTGTTAGCCTCACTCCAGGGAAAACTAAATGTATAACGAAAGCTTATTCGTGAGCAGGAATATACTAATGGAACAATCTGATGTCTTCTTAATCCTATGTAAAAAGCTCTGTAGTCTTCCTAATATTGACTGAATGGGTAATTAATGGCTCTTCATCTAGGAGAATACCCGGTAATCCGAGATAGGCGAAAGACAACAAGCCAAAGGTAAAAGACAACAGGACTAGCTGGAGACTCTACATAAGAACCGATTTATCCGTTTAGGAGAGTATTACGTCTAGAAACAATGATCCTATAAGTAGATAAAGGCAAAAGTGGGAAAAATAAATAGCCGCCGTGGGGCTTGCAGCCGGCCCGGCTCCCCGCGGCTGCGCTCCCGGCCCCGCTCGCCTCCTGCCGCCGGCAGCGGCGGGGCTGCAAGGGCGAAAACACCCGGCCGGGAAAAATGGGGGGGGGGGGGGAGAGAAGGGGAGGAATCGTCTCCAAATCCCCACTGTTTGGGTATTTGCAGCTGGCAGGTGCCCCGCTTCCGTTCCCCGAACGGGCGTTTGCGGGCGGCGGCCCCGCGCAGCGGCGCGCAGCGGGCGCGCAGCGGAGCGGGCGGCAGCACGGGGCGCCCCCCTGCAGCGACCCGGCCCCGAAAGAGATGGGGGCTTCCAGCAGAAAATGAAAAAAAACGCTCTTGACATTTTAATTGAAACCTTTGCCGCTAGTATATTACTCGGGTGACTACAATTAGGTTGTTTTCTGGTCGGTTGACAGCTTTTAAAATATTATTTCGCTCGGGAAATAAAAGCTTCATCTGAGATTATAGGTGGGTATTTGGGGATTTATGTGATTTATGGGCGCCATGACAAGCAGGGCTGCGTGGTAGCTGCCCTCCTGCCGGCGGTGGTGGGGTGTAAGGAAATGCCGGCACCCTTTCGCCCGGGGAGCCGGCCGGCGGCGGGAGCAGAAGGGGCGGGCCCCCGGGCCGGGGTGCCCGCGGCTGAGCGCGTAAGAAGCGCTTTCCGCCTTGCCAACCGCTCGTTTGGAGCTGGTCGTTTGGAGGCAGGGCGAGAGAAGCCATTTCTCAAATGAACTAAAAAATATATAACGAAAACAAAAACAAACAAAAACGAACGAAAAAATCTCCAAAACGACAGAAAAAAGCGGGGGGGGGGGGGGGCTGCTGCACGAAAGATGAGGGAGGGCTCTGTTTCTGTGTTCCGCGGCCGAGGCGCGCAGCCCTCCGCTCGCCCTATTAAAAACGCGCGGGGCGTCTGCGGGATCGTTGCACCGCGGCCGGCGGGGCTGCGCGGGGCCGGGCCCTCTCCGGCGCCCTCCATGGGAGCGCGCCGCTCCGCGCCCGCGCAGGCCTGGGGCGCGGGCGGCTGCGAGACCAGGTCGGAGCGCGAGGTTAAGAAGAAACGGGGATGTGATTAGTAAACAAATTGTGCGGAATGGAGCTGGATTCATATTGACTCAGTTATAGGTCATCTGCTGCCGGTGCAAAGGGAGGAAATATTTACTTTACACATATACTTTATGATCTTGGGGGAATTAGAGGAAATTCAATAAGAAAACGGCTAGAATCATTTTAAACCCCCTATTTAAAAGACTTAAGCAAATTAGAGTCTTATCAGATTAAAATCCACTACAAATGTAAGAGCATTGTCTCCATCGAAACGCTGTGGGGTCTGAGGAAAGAGATTCTTTGCCAAATCTCAGGGATAAAAACACGTCATTTAAACACCAGTTAATGAGCAGAATGTAAATTAATTTAACCTTCTTTACTAACAGGCAGCGAAAGTAATATGTATAATTTAGCGATAAGTAAGATTGCGAGAGACGATGATAGGTATCTGCGAAGAGCGCATCGGCTAGCGAGAGGGACCTGTGCGGGAGTGGGGGAAGGCAAGAGGATACAGGAAAGTTTGGGCGCTGCGATTTGGGGCTGGCGGGCCAGCCCTGCGGCGAGCTGCTGTAACTTTTGCTTACAAAATGCCCGTGCCTGCGCAGAGCGATTCTGCGCTCCAGGCGCAAATCTGCGCGCGCGTCTGCAGCGAGGGGCTCCGCACCCTTGGCCGGGAGCCGGGCGGCCCGGCGCGGGGGTCGGGCTCCTTGGCCCTTGGAGATGCTCGGCCCCCGTATTAGATCCGCTGGAAATGCGCCCCGTCCCCACTGCTCGCTCCTCCTGCGCGCCCGTGGGCCGCGCCAGGCCGGCGCGCGGGCGGCAGCGCAGCCGCGGCAGGGGGCTGCGCGGGCGCGGAGGTGCGGGCGTGCCGGCTGAAGAGCCTTGGCACGGCCGTGCGCGCACTCGCTCCCGGGATTAGGGGTTAAATCTTGCCCCTGTGTGCCCGGCAGGGGGGATTTGGTTCCGCGCCCACGCGCGAGGTGCCTGCGCGCTCCCGGGCCGCCGCCGGCACTGTGCGAGGCGTCGGCGGGTCTCGTTTGCGCCTGGAAATGGTTTTCGTGGCCCCGGCGAACGGTGCTGGGCCGCGGTGCGGAGCCCCGGGCCCCGGTGAGGGACGGGGTCCCGGCCGCGAGCGGGGGTCGGCGCGCAGCGACAAATAAATTAGTCAGATGTGGCAGGCGGTGGGGAAAGGGCTGCTGCGCCCCGTGGCCCGGAAGCCGCCCGGAAGGACGGGCGAAGAGCCGCGGCGGCGAGAGCTGCTCGCCCGCGGCCTCGGCCCGCAGCGCGGCCCCGCGCAGGGTTTGCCCGGGCGGCTGCGGCGCGGCGCAGCGCTGCGCGGCGGCGGCTCCGGGCCGGGGGGGCGGCGGCGGCGGCGGCGGGGGGCGGCGGCGGCGGGGCGGGGGGCGGCGGCGGGGGCGGGCCGGGCCCGGTGACATCACGGCCGGGGCGGCCGCCCCGGTTTAAGACGTTGGGCCAAGAGGGAAGCGCGGAGCTGACGCGGTGCCCGGCTGGCCGCGGCGCGGCGCGGGTCCATGCGCGGGCGGCGCAGAGCAGCGCGCAGCGCCGCTGCCGCCTCGCCTCCCCGCGGCCGCTCGGCCCGGCCCGGCCCGGTCCCTTGCTGCCCGGGCCGGGCAGTGCCGGTGCCGGCGTCGGTGCCGGTGCCGCCGCCGCGGGACCGGAGCTGCTCGGCCGCGTTGTGTCGCCGTCGCTTGCGCCGTCGCGGCGCGGCGCGGCTCCGCACGCAGCGGCGGTGACAAGGGGGACGCTCGCCGCCGCCGCCGGCAGCGCCGGGGCTGCTCCGCGCCCGCGGACGGGGCGCCGCGCCCGCACGCCGACACGTAGCGACACCGCCAGACCCCCGCACACACTCTCCTGTCGACCCCCCAGGCGCGCACGTAGACTTTGGCGTCCTTTTGCCGATGAACTGCATGAAAGACCCGTTAAGCCTGGAGCGCCTGGGAGCCGGGAATAAGCTGTGCTCCTCCTCACCTTCCTCCTCCTCCTCTTCATCATCTTGCCACCACCACCAGCCCGCGCTGGCCATGGCTACCGCGCTGGCGCCGGGGCAGGCTCGCTCCTCCTTGGAGTCCGCCAAGCACCGGCTGGAGGTGCACACCATCTCCGACACCTCCAGCCCAGAGGCCACAGGTAAGAGCGGGGAGCAGCAGCGACCCCCTGCCCCGCGTCTGCCCGGGCCGGGCCGGGCCGGGCCGCGGCGCCCGCCCGGAGAGCCTCCTGCCGCGGCCCGACGTGCGCCCCGCGGCCGCTGGGCCTGCGCCGCCGCCGCCCTCTCCCCCGGGAGCGCTCTCAAAGCGGCGCCGAGAGTCCCCGCTTGTTTTCACGCGTGCTGGATCCGTGTGCCGACGCAGAGAAAGAGCGTTACATGGAGTCAGACAGGCGAATACCTTTCATATAGACGAGAGAATAATGTGTGTACAGGCGGGTGAATAATGTGTATGTAGGTAGACGAATAACATGCATATATTCAGGCGAATAACATGTATATATTCATAGGTGAATAATATACCTGGATAGGTGAATAACATATATATCGATAGGCGAGTAGCTGGCACACAGAGGAATAACTTGAATATGGATAGGTGAATAACTTGTGTATGGATAGGCGAATAACTGGTACATAGATAGGCAATAACCTGTATATAGGTATGCGTTTAGGCGGCTCCGTGCATCTGGCTCCCCCAGCACCATCCCTTCGTCACGGGTCTGGCTGCGGGCACCGCGGGCGCGCAGGGCTATGGGAGCGCGCGGGGCGGCCGCGGGGTGCGCGGGGCGGAGCGGGGCGGCGCAGGCGGCCGCTGCGGTGCTGCCCGCGGTTAATGATTGCCCGAGGCCGGCGGCAAGCGGATCCGCCGCGGGGATCTCTGCCCCAGTCGCTGGGGAAGAGGCGTTTTTTGAGTCTGAGGTGCCCGCGGTTTTTTCTCTCCCCTTTTTTCCCCCTTCCCAGAGAAAGATAAGAGCCAGCAGAGCAAGAGCGAGGATGCGGGATCCGAGGACCCCTCCAAGAAGAAGAGACAACGGCGGCAGCGGACTCATTTCACGAGCCAGCAGCTGCAGGAGCTGGAGGCCACTTTCCAGCGGAATCGCTACCCGGACATGTCCACCCGGGAGGAGATCGCCGTCTGGACCAACCTCACCGAAGCCAGGGTTAGGGTAAGTGCCGCCGCGAAGCCCCGCGTCCGGCCAGCGAGGTGGCGGCGGGAGGAGAGGGGGCCGCGGTGTTCGCAGCTGCTTTCGATTTCGGTCTGTGCTCGAAGTTGAGCGCACAGAGCAGCGCAGGGCCGGGCGTTTCTGTCGCAACGAGACGGAGCGGGAGCTCCCTCTCTCTCTGCAGTACGGCCGCTTGCACGTTTCGCCCTCACCGTGCAAAGCGTCCTGCTCCTTTTGATCGAAACGCTAACGAAAACATTAGCCAAGAAAGCAACTTGGAACAGGCTGCAACCTGCGCTGCCACTAATGAGAAGAAGATGTAAAATACACACGGGCTTTGGCTTAACTCGGAGGCGCTCCCGACGTGCCCTTCCTTGCATTTTCTTTCTTTTGGTTTCCCAACTCGGCGAGCGCTCTCTCCGCCCTTTCCCCCTCCGAGATCTATGGGAGCAGCGCGCCGCGCTAAGAGGACCCCGAGCCCGGGCCAAATCCTGCTGGCGCGCAAGGCCGCGCCGCAAAGGCGGCTGAACGCGGGCCGCGGTGCTCCCGGCGCGGTTGCTCCTCCGGCCCCGCGGAGCGGGCGGCGTGCGGGGCAGCGGCTCTGCGCCCGCGCCGGGGCGGCCGCTTTCGCCGGGCCGGGCCGAGCCGGGCCGGGGCTCCCCGCGGCCTCCCCCCTCCCCCCCGCCGCGGCAGCCCGGGGCGAGCGGGGCTCGTGTAAACACCGCGGGGCGGCTCCAATACACAGAGCGGCGGCGCTGCCCCGCGGTCAGACACCCAGATGTGGATTGGGAGAGGGCACGTTTCCCCCATCGTCTGCGGGGAGGGTCCCTTAGATCTGATTTAGCACGTTGTTAAAAGGCGATTTTTTTCCCTCCCCCTCCCTCAAAGAGCAGTCGAACAAGTTTGCTTAGAAGCGGTTTTTGGCTCTGGAAGCTTTTTCGCACAAGGGGAACTTGTAGCTTTAACAAACTGAAGCAACGATTTATTTATTAGTCGCTGGCTGCCTCCCTCCCTCCCGCAATAGGAAATATTGCCTTAAAGTCCCGCGGATTTCTAGGCGCTTTGCCCCCGATTTTGCACTCCCAGTTGCCCGTGGGTGGCTCTGGTTTGGAGGAAGCCAAGGAGGGAGGGAGGGGAAAGAAAAAAGGAGACAGAAAAAGCCGCGGGAGCGCTCGCCTCGCTGCCGGGGTCGTGCTTGGCCGGGGAAGCAGGGCCGAGAAAGCCCCCGGCGGCCAGGCCCTGCGATGGGCTCGGGGCGCCGGCTCGGCCGCCAGCGCCGAGGCGCCCAGAGGCAGCCGGAGGGCCGCGGCTGCGACTCACTAACGCGCCTTTCCCTCCCCATCCCCCGTTTTTAAAGGTTTGGTTCAAGAACCGCAGAGCCAAATGGAGAAAGAGAGAGAGGAACCAGCAAGCCGAGCTTTGCAAAAATGGCTTTGGTCCACAGTTTAACGGCCTCATGCAGCCCTACGATGACATGTACCCCGGCTACTCTTACAACAACTGGGCAGCCAAAGGCCTGACCTCCGCTTCCCTCTCCACCAAAAGCTTCCCTTTCTTCAACTCCATGAATGTCAACCCTCTGTCTTCTCAGAGCATGTTCTCCCCTCCAAACTCCATCTCCTCCATGAGTATGTCTTCAAGCATGGTACCCTCCGCAGTCACGGGGGTCCCCGGCTCCAGCCTCAACAGCCTGAATAACTTGAACAACTTGAGCAATCCCTCCCTGAATTCTGCAGTGCCAACGCCAGCCTGTCCTTATGCTCCTCCAACACCTCCTTATGTATATAGGGACACATGTAACTCCAGCTTGGCGAGTCTGAGACTTAAAGCCAAGCAGCACTCCAGTTTTGGCTATGCCAGTGTGCAGAACCCCGCTTCCAACCTGAGTGCTTGCCAGTACGCTGTGGACAGACCCGTGTGAAATGCAAAAGTGTAAAACACTGCATGGGAATCCCTCCCCATTTCCCACAGAGACTGAGAATTACGCTAGGAAGTAATGGGCACTATAGGGAAAGAGAAAGGAGGAAAAAACAGAGAGAGAGAGGAAGGAGAGAGAGAAAGAGAGAAAAGGAAACCACTGAAATAAGATAGTTCCTTTGTTTTCAAAGGACCTCCTACAGATTCTGAGATCTTTCACTAAGAGTATTTCAACAGTTACAAGGACATATATATATATATACATATATATATATGGACAAATGTTTGACTGGATATGATATGACATTTTAATGTTACTATAAGCTTGTTATTTTTTAAGTTTAGCATTGTTAACATAAAATGACTGAAAGGATGTATATATATCGAAATGTCAAATTAATTTTATAAAAGCAGTTGTTAGTAATATCACAACAGTGTTTTTAAAAGGTTAGGCTTTAAAATAAAGCATGTTACACAGAAGCGATTAGGACTTTTTCGCTTGCGAGCAAGGGAATGTATATACTAAATGCGACACTGTATGTTTCTAACATATAATTATTAAAAAAAACATTGTGTGAATATCGGTTTTAGAATAGTACCTCTGGTGGATGCAATGATGTTTCTGATATTGCAATGTAAAACATGCCCTGTGTATAACATTTCGTACAATATTATTGTTTTACTTTTCAGCAAACATGAAAAATGTGTTTTATTTCATGGGAGTAAAATATACAGCATACAGCTTTGTCTGGATTTTTATTTAATGAGCTAAACTGCGTAGCGGTAACTAGTCTGCAGTGATTGAGAGCTGAGTCTAGATCACATTCGCTGGAAACACAGGGCAGTACCTTTTATTGCAATACAACTAAATGCCACTTTTTCACATAAAAAAAATCGCTTTAAAGTTGCATGCTAAGTGAACTCAGGGTGTGGAAATACTGCCGCTGTATTTTGCAAAATAGACCAGATTCAGTTATTCCCCTGTGCAGCCCTGAGAAAATGGATGACTTGACGTTGTTGGCCTCGAGGATGACCAGCCACAGGGTTGATCTGTCCGGAGCATAAACTGCTCCCGCTGTGAAGGAAGTTTTTGTTACATTAAAGAACATGGAGAAGTAAAAAAATTAGAAAAGAAAAAAGCCAGTTTGCAAACAAACCACTCCGGTTCCCCTTTGCTGCTCCCTGCAATCCCCTTTTCCCTGAAGCACGGAGATCCCTCATGCAATATTACATTTCTATTTCCAGCCCCCCGTCAGACGTTACCGAAACAAAGAGCAGTCCAAACAAGCCAGCCCTCGGAGCCCGAGGTTGAGAGGTTAGCCCCAAGTTTCCTGCCACTCCGTGTGGCAACACGTAGTTGAAGGAAAAGGTCGTGCTCTCGCGTGTTTCGTTTTAAATAATATTGACCCATTAATTCTAAACCTGCTTGTTCGTGAAATTATACAGGATTATAGTTTGCGATCCCCGGGACAACGAAGCAAATCAAGATGAATTACCGCTGGGCCCTCCCATCGGGGACGTCGGAGCGGCGCCGGGCGGCGCAGCGGGCCGCGGGCGCGGGGCAGCGGCACAAAGCGCGGAGGGCGCGGGGCAGCGCGCCGGCGGGACTTACGCGCAGCGCAGGAGCGGCGGCGCGGGGAAAGCACACGGAAACCTGGACGGAGGCGGCGGGGGGGCGCCCGACCTGCCGGCGCGCTCTTTGCGCGCCTGTGCTCGGCGGCTCGCTCGCGGCGGCGGCTGCCTGCGCGCCCGCGGCTCCCTCCGCCCGCTGTCGCCCGGCAGCCGCGGCCCCGACGGGGCGGTCGGGGGTGCCCGGCCGCCGGCGCGGCAGGCGGGGGGTAGGCAAGGGGGCAGGCGGGGGGCAGGCGGGGGGAGGCGGGGAATGAGGCAGGGAGTGCCGGCGGCGTGTGGGGACTGGCGGCCGCTCGGCGGGCCGCTCCGGCGGGCCGGGGGGAAGCGGGGAGCCCCGGCGACCCCCGGGAGGGCGCCGCGCCGAGCTCCCCGCAGGGGAAACCTCTTCCCTCGCCCCAAAACGGGGTCGCCTCCCTGCCCGCCATCGGCAGGGCGGCAGGCCCCGACTCCCAGCATTTTTTTCTTACTCTCTTCGTTTTCTCCTTTTTATTTTTGTTTCTGTTTTTCCCCCCTTTTCCTTTTGATGCTGTTGTGTCGCCGGGGTCTGGACGGAGATGCAGCCCGGGCGCTCGGGCGGGGGGCGGCGCAGCCCCCCCGCCCCAACCCGCCCCGTCCCGCCGCGCTGCCTCGCCGCCGCCGCGGCCCCACCGGCTCCCAGCGACTTTCTGCGCCGTGTCAACACCTCCGGCGGGTGAGTGCGAGGGGAGCGCGGCCGGGCCGCCCGAGACATCCTTCCTCCTCCTCTTCCTCTTCCTCCTCCTCCTGCGGGCTGCCCGCCGGGGCCCCGCTGGGAACCCGGGTGCCCCCTCCTCGGCGCAGGCTTTGAAACCCGCGGCAGACTGCCCTGCGCATCGGCGCGGTGCTCCGCGCTTTTCGTCTCTTGTTTCTTGCTCGGTGGCAGTGGTTATTTATAGTCCTCTCAAATATATTAAATGTCTCGCTATATATTTAGAATACGTGTGTGTGGAGAAAGAGAATATATATAAGATATATATGTTTAGAATAATGTATATACCGTTTCCGGACCAAAAAATACTAGATCAGACTTTTCCACTCTACTGTGTAATGGCTCAAACGATGAAAAATCAACGTGACCGCTCCGAGAGGACATAAATCACTCCCGAGTGTAATCTGAATTTCTTTCTCCCCCTAGCTGAAGCCTCGAGGGTCATCATTTTTCTGCGCCACTTGACCAAAGATACAATGTTTTGATTAGGCCGTAAATCAAAATCTTGCGTTGGGTTTTTTCCTTTCTTTTTTTCTTTCTTTTTTCTTTTCTTTTCTTTTCCTTTTTTTTTTTTTTTTTGGTTGTTCTTCGGGGGCTTTTCTTCCCCTACCAGCGGTGGCAGTTTGAACCTGGAACAATGGAGGCCGTGCAGAGGGAAAGAAAGAAAGAAAGAAAAAGCCCGAAAAAGGAAGGAAAAAAAAAAAAAAAAAAAGCCCAGCCCCACCAGGGAAAGGGCGATTGGCGAGCTGGGGGCGCGGAGGGCAGGGCGGGCGAGCAGCGGCGCTGCCCCGCAGAGCGCCGCCCGCTGCGCGGCCCCCGCGCCGGGCGTGCGAGCGGCCAGCGCCGTCTGCTTCCCAATCCACATCCCAATCCACAGTGGCGGCCGCCGCCGCCGCGTAAGTGGGGCGCGGAGCGGGGCAGGGAGCGCGCGGCGGCCGCGCGGGCGGCCGCGGGTTTCGCTGCGCGGCGGCGCCTTTGTTTGCGGGCGCCGCCGGGGCGCTGCGAGCCGCGCAGCGCGGCGGGAAGCGCCTCGGCACGGCCGCGGTCGCTGAGCCCGCACACCCCGCGCTGGGTCGCCCTGCGCGCCTAGGTGGGCTCGCCCCCTCCCTGCCGCCTGCCCTCGCTTTTTTTTCCCTTCGTGTTGTTTTTACGTATGAGTGCGTTCATCTGCGGAGTGTGCATATACATATATCTATATATATATATAGATATATATACACACACACATACACCTATCTTTACACACCTGTGCATTTATATACATGTACAATTAAAAAAAAAAAGCCTTTTTTCCCCCTACGAGATTCATTTGCATTTTTGGAGGGAAGTAACTTCCTAAGGAAAATAGTTGCCATCCCAGGACGGGGAAGTGTAACAAAAAGAAAAGCACCTTCGCTGTTTTGCAGCGTTTTCGTGGAGGAGCAGGGAGCGACGGCGCGCCAGGGACGCAGGCGGCAGCGAGCGCGGCTTGGCACGGGGCGCGCTGCGCGGGTGTGGAGCCCCTCGCGCGCGTGGGTGTGGGTGTGTGTTGGGGAAAATGTGGGGTGGCACAGCCGCGGTCAAGCAAGGAGCAGGGCTCAGGCCGAAGGTGCCCCTGCTCCCCCCCGCTGCGCCGCGTGGGCGCAGGGCGGCGCGGATCGCGCTCTCGGGAATACCTACGCGTCTCCACGGGGGGAATTCACTTTGCTAAAAGCCTCCTTCGGTACGCGTATTATACACGTGTAGGTCTGAATGTTACGCACCCGATAGACCGTAGCAGTCCATAATCCATGCACTACGAAGGATTTACACCTTCAGAGCTCCATGCAATGCTGGATTAATTGATTGCTAAATCTTAGTTTTCTAAATGTAACCCACTTTGGGACTGATTTCTCCGGTGGCCTGTCTTCTTCTTCTCAAGGAAGGAAAGAGAGAGAGGTGGAAAAAGGGGGAAAAAAACAAAGAACTCCCCTCGCTTTTAAATGTCAGCGGCAAAGCGCTGAGGGTTTTCGCATGCTTGTTTGCAAATAAACGGCGGCCGCGGCCGCGCTGCGCCCGGCGGGGCCCCGCGGCTGCCGCCCGCCTTCTCGGGGACCCCTGGGCGCAGGGGCGGAGGGCGGCGGCTTCCTCCGTGCCGCCCCTCGTCCCACAGGTCTGACCCGCGGTTGCACCGATAGAGCCGCCTGGAAGGTAACATGTAATGCGGCAGCGGCGGCAGGTCCCTGCCGGGGATGAACCCGGTGCCTGAGCAGAGCCTATGCCTGCAACCGCCCTGGCAGCGGCAGCCCCGCGCCGCTGCGCCCGGCCTGCGCCGCGTGTGCCCTGCGCTGCCGCGGCGCCTCCGCGCCCGGCGGCCGGGCCGCTTGCGGGGCCAGGGCCGGCCGCCAGGAGCGGCTTGCGGCCGCCCCGGAGCTCCAGCCCGAGGACGGGAAGCGAGCAAGAAGGAAAGAAAGAAAGAAAGCCGCTCGCAGCAGCGCACCCGGCGCGCAGCGGGTGCGGCGAGGAAGAGCCGCGAGCCCTTCGGCCTCACTGCGCGGGCGGCTGGGGCTACGCCCGCGGGACACGCTGCCTGCGGCACCCTGCTACAGGAGCAGGCCCTGCTGTAGGGGCAGAGCCTGCTATAGGGGCAGGCCCTGCTGCAGGAGCCGTGCTTTGTGCGCGCCGTCCGCACACCAGACGGCTCACAGAGAGCGGCCCGGCACGGCGCGGCTCGGCACGGCTCGACCCGGCCTGTCCGGGCAGGCGCCAGCAGGCACAGACCGCCCGTACACTGCGCGTATCGACAGCCCGCGCTCGACGGAGGGGGCGGACTGTGGTCGCCTTCCAGTCTTCCCTCTCATCGCATTTGATTTTCTCCCAGGCGTTTTTTGTTTCCCTCCTCCTCCTCCTCCGCGGGGCTGCGCTCCGCGCTCGGCGGCCTCAGGCGGCCCTTGGCGGGGCGCTGCGCTGCGCGGCCGGGAGCGGTGTGGCGGGTGCGGAGCGGAGCGGAGCGGGGGGCCCCGCCGGCGGCCGCAGGTCGCCTTGCAGCCTGGCCCCCGTTGAACATTAACGGGCTGGAGCGGCCCCGCGGAGTAGGGAGGTGCGCGTGGGAAAGGGAAGCAGCCCGCAGGCTCCAGTCACCCCCCCGGGAAGTCCGTCTGGAAACCCCGGTGCGCGTAACGCTGCGCAGCCCTCGCCGGCCCCGCTCTCCCCTCGCCCCAAGCCTTGGAGGCCGCCGGCGCCCCCCCGCCCCGGTCCCGGCCCCGGCGGGCGGGCGGGATCCGGCTGAGCCGGCCCGGCCGAGCCGCCCCCGAGGTGAGCGCGGCCGGCGGCAGCACGCCGGGAAAGCCGGCTCCAGACTGAAAAGAGGGAGCAGGACAAGAAAAAGGAAAGGAAAAGTCGCCAGGGTCCTGCAAACTGCGGGCGGCCGCGCTGCCCCTTGGAAGCGGGGCCCGGCCCGGCCAGCGGGGAGGGGGCACAGGGCGAGGCGGCGGCGGGCGCCAGCGGCGGCGCGGCCCCCAGCGCGCCTGTGTGTGTCAGGAAGACACTCGTGCATCTCGGCAAGATCCCGTAGCACTCAGGGAGGCTGCCACATGCAAATTTGACCCTTCCTTCCCCCCCCCCGGATTAAAGGAAAAACAGCAGGACTTTTTAATCAGAAGGAATGTGGCGCTGCGCAGCCTCGGTGGGTAGGAGTGGGCAGGAATCGATGAGGGCGCAGCAATCAATGCAGCGAGCAGCTGAAAGCCGCGATCCAGATTTATGCGGTTGGAAACGGAACCCGATGAAGGAGCCCCCGGCCCGCCGGGGGGGTAGAAAGGGCAGCACGCGTGGACGTGAGGATGGAGCAGAGCTCATCCCTGCGTGTGTGTATTTAGCGCGGTGGCAGTTCCTTGGGCTCACAGGGGACCGCTTCCATGCTTAAAGTTATTCACATGCGTGAGTGATTTGCTGGATTGTGGCCATATGTAAAGCAATAAATAAATAAAATAAATAAATAAAGTGGCTACTTCTGAGCAAATAGAGATCTAGAGGTCTCACAAGTAATATTCCAGCAGATCTAGAGTTTGTACAGTTAAGATAAAAGTGAAGAAGTGCTTCACTTTTATACAATAAAAAAAAGGGGGGGGGGGAAGAAAAGGTAAGAAAAACAAAACACCACCACCTCGAGCTAAGGTCACTGCAACAATACAAGCGTAAAGGAGCACAAAGTCCTTCCATTGTGAAAATCACTGCAGGGCACTTTCCAGGCTGCATTATCTAGAGAGGAGCAGGAATCCACAGCCCCTGCAACACTGTGGTTATTTTCAATCCTCTGAATCACAAATTCTTCCACTAGCATTGGTGGAAGTAGAGCAAAGAAACAAAGTGATTTCTTGCCGGCATGAAGGTGGTTGCTGGTGCCTGAGTGGGTCCCAGCCCCTCCACACTCCTTTGAAGTCAATGGAGCCAGGACTGGCAGCGTTGAGTGCAAGAGGAGGTCCCAAGCAAGCACATACTCTGCCTAGGAGCTTCAGGGGGGTTGAATTCCCATGATCTCTCCAGGGAAGGCCATATGTGCTTCCCACTCCTCTGCTGGGCTGGGAAGAGCAATGGGGACAGAGATGGCTCTTTTGCCCTTTCTCTTCCATCTGTGGAGCCAAGGTCTCTGGTAATTCACTTTTTTTTAGTGAAAAATAAAACAGTTTGATTAAAATAATAATATCCAGCTTTTGGCAAGGCTTCCTATAAATTCATGGCTTTAGCCTGGTCTGTCTCATGGCCAGTCTGTAAATTTTCACATTCTAACTCACTGTGACAAATCTCTAGCTCTAGTCATTGTTATTTCCTTCAGCTTTTGCATCCTGCTGGCAAAAACCTCAAACTCTGGTATTCTCCCCCAAAACAGAAATTCCTGCCACAAGGGCCATTACCCTGAGAACATTTTTAATAAACATGTTTGGAAAATGAAAACAAGACACATAAAATACATGAATACGAGTTACATCAAGTGAAGACTTGGAAGCAGTTTCAAATAGTATTGCAAATAGGAAATAGCTTTCCAGAGATAAAAATACTCCTTGTGTTTTGTTAACACCAAAATTCAATCAAGCTTTATTCTCTTGGTTTATTTGGGTGTTAAAGGACACCTTTGTGCTACTTGATGTGCTTGTAACTGGTGGCTGGGCCAGGAGGTCGGAGGCTTCAGCTTGTAATCAGTGGGTGCCTGGCAAAATCCCTGACAAATAATGTCGATGTGATGCAATCAGGGTGACAGAGCCATTCTTGCATGTCAACAGCTATTGCTTAGTAAGTCAAAAGAAATGGAGAGAGACATTTCATAGCAATAGGTCATTTTTTAAGTTCTGGTCCATGCACCTGAGATGCAATCCAAAACTCCAGCCCTGACACAGAACAGGGAAACTGGCTCCCACTGAGAGGTGTTCCCCCCCCCCCCCCCCGGCAAAAAGCCAAAAGCCTGTGAAGCAGCTCTCCTCACTGACTTGGTGGAAGTTGTAGGCCCTCTGCATCTTATAGGGTGTTTCCTTTTAATTGTCTGAGATGTAGGCAATGTTGCATTTCTCAGTATTTGTTAACAAAAAGGCTTCTGCAACTGGAGTGCAGCTCTAACAATACTCTCATGACAATGAAAGACTTAATTCTTGTGATGACCAGACACTGCCATTTGAGACTGCTCCAATTCCCTCTGGTAGAACTGAAAGTTTTAAGGACATAAATAACAGCTTTGGGACCTGGGACTGCATTGTTTGTGTGTCAATACTACAGGCCTACCATATTCAGTGTTGCGTTGTCCTCCTCATAGGGGAAGGAAGAAGAGCTGTGATGGGCTCATCAACCCAACACAACATGTATGTGTATGCTTAAATCCCATCAACTTCCACATTAAAATTCACACTCGTCTTTCACTGGAAGCCTGCAGGAATTAAGCATGTGCCTACATGCCTTGCTGAATCAGGACCAGGTTCCATGGTTGGAGAGAAGGGGCTATGTTAAAACAGCTTTACTTTCTATGACTTGAGAAGTTCATTTCATCTTGTGCTGCTCAGGGAGGTAACTAGGGAGATTCTTGTACACCTGGAAAAAAATCCAAACCAGAAAATACTTAATTTCCCACCACAGAAATCAATCAGCTGCTTGGGACCAGTGTACATCTGATGTTTAGAGGAAAAGGAAGAATTAAATTTGAGGAAACCTTCCAAAGGAATTCTATGAAGGCTTTCCACAGGAAAAAGAAAAGGAGCCAGAGCCCAGATCCATGAAGAATGTACTGAATCTGTTTGGAGGCTGCAGAAGAGTAACATGAGCAGATGCTACTGTAGCCTTGCATAAGAAACAAGTTGCATTGGAAGCCACAGAACAGTTCTATTACTCTTCTCTTCTGGCTGGAAAAATAAATTTGAAGGAGGAGTAAGAAGAAAAGATGAAGCCAACTGAAAAGAAGAAAAAAAGATCTTATTTCTAGTTCCTGTGAGATTTGTTGTGCAAAGAAGAAACATTTGCTGAATACAATGCCACTGAAGTTAATGCATGGTCATATTAAGAAAGACCTGTGTGCTGCCTAGATCAGCTCAGGGGTGGTACATTATAGGAGTGATAATTCTGAATCTTCTTCTTTGGTGATGATACCCAATCAACTATATTTTACTGATTTTTTAATGACAAGACTTTCCCTTTCTTAAAAAATTCTAATTTATTAAGCTTGCAGAGGGAAAAGGGGGCAATAAAGTTGGAGATTGCATTAATGCATTTCCATAATGGTAATAACGTTTTTCACTATTTATTCATTTTTATTCTTCACAGCATCTGAGTAATTTCAATGTAGGATTTAGTTCAGACACATATAAAGGTAGAGTATGTGGAGAGATAGAGGCAGAACTCCCATCGTGAATGGACTATTTTGAATACAGGGCTATTAGGAAGAGAATTGGAGAACCTAACACAAGCCACAAAGGGAAAACTACTGGTTCTGTACTGACACAGTTGGCACGAAAGGGATCTGCAGAGTACTTCCCTCTGAGAAGATATCTGCTCAAGGAGTTGTCCTCAATGCAGGCTCTTAATGAGGCAAAGAAAAGCCTTACTCTGTGCATTAGGAAATGTCCAAGTTGAGGCTGCAAACACAGACTGTAGCCAAACGGCTGAAAAGTATAAAATCACGAAAAGCCGTTACTGATATCCTGGAAAGAAATTCACAACTGCATCTGACACTTATCTACGCATAACGCTAGCCTAACTGTACTTAACTCTTAAGGGCATGACATTAGCTAGCTAACCCTGCTCTTTGTCCCCTGAGATTAAATTGCTCTCATGCAGTCTAGCTTCACAACTGGTGCTGGAGGAGTTACAGTACCCCCTGGAGCTCTTGATGTTTTACAGTCTAGGGAAGGGACTCACATGAGAATTGCCATGGGCCGGAGAGACTGCACTGCCCCTTCTTACAGTTGTTTCCTGCTCTCCCCATTGCCCTGGCAAGGGTTTATTTGTGGGACCTACCTTTGCTCTGAAACTGAATTCTCCTGTCACAAAGTCTCCCAGAGAACAAATAATAAAGCCCTGAGGGAGCTGGGGTTTAGCCTGGCTTTGGGTCCACTGCACCAAGAGCAGAGGACTTGCTGGATACCACACACATGAGCGTAGAAGGATGCTGTGTCCTTGGCACAGAAGGTCTGAGAGATGCTCCACACTGTGGGGACCCTCTCAAGTGCAGGGCTCTCGGCCGCAGGGCCCGCTCTGCAAAGTGGCAGCTCCTGAAGCTCAGCCTGACTAATTAGGTGTCAAAATGGTTATGCATCTGCTGAACTCAGCCAAATGCTAGTTCCCATTTCAGCCTCTGGGAGATGGTAAAGCCACTGAGACTGTTTAAACTGGTAGATCAAGGATGCTTCCAGATTTGTGTGTATTTCCAGCCATCCAGTTTGGTATAATGGTTCAAGCATTCAATCGTGTTGCATATTCATATGTTTTCAGCCATGGGAAGGAAACTAGGCATGCAAGCAAGCTAGAGGGTGTTCCTGTCAGGTCCTTGGTGCCTCACAGAGGAGGCCAAAACCAAGGATGCAGTGTGAAATTCATATGTCAATCAGGCTGTATTCAGCTTTACTCTGCCATGTATGACTTTCACCTCTCTTACTTGAACCAGAGTAACAATTATTTTCCATGTGTTATGAAGATAAAGGTGCATTAATGGTTGTGAAATGCCCAGCTGTCACAGTAAGGAAAATCATTCCTGTACACAGAGACCTAATTAATTCCATAATTTCCACCTAGTAGCAGGCATTGACTGGGCATAATGCACGTGTTCATCTTTGTTAGTATTTTTTTGGCATACATAAGATTGGTGGTTTCTACTCGAGGCCCTTTATTCAGGTGAAGAACACTATCTTCATAAAGGTCTCTAAAGATAAAATGGCTTGTTGGCATATAAGCTTGAAATAACCTACCTACACTAAGCACCACAGAAGATTTCAATCAAAAGGTAGCTTCTCAGAATGAAGCAGCTGCCTCACTACAGCATCATTAAGGAAAGACCTTAATAGGCTGGGGCAGATTTATAATAATTAATACAACTTGCTCATTATCTGAGACAAGGAATCTACAACATATAGCATGTCTCTGCCTGAAATTTTAGACTTATTTGCACAAGTGTTGGCTGATTACATTAGGTGTAAGTAGCAGGGCAAAACAGGACATTTGGTCCAAATACACGTAAACAGAGTAACTAATAGTTTAAAGAAAGTCATATCATGGGCAATTTATACCTTCTCACTTTGTCAAAGCAAGTTGACCAGTTTAGACATTTTCATTTCATCTTCCCCAGGAAAAGAGCATAGTGTTTTAGAGACTCATCTCCAGAAAAAGTGCCACAGTGGTAGGGATGCCAACTTCTCATTTTCCCAGTGGGTGGTCTACTGTAAAATCCCCAAAAGGCGAAGGATCTAGAGCTAGCCAGGGCCTCCCTTAAGCTGAGGCGTTTAAGAGATTTTTATGTGTAATTTAAGATGTTTGCTGAGAAATAGAGACTCTGATTTAACTATTTGCAGCTTATGATTTTTCCATTAGAAAATCTTAAGGAACCATCAGCACATTCCATATTTGACTGACCACAAAATCACAATTTTTTCCCTCAAATCTATTGCCCCACAGCAGAGTCCTTTGTTCTTCTCCCCTCTCATTTGGCTTGCATTATTTGGAAATTGTCAGAGAAGACACACTGCTACTTTTATTCACACCAAGAAATATGAGTTTCTAAAAAGACTGCTAACTTCTTTTGAGACAATCTGCAAAGGCAGGGTTTCATCTGTAAGGCTGGGTGGACTGACATCCCTACTTAATTTTAATACAATTCCCAAAAACGCTCAAAGGTGTCACCCTGCCCTTTCCTTGAGCCCCCCCCCCTTAACCTCATGGGAGCTCAAAATGGAGAAAAAAGAGACCCAATCTCTTACTGCAGGATGTAGATTTCTTCTGTACAAATTTCCCAGTAACTCCAAAGATGCTTGAGCTGTACAGCATCAGACAAACACAACTATAGCTAATTGTCTTCCTTATTTAAGTGTTACATTTCTGTAGGAAATATATAACTTTTGTTTGACAGTGCAACAGGGTGGTCCTCTGTAAGCAGTGCAAAGAACCTGGAGCCAGTTTCCTTTCCTGCTTCCCCACCACCACCCCTGGCTCTTTTTAAGGAAGTAGATGTGTGAAGGAGCAGCAGACAAGATAGAGACCGGAGCCAGATGTTTCTCAGAGAGCTACCTCCTGACAGGGATAGAAACCCAGCTGTTCGCTGACTCAGGGGGATTCCAGGCCGAAAGCTCTGGGATTTGTCGTGTGTACGCGCGAGAAAGGCACAGGCTGCTCTCCCCTATTGAGGCTCTTCCCAGCCTGCAGATGGAGGCATGTGCTGCACTGGGAAATGCTGGGATGCTGCGAGGAAGGCGAGTGTGTGCTGCACAACGCTTGCGGGAGAAGGCCTCAGCCCCCAAAGTCACGAGGATGAGGTAGGTAGCCACATTTATCTCAGTAAAGGGGACTTTTGTTAAGAAGTCCTGATCTGCAAAGGAAACTGCTACCATAATAGTTTGGGCATTTGTCTAATTTATAGGCAGAACTCAGAGGAAGCTGCTCTGTTATGGATATGCTGTAGGCCGACAGCTTGTGCCTGGCTGGTAAAATATATTAGATATTTCTGGGTCTATTTACAAACATCTCCTAGTTAGGATAATAAGCCACTTGGCCAAAGTCAACATAAGCTGCAGCACACATATACTCCCAATGAAAATATACCTTCCACCTGAAAGACAGAGCTCAGCCCCCAAAACATTCCTCACTCCAATCTTTTTCACACCATAGATTTTGGGGGAGCGCAAAGTTTTCCTGTATGACTAGCCTGCTGCACATAGTCTTTAACCAAGGATTGGCAAGATGCAGTTCCACATGCTGTACAGACTGCTTTTTCAGGGGGGTCTCACAAAGAATGAAGAAAAGCCTGTCCTTAGGATGATTTTCATTCTATACTTTTTTCAACATTCAGTAACAAATGCCACACCTGTAAATTCCCTCCCAAAGGGATATTTTAGACTCTTGCATAAAAACTCGAGAAGCACACCATTATTCAGAATTAGGAAGGTGTGCATGGCAAATCCCTATACTCTCTACTTGTTCTTATTCACAATATATTTCACTGAGACATGGACAGTGGCAATTACCCATGCTGGAAAAACTAGGGCAAGTTGTGGCTCTCTGCAGCAGAGCAGGAACAGCGTTCAGCTGCATGTGAGTTCCCCCCCCCCAACTTGGCTCCCCTGTCACCCTGAGTCCATGCAGGATGGCAGAGCTGGCCAGTGGTGCCCAGCACCTGCGAAGGTGCACAGCTCCTGCCCAGTGCCGCGAGGACGGAGCGCTGAGACCCAGCACGGGCGGCTGGGGAAAGGCTTGATGGCTCTGCAGGCTCACTTTCACTCATGGCTGGGATTACCTCACGCCTTCCTGATACAGCCCAGCATGGGAGCAGATCTGACCTGCTCCTCAGCCAAGTGCTGCTCAGGCGCCACAGTTTGTCCCACTTGGCTCTGCGTTGCCACATGGTTTATCTTCAGTTTTGAGGCCTGCCTCCAAAAACCTCACTGTAAGGCAATAGTGTCGGTGATGCTATGTTACAGCTTCAGCTCGTGGACAGGAAGGGCCGCAGAACCAAAGCATAGGAGAAGGGGGCGTCATCGCTCCTCTGACTGCTAAGATCCACCTCTGTTGCTAAGATCCCCTCTGGAAAAACGGTTTACTATTATTTTATACTAGTCCTTTAATGGGTACTGTTAATTACTGGTTCTGCAGTATGATAATCCCAAGAAAGACTGGTTCCCATTCAGCTAAGCACTGCTAGCTAGCGCAAGGTGAGAAATTCCCTGCTCAGAAAGGCTGCCATTTAAATAGATAAGACAAACTGTAGGGGGAGAAACAGAGCTAGAAAAAAGTGAAAAGACTCGCTCAAGGTCACATGGCAGATCAGCAGCAGATCAGCGAAACAGTCTGGTTCTCTGAACTGCCGATCTGCTGTCCTGCAAAATCTTCAGAAAAAAGATCTTCAATAACTATTGCTGTCCTAGCGGCACAGTGCAAATAATGAAACATAACTCAAATTATGGCATCCCAGAAATGAATGTTTCCATATTTTATGTACTCAGAGTATGATCCCATAAGACAGCTAACTTGAATGAGGACCGATTTGCTGGACTGGTCATTTGTTTTTAAAGATTAACTTTGGAAAAGCATAGTTATTCTGAAGTCTGCTTCTTTCCATGGTGAGAGGAACATGCTGGTGACCATAATCTTGGCTAAAATATAGGATAAGGAACTCTTCCCCCCCCCCCCCCCCGTGTGCTATTTTAAGTTGGCATGTGTTTACAGAGATAACATTTGATGTCATAGTTGCCACATTTGACACAGAAAAGCCTCAGAGAACTATTAACTATAGGACGAGTCAGCAATCTAAGGTATCTTTGTCCTTTGCTAAATGATTAGCTCAAAGCAATACTTCTTCTGAAGTTTCCAGCCCAAGAGAATCCCACAAACAAACACTCTAATAGCTATTATAAAATAAAGAATCCTTTATACATAGCAGAATTTTACAGCTGCGCAAAACCAACCCATCTTTATTGCCCGCATGAAAAATATTTGTTTTTCATTCATTTCTAAATGCTTTATAGCAACATTAACAACAAATTTGAAAGCATCAAGGAATGAGAGAAGATAAACTAGAGACAAATAGGAGTCAAGAAGCCATATTTCTTTTTCTGCTCTACTACTTGTTTGCTTTGTAACCTTGAGTATGTCATGTAACCTCTCCACCCCATTGCATCCATATGCAAAAGGAAGAGGACGCTTTGTAATTCCCAAAGAGATGCCTCTCCTTTTGCCGTATACCCAGCTGCTCCAACCTCCCTGGGAGGGGACTCAGGGAAAGGGATCTGCTTGTGCTGATTTGGAGAGAAGTCTTTTCTCAACGAATCCAGATAATCCCCAAAGAGCTCTGTGAATCCAGAGGGATCATGTTATTCAGGAGATGAGAGATTGCTGACAAAGAAGAAGAGTTACATAGGAGCTAAATTCCCAGAACACTGCTGATAGTGGCTGCTTCGAAGACCTTTGAAAAGCTGCTGATCAGCCAGGGAGCCCCAGACAACACCTATTTCTCTTAGATGCCTCCAACATGAGCAG
This sequence comes from Rhea pennata, assembly GCF_028389875.1. NCBI lineage: Eukaryota > Metazoa > Chordata > Aves > Rheiformes > Rheidae > Rhea > Rhea pennata. Next base: position 63,008,907 of record NC_084666.1, read on the forward strand.
TAGAGCCAGTGATATTTTTTGCCTGCGGCTCAGCCAGCTTCTGGGCTGTAAAACTCACTGGCTGCAGCTGAGAAAAGAGGAGGACACAAATGGAATAGAGGTAGCTTAAACTGTCTCCCATAGGGGAGGGGAAGATCTGTATGCAGGAGGTCCTCCAAATATGGGGGTCTGAGCAGCTGGGGCCCATGCTGAAGCATATTTAACTTAACTGCTAATGGGTTAAGAAGAGCAAAATTATTTTTAACTCACTACTTGCGAAATATTTTTCGTTTTCCTTGAAGAGGTACTTTGGTAGAAGGTGTGGCACAGATGCCTGTAATAGTAAATGCTGTTAGTGGAAAACAGCACTACACTGCATCCATAAGAATGTAAAGTTTCCTTTTGTAAAAGCCTATTCTAAGCTCTTAAAATTTTTCCATACAGTCCTTCACACTAAAAACATCCATGCAGGATGCCTATCTTTGGTTGATGATTTCTTTATGTTTCAATTAAACATTCAACAGAAATGATTCAACATTTCCAGGGATAAGGAAATTAATCTGACATTTGTTTCATTTTAAAAAGAGAGAAGAATATCTCCATCCCACTGAAATGCACTAGTTCATGTGTGCTGAGAAGCAGGGATATGAAATTTGCTGACAGGGTCTGGTCTCTCTGATGTCAGGAACATGTCCTTTGATATGACGCCTTCCTAAATAACATCAGCCAAATCCGTGAAATGCTAGTTTGGTCTCTCCTCAGGAGAGACTTGCTAGAGCCAGCAGCTAAACTCCCTGCAGAGGACATGTGCCACCCTCCCCCCACCAGCTCTATCAGGCTACAGCTGCTGTAAGGAGCATGCCCTGATGAGCCCTGAGACCTGAAGGCTTATGGACATCCCAGTGGGCTTCCCTGCCTGCCACGATGGCCAGGGGCTGCTGCCTGCTTCAGTTTTTGGGACCACCTGGCAGTCTTCCAGGCAGCCCATGATGCTGCACTTCTGAACCCCAAGTGTAGAGCTCCAGCTTTGCTGGACTGGGCAGGCTTGTCCTGAGACCGTTTGGAAAATCTCAGGGAGAGGCTGTGGCCACTTGGCAGCTGGAATCGCCGCTTGGGCACTGCTGGGAGGACGCCAGCCGAGTCTGCAGCATGGATGTAGATCGTAATCAGCGTCTGGGGAGAAACACTCAAGGGATACTGGCCCAACACATAATTACAACTTGCCAAGAAACTTAAATTACTCAGCTCAGACTGAAATTTTGGGAGGGCTGACTCTTCCCCTGGAGAGATGATAGAGTGAAGCCATGCTTGAGACAGAAGGGCATGCCTGGCTCAAAGCTGGCGACCAGGAGAGACAGCACAGTCACAGGTGCTGTTGTGTGTGGAAGAACTGCATTGGATTATACCACCTCCAGAGCTTGGAAGCACTAGTAGAGGGCAATCATAGGGAGAAGGAGGATGAAAACAGTGGTGCTGGGCAAAGGATTTTTTCATCGGCATGACAAGGAGCACGTGAGGAACGGACTGTTGGCCATGTGACTGAGCACTGCTGCTGGCATTGCCCCTGCCAGTGCCATGCAAAACCAAGTGTCACTGTAGACCGTGCAAAGACTATGGTTGGCGCGGAGGGGCATGAGCTGATGTTGCTGCCAGCCAGAGTGCAAGTGTCAATTCTTCAATCCCCACAATCTGAACACATGAACACAAACCCAATTCTGGCCCATCTCATTTTCTCTTCCCTCCACCTGGCTGCCTCTGCTCTTGTTGTCTTAGGCAAGGAGAGAGAAAGTGCACTTTGCTGGGACTGTGTCTCCACACAGAGGACTGGGAGCACTTTAGGCTTCCACAGTGCAAGTCCCAGCAGTGTCCCTGGCTTACAACAGGACAGGACCAAAACTGCCCTGCTCACAGTCTGGGGCTGCAACAGGGCTAGGGTGGAGGCCATGAGGGCATGCAGTGGTGGCACTGTAAGTCTACACTGGCAGTTAATAGCCTATATCTATGCATGCGTGATTTTATACCATATACATGGAGATTACTAGTTGTAATGATGGCTAGAGAAGAAAGGTGTGGGGAGCTGGATTTTTAGGAGCTTCAGAACAATTTGCAATCAATTATACTTTTGTGCTACCCAGATTCTCATGCAACGGAGCAGGAGGCTATCGAAGTTTTGACTCTGGAGAATCCCTGAACAACATGTTTTACTACACAATCCTTTCCTTAAACCTCAGAGTCTGATGGAAAGAACTGCTAGACACTTTATCTGTAAATAATACTGGCAGGAGTTTTAACATGTGAGTATAGAATAGTGTGTCACTTCTGAGGTTCCTGATTTTGTGGGAAGTTCTTGACACGAGCCTCTTCAAGCTCATTTCCCCATGTTGAAAAGGAAGACAATACATTTCCTTTTTTATTTTCCCTCTACCCTTAGGAAAATAGAGACAGGAACAAAAGAGAAAAAGGCAACAAAAAAGCAAAGAATTTTTTTTTCCTTAAAAACTCTGAACGTTCAAAAAATGAAACATTTTTCACAAAAAAGCTCACCTGTTATTTATAAAATTCCATTTTATGTGATTATTCTTTTACTGGCCTACATTCAGACACCAACAAAACAAATCAAACACAAGTATTACATGTTGTACCAGTAAGTGCTAGAGTCCCTGAAAGAATATAGCAGTGATTACTTTTTTTCTAAAGACTTGGCAAGGGAGGTGTGTTTGGAGGAGGGATAGAAGGAAGAGAGGTAGCTTGAGAACAAAGAGAAGCATGATTAAGGGAGTACAGCCCTCTTTATCTTCTTTGTCTCCAGATACCAAAAATATTCAGGTGAGTAAGGAAAATGGCAACTAAATGTTACAGCCCTGATGAGAACCTGAGTCATACGAAAGAGACTTTCAGATAAATCCATTTTCCTTTTCAAACAAATGTATTCAAAAAAGGCACAAGCTTTGTCAGCTTGGGCACTAGACTTATTTTTAAACATTTATCTAGTCAGCATGCCAAGCTCCTAGATATGCTCCCAAGCAAAATTCTTAAGCCCAGTGCTTTATAACTGCAGAACCTCTCTGCTGTCTTTCTTTGGAAACATATACTTTAGGCCTTGTCTGCACACAGAAGTTGTGTCACGGCAGCCACTCTGGTGTAAGAGCACCAGCACAACCTTTCCCCTCTCCCCCACATCGCAACTGCCATTATACCAGCATAAAGACCTCACACTGATATTATTATTCCTTGCCAGGGAAAGGAATGAGCTGCAAGCACCTTCCTGCCACTGTAAGTGAATTGATACCAGGAGTCGCAGACGTAGTTAAAAGAACCCTCTTGTGCTTCCCCCCAAAGTATACTTGTACCAAATCTGTCTATAGAGCAGTCTTTCATAGACTATGAGTCTTTACCCCTTTTTAATCCCCTCAGATTAAGAGCGGCACACTGCTAATTCATATGGCAAAGAGCAAAGGGCTGTCTCCAAAGCAATTTCCCCTCGAAACAAAACTAGGTGAACCCACTTTCCTCCAAAGAATTGCTTACTTGATGCCTTTGTGGGTTTTGCACAGGTGATGTGAATTAGGTATAGTTTGGTGAATGTGAAAGCTTGCTCCCCACTCACCCCTATCTGCGAGGAAGGAAAGAATTTAGGTTTAGATTTAGGACTGTAGAAGATTAGTAGCTATATATTTTTTTTACACGTAACATTTTTGTTTTTACACATAGTACCAAGCATTTTAAAACAACATAACTACCAAGTTTTCTGAAGCTTTCCTAAAATGCTCATCATGCTAGGAATCTCCATCTCTATTGAACCTGCGACACATTTCAATGAGGTACAAATACAATTATAAATTCATTACGTTAAAGACTAACTCTGTTTTGCGTTAATACAGCTGCTAGTCCAAAGGAGCCTGGATCCATAAATAAGTTTCTTAGAAGATGGAAAACTAAATATTATGGATTTACTAAATATTAAAGGATTGCCTGCATTTTGCATACAAAACTTGTTTAGATTGGTTTTTAGACTATTCAGGATTTGCACTAATAAAAATGAAGCAATTCAGAATCCAGGCTGATACCGTTTTCGGCTGGGCTAAGCTGCTAAAGTCATTTTTTTATATTCTTGCTCTCCTATGTACTACCATTCAATTTTAGCAGTCCTTTTTGACCAAATGAAGTAAAGATAGCTGCTTCAATAATTCTAAGAGAATAGAAATATATATACAGATGCCTCAAAAAAATGACCAGACGAGAGCCTGGAGTGGTAGCACAGAAAAGCAGTTTGTGCCTCTAATTTTTTCTAAGAATATCCTTCACTATTCATCTTTTTTTTTTTTTTTCCCCTGGAAATCATCTCAAAACAGTGGGAGATTCCTCAGCAATTAACTGAAGATGCAAACATTTTGAAATCTCTAGCATATGAACTCAATCAATAACATCATTTACATAGTTAAAGTTAGACTAGTTCTTGAACACTTTGATGAAAGAGGAACCAAATAGACTTTTCCTTTCTCACTCAGCAAAGGAGTTACATAGGTGTTTACAAAAAAGTCTTTCTATATGAACTGAATATTAGTCATATTCTGGCAGGTTTCACTTCCTCTTTGCCTGATGTCACATCTACTAAATCTCCATTCACCTGTAGTGTAAGGCAAGTAGAACAAACTAGGACCTGAATTTTTTGTATTAAGTATTACCAGAAAAATCTCAATGTGGAATCAAAGAAAAAAAAAAGATGTTTTTGTAGAGATTAAAACTACAAAAAGTTATATTTTTCCACCAAAAACACACTGGAAAGCACCCTTGCATCTGCATTCACTTGTGCTTGCTATTCTTTTAAAAAACTCCCACTGAAAATTAAGATTTGATTTTCATCAATTACAGTAGGAAAGAGGACATTCCTCCAAGCTGTGATGGAGATAAACATTGCACAGCCCTTCTTTTCTCTTCCCTTCCCTGGGTTCTATTTCATTTTTTTTTTTACACTATGACAAATGTCGTATAAATTCAGGATACTGCTGCATCACAAGTACAGCTTCAAGTGTAACATTGTGCTCTTCGTACCAGCACGCTGCTAGAGCCTGGGATAAAGCATAGTGCATGCCCCTATCCAGCCCACACGTGCCCTTCCAAAACGCAGTGAGGGCACAGTAGTAATCTGCCCTCTGGATAAGTCACATTGAAGAAGTAAAAATTGATTTTTGTTCATCCAAAGCATAAAGCCAATGTAATCACCAAACATCAATAGTGTGATTGTGATAATTTCTGCTAATAATTTAGGACTAGTGCCATGCTCCTAGATATCATGGTGGGGTAGTGATGTTAACATACCTATAAACACTTACACCTTTTCAGCTCCTATCCTGCAAAATATATCACAGGCTTGAATTTCCATAAAGGGAAGGGTCCTCTTCAGCAGATCAGATGGCAGGTTTAGGGCTTTTAAAGGCTCTATCCAGAACCCACTGGAGCGAACAGGTTCAGTCATTTTGCATCTGGTGACTCTTTGCTTGAGCACATTAAACAAAGAGCTAGCTTTTGCAATCATGCACATGCACAAAGCTGACAATTTTGGTTTTGTGAAGAGCGATTAACTCCTAGTGATAATGTCTTGTCTGTGATGCAGAAGGGCTCTGTAACACTGCAGCCGAGGAGGCCACTGTGAGTCCCTCCTAGTTCACAGTCTTTTCTGGACTGGGCAGGAACAAAGCAGAGAGATTGAGCTCCCATATTTCATCCCAACATGGTGTCAAGATGTAGCTGCAGTAGACAGCAAGATCCAGGAGCTAAGAGGTCCTCAAGGTCAGACTGCATAAACACAGTCAGTATTAAAAACATATTATTTGCTTTTGCTGCAGTGCCTGGGGTCCAGTTGTGTCCGAGAATGTTACTGTGCTGGGCATTGTACAAGTCCAGGAAAAACTAACATTGAATAAGGACAGCATGAACCATGGCAGATTTATAACCCATCCTTTAATGATAATCATTAAAAATATTAGAAAAACCTGTTTTTTGGAGTACCATCACCATCCCTTTGGAGGGGAGACCTTGTCAGGCACTAAACAAATGTTTACCGAAAGGTGTTTATGACTCAAAATTAAATAAAGATGGAAATGTTGACAGAGCCTGAGTGCTAGCAATACTTCTAAGAATCACTATGCATCTGGGAATTTATCTCCTTTTACAACCTATGATAAAAAGGAGAATAGCTCTATGCATGTTTTAAAAGCAAAACTTCATGTCAAGTGCCAACCAAAATGATGTGCAAACCTTGAAAACAGGACTCTCTACTGGAAACAGGGACAAATACTCCACTGTAAATGTTTCAGTAAGAAAAACAACATAAAAAATCATCTCCATATGCCTCATAGATTCCTTTTACTGTTTATTACTCATTGTTTCAGAAGTTAGGATTTTTAACTAGCACTGTCTTTTCATTTCTCTATTCCTATTGTTTGCCTTTTTCTCTTAAAATGTGTATTTGCTTCAAAAAAAAAGACTTCTTAATTTTCACCCACTGGTGGCCCAGCTAAGTGCAGAGCTAATATTGACTAATATTTCAAAATAAATTGCTCCCTCTAGTGAGGTCATAGTAGTACTGATGTCTAGCAGATGTGACTAAAAATTGCTTGACTTGTGTTTTTCTGTATGACTCGCTTAAACAATTGGCTCACTATTGATTTGCTTTTGTACTCCCTACTCAGACAAAACTCCAGATGATCTCAAGAGGAGACCTGCCTGAGCAAGGAGTGCATGATAAGACCTTCTGCATTTAAGATAATATTATTTACAAAGGCCTGTGCCTCCTACGCCATTAAAACCTCCCCTTAAACAACACGCCAATTAACGAGGAGAGCTTTGGAGAACCACACTGGCTAGCAGAATGCTGAAGACTTTGCTATGAAGAGGTTTCATGCAAACAATGTTGTTATCACAATCACCTTCATTTCTTTCATTAGAAAACAAAAAGAATCCAATTAGAGAAAGGACTCAGTCTAAGTATGAGCTATGTGCTTCAGGATGCTTCCCTGCATCTAGCAGTTTTTAAAGTAAAAAATATTAATATGGACTATTTTACTTTGAAAGACTCCTGAGTGAAAAGAGGTTAAAAAGCAGCAGTCAGCTGCTATTCAGCATCTTCTATTATATCAATATGGTAGCATCAGAAGGGCGTTTTATAAGGACCTGGGTGTCTAATATAATTGTAATAGCATGGTTTGTTTCTCTTTTGATTAACCAGACCTGCTCTGGAAACAGCCGGGAATAACTCTGAATACGCAAGGACCCGAGGGCCAGGATGCTTCTCTGCGAATTCCTACGAGCTACTGACGGGCAGTACTACCCTGAAAGGGCTGTGCGGCGGTTGCACACTCAGATGCAGAGGTGCCTCGGCCTTTCCCACCCACCGGCGCGGTGCAGCCCCGGGAGGGTATGTAACGGCGGGTCCCCGACCCCCAGCGCACGCAGGCGGCACCTCCCCACGCCCGGCCAGGCCAGCAGGGGAAGGCGCCACCGCTGGCTGGTGTCGGTTACCAGCGTCAGCGCCTCCAGCTCCCCCCCGCGCTGCCCCCGTGGCTCGCGGCACCGCAGCATCTCCCGTATTCCCGGCCTCGGGGGAAGCACCCACCCCGCCTCCGAGATCGGGTCCGTGTGCCCAGGGCACAGACCCACAAGGAGGGAAGGGGGAAAATCTGGGCCCACGTTTTAGCACGCAGCAGGGCCGGGATAAGGGCCGGGCCCTGCGCAAGCTTGTGCTGCGACGGCCGAGGTGCTACCCGGCCTCGACGCGCTGCTGCTGGGACACCTGGCCCACCCTCCTGCCTCCGGGGAGGGCTTTGCCCCCGGCCTGTTTTCTATTTTGTATTATGGTTGACTGCATTAGCCATTCCCGCACTGCTGACCCTTGGCAGTGCCCTGGCAGCTTTGGGCGACGTCTCCCTACCAGAAGGCCTTCGTGAAATGGCAGCTCTCGCAAAATTGGCTCTCACGAAATGGCGGCTCTCGCGAAATTGGCGGCTCTCGCGAAATGACAGCTCTTGCGAAATGGCAGCTCTTGCGAAATGGCAGCTCTCACGAAATGGCGGCTCTCGCGAAATTGGCGGCTCTCGCGAAATGGCAGCTCTTGCGAAATGGCGGCTCTCACGAAATGGCAGCTCTTGCGAAATAGTGACTCTCGCAAAATGGCGGCTCGGCACAGCAGCGCTAACAGGGCCACCACAATGATGGTCACAACAACGGCAGCTGCCAGCCTCCTGTCAGCTCCCCAGGGCTGGGCTCAGCCTCCCAGGCTTCCCTGTCCCTTCAACCACCGGTGAGCAGCAAGAGAGTCCTCGTGTCTCTGCGTGGGGCAGCTGCAAACAGGCACGGGGCCCCGGGAGCTATTGCCCCGGTCCTCCTTCGCGGAGCAGGCCCGGCCGCCCTGTCATGACGGCACGGGGCCTGTCGGGGCCATGTCCCCACAGGGGAAGTTCAGGCAACAACATCTCTGTGGGTTGAGAAGCGACCTAGTTGCCAAATCCAATGAGACAGGAGAGAGTCGCAGGCGGAGGTGCCGCTGAGGTAACCCCCGCCACCACCTCCGCCAGGGGCCTTTTTCTCCCTTGTTTTTCCTTTGTTTTTTTTCCCTCTTTTTTCTTTTATGTTTTTTCTTCTTTTTATCTTTTTTCTATTTTCTTCTTTTTTTTTTCTTTTTTCTTTTTTAATTTTCTTTTTCCTTTTTATTCTTTTTTTTTAAGTCAAGTCTCACTTGGCTTCAGCAGTATAGGACAGGTTTTTGGGAGCGGCCTAAGCCCCCTCAGAGTGGTGCTGGAGCGGGCAAGGCAATGCAAGGGGGGAGGAACAGCGAGCGGGAGACCAGGAGGGGAGAGGGGCTTTTCGGAGGAGAAAGGCCCTGATAAGGATGAGTAAGGACTTGTGGCTGGAGAATAATAATACAAAAAATCTAAGTATAGTGCCTTCCTCCTGCAAACACTCGTTTCTGTCAGGGCAAACCTCCTTTAGGTAGAATGGTCTGATCAACAAAAACCATCAAAACTGGTCTGTGAAAGCGAGGCCGGTCACTCCGAGATGTCTCCCACCTGTCTGCTGTTGGTGTCTCACGGAGATGTAGTGATTTTGCTATCACGAATGTCACCATGCGAAGCTCTGAGGATGAATATTGCCTCACTCTGCTTGGTCTGGCCACCACTTTGGGTTAGCGGGCCCTGCTGTGACCTTCTCTGTGCACTTTACAATCTCTTCCTGAAGTAATGAGGAATAAGCTAAATTTTGAGGGGCACCTTGACCTTCAAAAGCATTGCCTACAGGACTCAGTGGCGATGTCCTGTTAGTCTCCATCCTGCTCGCATGAGGATGGTGATGCCTCTCTCATTCTCCCTCTTAGTATTTCTGGAGACAGGTGACAAAAATATTCGGATGTTCTCCAAAGCAGACCATGATTTCTGGGTATGTCTTCCTCTTCAGTTTCTCTTTCTAACACTGTAAAAGTTTCAGTGAGACACTGATGCTAAAGGCAAAGTTGCAACTGGTTTTCTGTAAGCAAACAACTTCCATGAATAGTTCTTCAAAGGTCAAAGCAGACACAAAAGTCATGGGTAGCAATGACTGAATTGTTCCTCTGCAAGTGAAATAATGACTTGCAGGCAAGTGCTGAGGTTTCTTGAATAAATATTTCTTAACTTCTTTTCAGTGAGGAATAAAAAGACATACTAATCTTGAAAGCAGTGGATTAAAAACTCGAACATAAACCAGTTTCGGAAACGTTGAGCTCAGACTGAAGGCACTTTGTTGCAAGCTGCTGTCTCTGAGGCTGCGAGCCTTCAATGGAGGCTTCCTCCGTGGGAGGAAGCGGCTGTTCAACACGAGCTCCAGCCGTGCTTGCTACTCTGACAGTTAGAGGTCATTTCTCATTGCTGCACCATTGTTGCTGCAGTCCCTTAGCATTTTGCTGATTACAGTGTTTTTTCCAAATAATCATTGGCAGGTGCCTGTTTCCACAAGCCCTTGAAACACGAGTGTCTGTATGTTCACAAGGAAAGTCAAATTTGCAAGGAGAGGTAATATCTTTTTAATGAATCAGCTGGTATAATTGGCAAAAGCTAACAAATACCTGTCTCAGAATGGTGTATGTGACGGCATGATTACTCCAAATCACACATCCCTGTTTTTGCAAATAAATTTTCTTTGGTTGTAAACCACACCTTGAGATAAAAACAGCATCACTTCAGAGCTCCATGTGTGTGCCGAGTTCAGGCTTGGGTGCAAGTCCTTCAGGACTGCATCAAGTTCTGAGTGTTTGGCTTCCTGGTCCTTTTTAGCAGTGCCTTTTTTTTTTTTTTTTTTTTTTTTTTGAAACATAACTTGCATTTTCAACAATGTCTAATGACTTGAATGGCTAAACGGTGCTTTCAAAAGTGATATAGAAGCTTATTTTATGCTTTTTTTTGCATATCTCTACTGTTACAAATTTGAACCTTAATGGTTGCCATTTATCTTAGAATAAATAACTTTATGTGATCTTACTTAGAAGCACTTACATGCTTAATGACTGGTGCCATTTGCAAGAACTCTAAGGCAACTTTTTCTTCCATGTATTTCAAACGCTTAAATGTTTCTGTGTGCATGCTATGTCAAAGTCAATGTAGTTAAATGTAATGACTTTTAACTGTCACTAGAGGCTGCTCTTAATACGCGGTGGAGAAACAGGAAAACTTTTTCGCTGTACGTTGTCCCCAAAAGGAGACTCTTTTCTTCCTTTCTCTTAAGGAGGGATAAAAACTTAATTTTTTATCTCCATGATACTTATGCAAGATTATCCTACTTATTTCCATTGCCATCTATTTAACCATAGCATCATTACAGCCATTACAACCCTATGAGATTAGGTAATACATGGACAAATCACATTTCCCAGACCAGTATTCAGATTTTTTTTCTAGTGCACACAGAAAATAAATAGTAATTTTTGAGCTGCAGTTTAAGAAGTAGTTGAATTATTTTTATCTGTATATAAGCAACAGCTTCTAATTATAGTAGGAACTTTATGTTTTACTTTAATGTATGTATTTGGAGTAATAAATTTCCCACAGTAAAAACATAATACTACTATTTCAGTACTAGGTTTTCTTCGACTCTTGCTGTTTTATGTTGTTAATCTTCTCTATTTGATTTATCTTTGATAGGTCTCTTCCATCTCCTACATAAGGAATTGTAGCTAAAATAATTTTAAGAACTTGAATATTTTGCAAAGAACTCTTAAATTATTTGTATAGAACTGTTAACATACAAAATAGGCATGTTTAAGTAAACAAAACACAGGCTCCTGTGCCACTAGGATGTGTGCATCAACCTACTTTTGCAATTTAAATACATTTCTCTTCTACTTTCCTTCTGGCTATTCTTTCCATGTTCATTTGGACAGCCCAGAACATACACCACAAGTGTCTTTTTCCTGGATAAAAACACCCTCCATTGGATCATAACAAGCTGTTTATTTTAAACTAATGTGGTGTTCTCTACTTTTTCAAAATGCAAAGATAGACAAATGTTTCTTGCCCTGCACTGTACTGTTCTAGCCATGTATCTTCAGACACGTGTACAGAGTGGGAGGAACAGGCTGCCCAGATCATCTGCAAGAGAGGCACTGACTCTGGCCTGGAGGGTGTGTTAGTGTGGCACTGCACTCATGCTAACCATGGCTTTCATCCTAGCCTCAGCTTTTGTGAGCAGGCTACTCTGGTGCCAACTAAGACATGCTGTTTGGCTGCGTGCCTGATTACCCTCTCCTGTAATGTGATCTGAGCTGTAGCCGACCTTCCACTCTGCCGTGTTGCTGCAATGGTAATTACACGGTGCTGGGCTCTCCTGGCCGTTCCATTTTTGCAATACGTGGTAACTCACTCGGTGTCCATCAAAACTAGTTCCTGCTTGCATCAGCCTTTCTCAAATTGCATAATAGTCTGTGTGCTTCTGTTTTGTGGCTAGGGTGATACCTGAGGGGTGCGGTTTGCTCTTCTCGTTCACCTTCCTACTTTGCTGCGGTTCACTTTCCTTCCTAGAGCTTGTATTTTCTCTGTTACAGTCCAGCCAGGGAACTCAGCTGCCCATGCATGAAGCCAGCAGCCACATTATTTTGGGGCAGTCTCTGGGGCAACATGGTTTTGTTTGTTTGTTTTTCCCCTGAAATAGGGAGGAGGGAGTGAGTCTGTGCAGCTTGAATGAAGCTTAGTTTTGTGCTGAGAAAATGAAAAGCTGAAATCTTGTCAAGCCTGATGCAGAAGTGTACCCTTCAACTGAACTGAGCCTTTTGGTTTGGGGTCCTTGAAGTGCTAAAGTAAATGAAGGGCTGCATTTGCAAGACTGCCAGAGGAGAGGAAGTTCCATGTGTGCAGTGGTTGGAGACCCTGTGTGGGAGGTGGGAGACTTGGTGAATTATCATTTCTACTAGAGAGAACTTCAAACTATATCTCTTTCTTTTCAGGCTGTTGCTGAAACCATTGTACTGTAGAACTGTGCTCCTCTACATTTCTTTTTACTTATGGCCTATTAATGTAGACCTGAGCTTATTAGCAGCCTCTGTGGAAGTCATTCAACTTTGCTTAAATTAATAATAAAATCTAAGGCTTTGGCACACCTGTGTTCTCAGATGCTCATGCAAAGCACCAAACTAGAAAGTTGCTTTTTTGATTTAAATCCTGACTGTTATTTAAGTATCACACGAGAATTTGAAAGATCAGCCCCAGTATACTGTCACATATCGGAGTTAACATGCATTTCTGTGGAGGAAAGAGAACTGAGCCTTGACCTTCTTTCTTCTTTGTAAATAATCTAGCCCAAGAAAAAGAGAGCTGATGATTTCTCACAAGTGATTTTGTAACTGGAGATCCACAATGTTTTCTCCAGCAGAAGCTGCTTAGCAAACCTGGGTGGGCAGTAGTTTCAATTTGCAGAACATGTATCTTCTAAAATAAATGAATCAAAGCTATTCTTGACTATTTACCAGACATCTGCAAAATCTGCTTTTCAGGCTGCCATAGCAGCTCTTCTGGCATATGAGAACCTGACCTATAGCTTAGCAACTTTTTTGCCATAATGTTGTGCAACTTTTATTTGGGCTAATAGGTATCTTGACTACCCACTGGAGAGTCTTCTGCAGTTGTCTTGTTTCAGGCTCCCTTTTTGCGAAAGACATAAAAATAACACCAGGCTGAAGACCTGCTGCAGGTGTGAGATCTATACCTCTGTGGTGTGTAGTCCCTGCTTGGAGAGGCTTCTTCACACAGCTGCAGGCTGCTTCATAGGTGTGCAAGTGCATCTGACAGCAGGTAATACAGAAAGGGAGCTCTGCAATGGCAGAACCCCATGGTTTGCTCTTGGTCTTGCACTTTTTGGGAGAAACTGTATCAAAGACCAGTCTCCTGTTCATTGCAAACAGTTTAAGAAAACAAAAGCTCTAGAAGGGATATCTGGAGATCACCTGACCATTCCTCTAGCTCTGAAGGAAAAGGGATTTGATGGTTTAAGCTTGAGTGAAGGTTGAATGGGGGATATCATACATGCAACTGCAGCATCTATTTCAAATTAACTTTTAGTTCTCATTAAGAATAATTATCCTGTGCCCCGAGCCTTCCTTTTGTAGAGTTAGACTCCAGTTCTCTCTCATGCGTGGATCTCTTCTTTTTCCTGACTGCGTGGTTCTTGAGACCATCCCTACACATTGCTTCAGCATTATTAAACAGTGACAAGAGGATGTCAGCTTTGTAGCAATCTCAGGAAATCCATGTGTGAAGAGAGGATTGATACAGAAATATTTTCTTCAAGTAAGGGATTACCTAGTGAATGCTGCTTACAAACAGAGACTCTCAGATACTATGTCCTGGTCATGTTTTTCAGGATTTGTTCTTTGTCCACAACTCTTTGGAATATACTTTGGAAAACCAAAACCTCTCTGATTTGTGTGAACCAACTAAATTTCATATGCTGTTATAAAAAATCTTTTTTTTTTCCAGTGTACATCTTGGAAAATCTCAGCAGTCATATGGCCCACTGAAGTGCCTGTAAGCTGGAGAATACTTCCTCGTCTTATCTAACTATATTTTGCTGTACTAGTTTCCAGCTATAGGCACACATTCAGCTCTCGCAGATGTGGGTGTGAAGTTGGAGTACCTCCAGGTTAAATGGCTTCTGCTACAATACTTGGGAAAGCAAACACAGCCTTGTTTGACTAACTTTCATAACTGGATACATATAGCACAAGATGTAGTCTTGATCTGGAAGTGTAGACTGATAGCAATTGCATGAAGTCCTATCCTTCTGACCTGTTTAGCCCGTCTCTCTTACGGCCATTACGAGCTAGCTTTTTCCATTCCACCTTGAGACCCAGATGCTGCTGGAAGACACCATCACCCAAACTGATGGTAGCCAGGAAATGGCACTAGTCCCTGCAAGATGACTGAAGGGTGGTTCCTAATCATGTCCTATTTCAACAGTGACACATACCATATGTAAACTTTTTTTAATATCTCAGTGCTTTGCAGTGATTTAACTACTGTTTTAGGAGCTGACTCAAATGCATTCATGCAGCTGTAGACCCCATAGTATTTGCACGGGTGCTATTCATTTCTTGTTTTCTTCTGTGCAGTAATACAATATTTTAAGTTGTTTCTTTACCTGAATGATCAAGATAAAGCATTTTCATATGCCTATCAGGTTTACAGCCTCTTGGGCCCCATAGGCTCAGGCTCTATAGGACGTGCAGCTGTGTCCAATATGAAAAAGGTTTGTAAAGCTAGTGTAAGGCAACACTGAAACAGTTGCAAGTGCTCCCTCTTTAATTCCACTACATCATACTTTGATTTCTCAGAACATTTATCCCCCCCTCACTGCATGCAATTACCTTTTGCTCTGGTGTAGTAGGAGCAGCAGTGCCTCAAAAAGCTGTGTGGATCTGAGGGGCCAGCCGGTTCTGCACTCCCTCACTTGACTTTATCAGTGGAAATTCCTTCCTCGCTGATCGAATGACCAAGGGAAAATTATCTCTTTTTAAAACAGTTCACATTTCTTTGGATTCAGTTTCAAATTGGCATTCTTAAGCTTATCGCAGACCATTTGTAAATGCCCTAGTTCCTGACCGAAAGATTTAGCATGTACCAGATTTCTTATCCATCTAGGACAAACAGTCTGAAAGAGGCACATGCCATACAGTACATTCTCCATGAACCATTTAAAAGTAGTAAGAGAACTGCATAATGTAAAGCACATTATTTAAAATTGACAGAACCTTTATCCTGCTATAAAAGCATCTTTCTTCTGGGGTTCTTAGATTTACCTCTGTGTTCACCTACCCACTTAAGATCAGTGTAGAAATCCAGCTAACCATTCTTTAACATCAAAAGTATCCAAGCTTTGGCCAAATATATCTCTGATCCAGCACTGTTCAGGCACAAAAGCCGCATGGAGTGATGTCTTCCTGAACACAATTAGAAGCAAATGATGGGGGACAGTTCTCTGTCCTAAATCCCTTCCTCTCCTTCATTCACTTGGGTCAGCTCCCAATACTTGCTCAGGCTTGTCCTTGGCTTCTTGCTCTTTCTTTGCCTCAGTGCTATTTTTCTGTTCTGTTTCTGATTAGTCTTCTCCCTTCCCCATCAAAACACGGTAGTACCAATGTGTGTCATATCTTCAGCAGTGGTGTGCCTATGTGATTTGGATGGAGACTGTTTTTGTTATAGCTTTCCTATATTATAGAAAAGCTTTATTATTTCTTATTTTCCTTAATGAAAATAAAGCCTACCACTAGAGCTAACAATTTTGGCAAGAGAGCTAACAATTTTGGCAAGTCTGATCCCACCTGGTGGCAGTAGAATCTGTATATTAAAAAATGGATATAAATCTGTTAAAGTAACTGCTTACTTTTATATCATTATGGTAGTATCTGTATCTCATACTCTTCTTCCTACAACAAATTATGGCAGTAGCCTGTATATGGTTATAGAATCAGTTACTTCTTCCTGGCAAACTTCATTAAACGTTCTCTTAAAGGGCAGCCCACTAAGCTATGTGCTTGAACATCTTCATACCAGTTTTGGATTGTTACACATCATGTCCAGCTGGAGTTAAAAACTTTCAATTAAAACAAACAGCATTGGCAGTGCAAAGAAAAGTTCTCTGAGCTGATCTTCCTATTGTATAGTCACAGTATTGTAATATGCTGATAGTCAGTACCACAACATAGTGCTACCAAACCAGTTTGTAGAAATGACTTTGAAACCACCAGAGTTGTTGTTTGTCTTCTGTTCTTTCAGTTCACTCATTGAAAAAATAAAGTCATGAAAGCAGATTGACATGTGTTACCGAGCAGGCAGCTGAACAAGGACCAGATAATAACTGAGTGTCTCAAAGGACAGCCTATTCCCCATGACCTGATTTGTTGGTAGTTTGGGTCTGGACTACTGCTTCATTTTTAATGCCCTATGCATGTGAAACTGAACAAGAAAAAAAAGAAAGAAAGAAAAGAAAAGTAAAAGGAGAGGGGGGAGAAATTGCCTGGCGCTTTGCCAGACTTCTACCATAAAGGGAAGCTGATATCTGTAGCAAGTTGTAACTACTACCAGTCAAAATTCTTTCATGTTTTATTTGCAGGAGGCTGTCTGACCTTTTCCTTTGTCAGAACAACTGACCTAGCCAGCAGATTTGCCTGGGCTTGTGGAAAACATTTGGGTATTGAGGGAGAGGCCCAAAACTATATCCACCCTGAATCTCCTGGGAGAGCAGAGGAAAATGTTTCTACCTGGGACTATGGCAGCACCTTTGAGCCCTCTGGATTCCAAAGAGAACCAGAGGCAGGCAGAGCATCTGTACAGGTATCTCGGGATTTTCTGTACGTTAGAGCATCTCCTCAATATCCAAAGCTTTCCCTCTGAATGGTACTGCAGGATGAGGAAGAGCAGTGCTCTTCCATGCTCCTGCCTTCCCCTCCTGCTGTGTGGCTTCCTGACAGGCTGTGTCCAACCTGTCCAGGTCCACCTCCTAGAAGAAATTCACTTTGGGGTCCTGCTGCCGGGTCAATGAGCTTTTTCCAGTTTCCATCTGTTGCAGCTCCTTCCCACACTGGAAATGGGGCTGAAGGCAATGAGGATGGGGGATATTCTGGTCTCCTGCCTGTATGGCAGCAGGATGCAGCAAGGCAGCACAGGGAAATCTGGGAGCCCCAGAGCGCTCCTGGCTCCCCACTCCAGAGGCAACATGCAAACTGGCCCTGGCACCAACTTTGGCTCTGCAGTGGCAAAGGGACTCAGGAATGAGAGCCCTTTCTTTGCTGCCTGTGTTTCTACTGCAGATCAAATTGCAGCAGTGGGACAGATTTGCCCCTTCTGCCTGAATTTGCCATTTTTGTAATTCCTCGGAGGATTTAATAATTTTTTTCCCTCAAAAATCCACTGAAGCTATGTGTACCCCGTAGCTGGGCTATGTAACAACCATTTTTCTGCATGTCTAGTAGTTTTATCACTTTATGAGAAAGATACTGAAATTTCCAGGTGGATCATTTTATTTTATTTTTGCTTAAGAAAAGAAAGAATAAGTACCATGTCTTGTCTGCAGTAACCACTACCACAAGTTCTTTTTTTGACAAGATTTATGAACAAGACAAAAATAATCAAGACAATACCTTCCCCAAGCTGCAGAATCACAGTCAGTAACATGAAAAATGAAGCTGAAAATATTGATTCCCTTGTGTGCCAGAAGTTAAACTTCAAAAATCAGTGGGAAGGGAATTTTAACTGGCCTTTCTGTAGTGTAAGAAAGCAAAGCAAAGTCCTGAATGTGAAATATTTAAAGATATAAATATATGAGACAGTTTTTGACAAAGTTCAAATTACTGCGTAATTCCCTTTCCTTCAGAACAGAGCTACCATAAGGTGCACTTGGAAAGGAATCCCTGAGTGTAGTAAAGATACTTCTGCATGAACCAAGGAGTAGCTCTTCAGAGTGGTATATGGAAAGAAAGAGACCAATCAGCTTGATCAGCAAGGACCCCAATTTTGCCATCACTTCTGCCTTGAATAACTTTAGATTTTTTTCCTATTTATTCAGGCAAATTAATCTCCCAAACTACAAAGATATTCATATGCACAAGTGTTGGCAGGATCTAGGATCAGCAACTACACAAATGTTGTTCTGGCAATTGGCCTCCGAGTGTTTGTAGGAAAAAAAACGTTAAGCCTTGGTCCTGTAAGGTAGCTAGCTGTGAAATACACATTGCTAAATATCTCTGAGGATCTGAGTGACCAGAATGAGTGCCTGACATTTTTAACAAAATAAGACGTTAAGAGTGTGGCCACCTTTCTAGCCATGTCTGTATGTCTTCCTTATTTTCTTTTAGCCATTCGATATTGTTCTTCACCTGCTCAATTGACTGCTTCCTGGGTGATTCTCCTGCTCCTGCATTAGTGTATTTCTCAAAGAAATTTTCCATCTGGAAAAGAGAGAGAAAAAGAATTGACATGAAACAAATAATGCTGCTATTGAGCAAATATTTTTATAGGAATCTGATTTAAGGGCTGTTTTGTAAGAAAGAGATATTTAAGCTCCAGCTAGGAGCACTGGGATAATTTTACAGTAATTCATGCTGCTCTAGACATTTAGACAACAAAAAGACAAATTTCCTGTCAAGTAGATTTTAAAATACATTTACTTAAAATAGAGAGGAGTACTATCACCATACCTGCCAAAGCTGGAGGTCTGTGTTGAAGGTTTGTGTAATGGTTACTATTCGGCCAAGGTTTCTGTCATTGATAGTGAATCTAGAAAAACAATTTAATAAACAATATTGGATACAAAAATAAGGATACTTGTGAAATGTTTGAAAGAAAATGTACAAAAGTTATCTGAAGTTTAAGCTTCTCATTGCACTGCCAGAAAACAGATGCACCTAGATTTCAGTATTTTTGGAAATACTTGAAAAATAGTACTTCTGTACAATAATTATACTGTTCTCTAATGGAACAATCTCTGCTGGAAAATGTTTTTATTAACTAAAAGCTTATTTTCTTATGTTGGGACTTGAGTGTTTAAAGATATCTGGGTCCTCCAACATCTGTCTCCCTCCATGGAACCAAATTGCTGAACAATACAAACGCTACGTGGTTCACAGCTCTGGGTTTGCAGGTATATTCTGCTTCTGTGCCCTGACCTGGCTTTTAGAAAGGAGCAGGAAAGAGAGAAAGAAGTCACTAAAATTTTTACTGTTACTTCTACTGATCTTCTGTTACCTTCTGTTGGTTGCTGTTACTAGCTGGTTAATTCAGCTAGTTGCTGAATTTAAAAAATTCTGTATACTGTCTTGTTATGAAATCAACAGAAAGAAAGTGGAGATTTGACTGTGGAATATTGCAGAGTGTTTCTGCAGTCTTGGTAGAAATTTCTGTACTTTTTAAACACCGTTGGTTATAAGTGCTCGTTTAGGGAAAGAGTGATAGCAGCAATGCACTTTTTCATTACAGATGGCAGTAACTGTGTTGAATACACTTTCAGTTATCATTATATAAAGAAGTTAAGTATAAGGACAACTAGAAATTACAGGAAACTTGCAAACTTTGCTTTTCCCAAAGGAAAGTAACTAGAGGTCAGTGATTATAGTTGTATGATGAAAGTAAAGCAAGCCATGGCTCATAACGAGAAATATATGTGGATATGGACTTCAAATTCTTGACAGGATCATTAACATACCTGCCAACTAAGTATTCCCAGTTGAGCCGTATCCAGTCCCAGGCCATTGTTTTCCCATAGCTGTTATAGGAGATGTATCTCAGGACTGTGAAAACATCTTGACTTTTGATGAGGCTGGTATTGTAAATATATTTCAAATACCTAAGAAAATTCCCATAAGAATCAGTGAAAACATTTCGTGAAAGATTCTGGAAAGCAAATATTAACACCTCCAATGTACACGTCTACTCATGATCGTAAGAAATAATGTGATGTTAATATCTGTAATTCTCAAGTATTTGCCACCATTGTTTTACAGCTCATCCCCAGACAGGGATGTTATTCTTTCAAAAGCATCATAAAGACTAGTTGATCTAAAACATAATTATAACTGTATCATGAGAAATCGTATCAAAAGAAACATAAACATTTAGGCATCTCTAGCAAGTCAACAGGGTTCATGCCTCTATGTTACCTGAAAACTGCCAAAATCCGTTATCATTTCTATTTTGTAATCAAGTAATGAGAACAAGATTGGATGAGTAGATACACCTCAGCCTGAAGTCCAGCCTGTTTGGGTAGCCAAGCTCCAAAAAAGTAGTGGTCTGGATTGTAAAGGCCTTGAAAGGACTGTAAGCGCATAGGTGGGTGGTGGGCTCACACTGAAATCTCTGCTGTTGCTTTGTTGCTGAAACTCTTATCTACACAAAATTAAAACTCATTCAGGTATCATATGCCTGCATGTGCTGCAGTTGTACTTCCAGTTATGATGTAGATAGGCTGGACTGATCTAGTGACATGCACGCGCACATACATCCAGGGAGATGAGCTGTATAGTCATAACTCCTCAACAGCTCCTGCAGAAGAACACCACTTACACTGTTATGTGTTGAGGATAAGGATTATCTTCTCTCCTATATGCAAGTGATGGGGATAATTTTCTCAATCTCTTAGCTCTTTTCCCCTTATTTTAATCATAATTTAAGATAGAGGTCTCCATGCTTTGGGAGGAAGTTTTTATTTTCTGCAAATTTGGATGATCTCGATAATCAGTTCATGTCTTAATCATGTCAGTGATTAGTTATTGAATGGCTTTATCGCAAGAATTTACTAACACAACTGGCCTCTAACACTATTTTAAATACTATATGTCTCATTTTCACTCTTCTAATATCTTCTATAATTCCCTATTTCATCCTGCCTTAAACTTGGAACACTTCCAGGCAGAGATTGCACTATCTTATGATGTTTGGACAGGGCTCCAACACAGTGGTGAATGACCCTGGTGAGGAGGTTTGCCTGCATCTCCATTCTGTAATACAACCTCACGGGAAGATGTCAGCTATGCTGAGGGGGGCTGGTGTGTGCATGCAGAGTGGCAGCCTGGGGAGACAACAGCCTGGTCTGAGAGCTGGACTAGCAAGGGACAGTAGCTCAAAGGAGGTTATTAGATAACTGATCTTAAAAACCTGTGGCATTCCTCATGCTGTAATCTGAGAAGTGACAGCACAAGACAGGACAGGTGAACGATGAATAGTTGCTTCTATAGGGAAAGAAATATTTTGGTGTATTTAAATCACCTGTCCAAAAGGGTGATGTTATTCACTGATGCCAGGCCATAGAGGAGCTTTTCTTTTTCTTGCGCTAATGAAGTATCTTGGTATTTCTTGAACATGTAATTCCAAGATGACTCATTGCCTGAGTTCTGCATCCCATAGCGATACACCAGGAGTCGGAGATTTACAGGAGGACTAGAATAAAGAAACAGTACTTTGTTACCCCTTTCCTGCTTGAGATCTGTGACCAGGTCACATACTGTGTTCTTCAGCAGCCACAAAAGCCATGAGCACTCACTTTTTTCCTCGTAGCCATTCCTCAAAGTGGACTGAAGCACTGTTCAAAGCTTCCGTGTCATCAACACTGCATGCAAAGTCTAGAACAGATGCACGAAGAAGCCTTCAAAAAAAAGAGAGAAACTTTCTCACTGCTTAACTTTCCTTGAATCTGTTAGTAATATAAGATGGAAAAAAAGTGACTGCTCAACCTTTCCAAATGGCTTCCAGAATCACTCCAGCCCAGTTGATTCACAATGGGTTTTACCAGGAAGCGAAAATAGTCCTGAGGTAGAGAAAGAGTTTTGGTTACTTTTATAAATTTCATTAAATAACAGTATATTTGTATTCAGAGCTTTATTCACTTTAATTTTCCCAGAACTAGCACTTCTTGAACAAAAAATAACAGAAGCACATGCACACACAACCTTTATGGACCACCATAGCATGCAAAGTTTGAACATGCTTATGAACTCTTGCTTCCTACGCTGAGGCACAGATAAGACAAGGTCAACCTACTTCTTTCCAGCCTTTCCATCACTCCAGAATGAAGGCCAGGGTGTGAACAAGCACACGTGCCAAAGTTTCTTGCTAGATATAATGCTGAATTCACGATATACTTATTTTAGTGACTATTATATCATGTTCAACTTCAGGTCAGTAATCAAACTTGCTGACTGCCCTGTTGAGGTACAGTTATCCTTCATGCTTAGGTATCAGAGCTTCTGCTGTCCTATACAAACTTATTTATTGGATGTAGGACAGCCTTGACAAACAAATGCCTCTACTGTGACTTACTGTGATGGATTATAAGAATAATGAGGCATAATTTATTTCCTCCAAATGAATTGACAATCCAGGTAATTGAGAGATCAATACTAAGCAGTTTTCAGCATTTTTTTAAAGAGTACAATATCAAAAAGTAAATACTGACAGCTCAGCAGTTTTGAAAATCATTTGAACTTCAATATTATTGCTGTTACAGGCCCTGCACTGTCAGATCCAGTGATTCCATGACAGAATTTTTTTTGCTTCATCACCTTAAACCGAAGATAGAGATTTGTATCGTCTTCAAGCATGTCTGCGAGGTAAGTTACAGCTGATATAGCTCTATGCCAGGGTAAATAGTCTGTTTCATTTGTTAGGTATTTTGTGAGCTCCAGAGGAACAGAGTAATTCACGAGTCCAGCTCTGAGGAAGGAGAAGACATAACTTCTGTTGTTTTAATGAGATCCAGGAACTCGCTTCTTTAACAATATTATAGCCACTATTCACTTTAAAAGATCTGAAATGAATTTTGGGAGGGAGGAAAATAGTCTGCAGTGCAACTTGGGAGGCATTTTCCAAAGGGACCGCTGAAGGATTTCTGTTGTTAGATGGCCAGCTACAGGAGCTCTCCTCACCACAAGGAGGCTGGCTGCCTATATTATGCAGGCCAGCATGCCCGGAAGTGGGTGACCCTCAACTGACTACATTAACTCATGCCATGCAAAAGGAAATTTCTGGTTCTGGAGACATCCTGAAAGGCTGAGGAAGTTCAGCCTTACAAACTGTTACAGAAGGTCACCTACAGTTTATCTGTATGTCAGCATGGCCTGGTGCAAGAGCTAGAAGTTTCCAAGCAATGTCTAAAGCAAGAAAGGTGAAGGTAGTAACTTCCTAACACCATGCTATGCATTATATATTCACATACCCCTAATTTTCTGGACTTCTATCTTCTTCTGGAATGCTTCTATTATTGTTTCCTACATGTAAAACCTCCACTTTCTAAGACCTTAACAATTAAAGTCCTCCTTACTCTTCCACTGAAATGAAAGGAAATACTTCTTTTGACTATACTTGTGCTACAGGTTGCCAGTACATACTTTTATTTGTGCCTTCTGAAGGACAACATAAGCAGAAAAACAATTAAAACTTGCATCAGATTTAAAATTCTCCTTCCAACCACCTGAGCTGAGTTAATTCTAATTAACAGACAGAAAGCAAAAAACCTGTGTTGCAATCCCTGTAGGGAATTAGTTTACCTTGCTAAAGAAAAGACATCATCCAAAATTCCTGCACGGTCAGCAGCTGAAAATCTCTGTACAGAAAGAGGAAGATAGTGATCAGGAATGTATTGATGATTTGCTAGAAAAATAGCATCTGGAAACTCTGTAAGAGACCCACCACAAACAAATTAATTTCATGACACTCACTGTGTGGTTGTTGACCAGAAGACTAGCTAAATTAGCCCAGTTTTGGCTATTATAATTCACCCGATATAATCCAATGTGGTCTAGATTAATTTTCGCAAAAGAATTGGGAGATGATGTTACTGTAATTCCTGCAAAACAAAGAAACAATGATCAGTTTGCACTTCTTATGTGACTCAGAAAACTCACTGGAGATGCTTTGGCTCCAAAAGTAATACCAATGTCAAAGTAAGATCCAAAGCTTAATTTTAGGTGAATTTTTAAATAAATGGCTGTATCACAAACCTTAGTGGATGCCAGCACTTGTTTCAGAATATTGAATTGTGGTAATTTTGGGGGCCAGCTAGTTTAACTTTAAAATGGAGATCAGTGTGATTAGGATGAGGATAGAGAAAATTAGTGTCATTGTGAAAAATTAAAAAGTTTGCAGAGAAAGAGTTGTTACAAATTTCTTTTAAAAGGGTCTGACATTTTTCAGTTTCATGATTATTAGTTATAAAGCTTTTACATTTTATCCTCTGTTTTATTTTTATCTTATTTCAAGCAGTTCTTCAAGCTTTTTTTTCCTGTTCTCTTCTCTGGTTCAATTTTCATAGCTATAGATAACGGAATTGCAAAATAGGCTATGACTTTACTCAAAACTCATGTTTAAGGAATTTCCAGTTTAAATGGAATACTTGGAAAGATCTTCCTTTCTGAAAAATTTGGCTTGGTCCAGCTGGCTCTACTAGTTATGAAAGTTTTCTTCCTGTGCGTTGAAAGTGCCAATCTTTGATCTGCAGTTTGTGGCTGGTTGTGAGTTAAAAGCACTTTTCTGTTTGGATGACCCATATAAGGTCTTTTTTCCCCTAAACTTGCTGTTTGTCCCAGATATAGAAGTGAGTAGCCAATCATGCAAACTGGCCTTGCCAAGTTAATAGCACTGCACAGCCCGTTGTTTTGTGATTCGGAAGCTGAAAAGGGAAAATTTCTTTGTGCAGATCTCTGATCTGTATTATGACATAAGGCACTTTTGTTTACTTTTGCATGGATACTAAAAGCAACCAAGTGGGGGGAAAAAAAGAACAAAAGAGAAACTACATTTTAAATAGTTAAAATTCAAAAGAACATAAAAAGAGAAAAGGTGATTGTGATATTTCTGAATTTTCAAATTTTGATGAAATCTAAAAATTCCAGAAACCAGTAGTTATTTTTTTCATTTGTTTTGCACTTTTCTCACAGTTTTGGCCACTAGAACAGGTGAATGGGAAATTCAGATTTGAATGCATAATAGAACAAACATTAAAAATCAAAAATATTCATATGGACATTTCCTCATTCCTTAAATCAGCATTAGAAAATATGTTTAAGCACTCATAGCTCTTTTTCCTTCCCTTAACCTGACTCATACTACCTGTTTACCATGCCACAGAGGTGTTCATTAGCTTCCCACTTTATCTCTTGTCTTAGCCTCAAGAAAACACACATGTAAGTCCCACTGACTTAAGCGCATTATATAATTAAGCACATGTTTAGATGCTTTCCTGACTAGGGCTGGATTTAAACACATGCTTAAGCACTTTACTGAATTGGGCCTTAATTGACGTAACGCGGAGGAATAATCTTATTCCAGAAATGGCTACTAACTGCAGCATAGCCAAGCTATGGGCTGGTTCCCAAATGTGAAAACTGAAAAGCATGAAAGTTAACTGTGTATTTTATTTCTTGCTAAGGACATTGAAAAATGTTATTCTACTCATTACTCCTAAGAGAAATACAAGGAAAGTTTACCTGCAGAATCTGATTTATTGTAGAAAGTATAATTCATTGAACTCCCAAGTCCCCATTTCACTGGAATATTCCATTTGTAACTGAAATCATTTAAAGAGAAAAAGAATCAAATGAGATTTGAAACCAAAAACTAAAAATAAAATGCTAGTATATCTTTTTTATTTGGATTAATATGTACCTTTTGTTTTATGAAGCCAACGGTGTCAGGGTTTATGTACATATGTAAATATGTATACACATCTATCGGTGTCTGATCAAATACCCCTTGTAACAAAAATAGGCTTTCTACCAATAGTTATTGTCTATGTTGTAAAAATATTCTCTCAGTAATGCTTCAGGGGACTCCTCTAGCTTCCTTTGCACTGTGATATTCTATTCAGGCAAGGAATTCAGGCAAGGAAATACCAGAATTGGAATGGTATCATTAGGGTAGTTATTTTCCTTGTAAAGCAAGGAAATAGTTAATAGTTATAGTTGAGAACATGCGGCTTCGTTAAGTAGTATCTTCATGTCACAGCAGGTCACAATCTAGCAGGGCGCAGAGCAATTAATTTAGCAAAAGATGATTATATGTGGATGGGTAGCCTCAGTGTTAACATTTATATGTCCAGGGCTCTGTCGGACAACAGTTAATCTTTACAACACTCACTTGAGGTGAGTGTTCGAGTATTATTAAATCATTTTTTACATATGGGAAGACTGAAAGAGTTTAAGCAATACTGTCATACAGTCAGGAGGATGTCTTGCCTTTTCTAGTCTATTTTCCTTCTTCCAGACAACCACTGTTAAGCACTGAGGGCCAAACGTGACCTTACACCTCTTACTGAGAAATTCCTTGAATACCTTCAGTGGCTGGGTACAGACTCCTTGGTCTAGGGGTATGCCCCTTGTCCAAACTTTGTGGAGATGTGCCAAAACTTAAACATTTGGACTCAGAAGGGAGCCACAGCACAGCCTGTCCAAGGCTATGATTGGGCAGTCACAGTACTACAACAACAGGGTATGATATGAGCGTATCTGTACAACCACCTACACAAGACTGGTGAAATCATTAAGTCCTTTTGAGCAGTCAGCTGCTCTTCCATGTTAGCATGTTGCAGGCTGTCCCAGGGAGACTTTTCTTCTATCTTAAACATCCTGGTGACAACTGCAGCAGGAAAACCTGAATATTCTTTACAACCTTGGATCAAGGGAATGATGGTTACTTTCCAGGAAATATCAAAATGAAGGCTTTGCTCCTTCTACCTGAATGAAGGCTCCTGCTGCCTCCAGGAAGAATGATGAGCCGTTGTTTTACATCTTTTGAACAAAAATATTTTAACAGATTTATACACTTACAGCTTTTACTAGCTGTCTTATGGAACATACTGCCATGGAATTTAGAGGGGTTGTTGTTTGGCCAGAAGCCTCAGCATTATGTTTCCCCATCAGAAAGCCCATAAAAGATTTTTTTAAACTCTTATTTTGTAAAAGCATTTAATGGGGGGATTTTATATAGTTTTCTTATATGTTCCTGAAATAACATACATAAATACTTTTCTTGAGCATTAAATACAATAGCTGTGTCCTGTTAACAGTGCATTTTGAGGAGGTGTTCCTGACATGCTGTGCTGTAGCTACATATTTGCCCAGCAGCACTATTTTAAGAGCACAAGTTTTTGACCTATTTCTTTCGAGTGCCAGTATTCAGGAAGTGACTCTTTCAAGCCAGACATGCTGCAGGCAGCTGGGGATGGTCTCATCCCTGCAGGGTTCAGAGAATAAAGCATGTACAGGGCCTGGAGTTTTCACTGCTTAAATCAAAACCTTGCACCTGTAGGTGAAATGGGTCAATTCCATCTGGAGTATGATGTCTTCAAGAGCTTCCTCACCCCCATCAGTGAAGGTGGAAGGAGGAAATAAGGATTTTCAGTGGACTGACTCCTAGGCAAGGGATTAAGTGTCCCAGGGTAGATGCTATCAGTATTTGATACTATAATATTTTGATACTATTTGATGCTAGTGCATTTCACTTCTAAGTCATTTATAGAAATGACATTTAGCAACAAATTCCTATCACTTTGAGAATAGCAGAGGCAGTGCACAGCTCAACTTCTTGGCAGATTAAGGTAGGAACTGCACTGGGATTTCTACTCAAGAAGTGGCAAATGGCAAGGTACTGTAATTCTTGAAGTCAGGTTAAAGGAAGATTCCTGAGTCTACTACTTCAGAGCATAGCGCAGTAAGCCAAGGTGTTTAACACAAAGAAGCATTTCGACTGAAGAGTCTGTACATGAGCCTTCACATGGTACAGGGCTGGAGTTTGAAACTAGAGTTGCTTCAAGTCTGCAAACATGTTTGCTATGGTGGGAGAAATACATTACAAATACATGGGCAATTCTCTTATCTCAACTCTTTTGATATCTATACCTATCTGCCAATACCATGGGCCTCACATTGCTTTTCTTTTTATCCTTGTTAATCAAAAGGAAGTAAAATGGCCACAACTCTTTCTTCAGTCTTTCCTCCTTCTTGGTCTTTGGATTAAAATAGCTAGTAGAAGCTAATGGAAAATTCTATTTTGGTAGCTTTAGTTCTGATTTAAATAGTTAAATTTTACTGATTTATTTGTATTTGGTTATTTCAAGCATCAGAACCTTCCCAGTGTGGGTTAGTTTGAATTTCTTTCACTGAAATGTTAGCAAGTTACATTGCCTGAGAGTTAGGGCTGGGTAGGAGGATAGTCAATGTCAGCTCTGGTCAGTTATTCACCTGGTTAACTTCGCTGCACAGCTGAGCCCTTTTCCCATGCCTTTCCAATGCACAGGCAGGGATCATCTCCTCTCATGTTAGTCACCTGTTAATTAAAATATATGGTCTTTTGTAGTGTCTCACCTATCTTGAAGAGGGTAGATGTGTATCTGAAGCTGACCTTCTGGCCACACAAGGGCCCAGGATGCCTATCTTTTACTATGTAACTATGTTTTAAATGGCTAAAATTAGCCAATATAATCCTGAGCTAAATAGGGGAAAAAAAAGTGTTGATGAGGATTACTAACCTTCATACATGACCAGCTATTTCACACTAATTCATGTTAACTAAGCCACATAGGTAAGACCCTATATTGGGATGTATTATACTTTCTATACTATTTGGGAAAAGGGAATAAGTTATGCTGGTATAAAATACCTGTATCATGGTACCTGCTTTCTGAGAAGAAACAATTCTGTGTCATTTTTTCTTAGTTTGGCACATTGCAGTTTGTAGTGGTTCAGCAAATGGCTTGTTATGATCTGAACTGCCTGTGCGCAAGAACAAAACCTTCAGCAGGACCCTATCCACTCATGTTCTGCTATGTTTGAGAGAGAACCCTTGAGACAAGAGGCTGATGCAATTCTAAATTTGAAATATTTGTATCTAACTTTCCATTAAGATTCTTTTTAAATACAAGTTTTGGGAGTAAGTTTATCAAGAACAGGTATAACACTGGCTTTTTGTGTGTCAGTAGGAGAGTGTATGTAGAGCGTCAGTAGAGAGTTGTCTATACAGTATTTGTTCCTTTTTGTTTTGGGAAAATTTAAAATAAAATCTTACCCGAGATCAGAAGGAGGGTAAGAAGCATTTGCGTGGGGATCCAAGAGAAAACGTTTCTGTGTGAACACTGAATTAGTTCCCATTTCCAAAACAGGGTAACCCATCTGCCTAGTCCATGTGTCCATGACTTCCTTCACAGGTTTATTACTTGCCTGTGAATCAGGGGAAAAGGTTACAGTGAAAAAACAAATTCAGGTCAAAGTGGAAAAAAGGAGTATTTAACACTGAGAGGAAGAAAAGCGAAAAGGAGCAAGGAAAGAACAAGTTTAGTCAATACTTGTCAATACCAAGTCAATACTCAAATCCTTTTATGCTGCCTGTCATAGGAAACAGGAATGAGCTGGAAACTCAAACATACCCAAAGGAAATCAGGAGTATGTGAGCAAGAATTTAAGCAGTAACATAGACAAGAAATACTCAGTGCACTTTGAGGCCCCTTGCATGCTTTCATCTCTCCTCATATTTTCTGAAGAATGAACAGAACAAGACAGAGAGGGCTAATGGAGACTTTTCAAAGCCAGAAGTCCTCTTGCAGCATTCCCTGTCCTGAGTGTGGAGGATGAGCCAATATCACTAACAAAACCTATACTAATGTAAAATCTGATCCATTCTGTTGATGATGAACTGGTGTTCTACAGACTAAAGCTGGAGAAAGCTGCCAGTGCCTCCCGCCCCAGCCTGCTGCATGGGAGTGAAAGGAGCCAGGATGCCTGTTCCCTTCTTCAAGTTGAGCAGGTGAAATGAAGACAAAGAGCAACGGAGTGAGAGCAGAAGCAGTCAGGGAAGAGTCTGGAATCAAGGAGAAGATGAGAACTGGAAAGCAGACACAAAAGCAGAACTTGGGCTGTGTGAGTGCCCACAGTGGGGGGAAGGAAAGGATATAGCAGGGGAAGGTCAGGGTGGGGACCTGGTAGTAGACAGGTGAGCTTGAGGGCTAATAAGGTGGGAAGAAACAGCCTGGCCTCAAGGAGAAGGAAAGACCAGAGAATGAAGGCAGAGAACTCAGAAGCTAAAGGGACAGAGATGATAAGCACCAATATTACTTGCTGATAAATACTGTCAAGACCTTTCAACTAGGCAAGTCTGGTTAGGCATAAGAAAGAGTAGGGGTGTGCATGTCTGTGGTTGGTGAGACCAAGAAATTACTTTGAGTTGTTGGGGCTTGTTGGGGGGATGGGGAATCCTCTCAGAAGCAGGCTTGTTTCTTCCACTCCCCACACTCCTCTGCCAATTTGCTAGAAATAATTTGTGTTGGAATATATTGGTTGGGAGGCTGCCTACCTTATGATCTCTCATTGACAGAAAATCTACAGAATATAAAAAGTTTAGGAAATTCAAAGCAGTGGGATGAGATCTGAAACTTTTCACTAGCAAGAGTTCAGATTGCTGCAAAGCATACCGTTTCCAATGCTGCCCAGAAATCGTCTGTCTTGGCATTCTTGAAATAATTGTCCTTCAAATATAACTAGAAAGAGGTAGAAGATTGTGTGAAGATACTACCAGATCTTTCTTTTTCACATACAAAAACAATACACATATTCAAATAGGATCAGTTGTATATAATGTCTACCTATGAGCAGTAATATTCTGAACCTGGAGGAACTCTGAGATAGACATAGGGTGATTCATTTCCCTGGCTTTTGCAGGATCATTCACTGTACTGAGTTCCTGTCAGATATTCCAGGAATATTTTAGGCTGTTCTAAAACAATAGGCTGGTCTAAGAAAAAGATCTATCCCCTCCATTTCATATGTATGGGAAGGAGGCAGTTGCTTTAAGCAATGCTCCTAACTTCGAGTAAGCCAAAAACATGGAGAACAAGTTCCTCAGAGAAATATTGAAAAGGTCAGTGCACTGAAGGAAAAAAAAAGATAATTCCCTATTGATAACACAGTAGGTGTGAAAGTATTTAAGTATCTTACATGTACTCATAATAAGGTGTAATTATTTGTATACAGACATATTTTTATACATAAATATATAAATATAAATATATATATACATACATTCATATTTGAAGAGTTTTTTCTATTTTATTCAAATGGACACTAGCATTGCACATTTCTGTCTAATTAGGGAGGCTGTTAGGAGGATAGAGCTGTTTCAGGAATTTTCAGTAGTTGTAGAATCACAGAGGAAGTATGAAAATCTCCTCTAAGTTGTGATTAAAATGACTTTAAAGGGGATTATAATGGCATTCACCTTAGTATTTGCCCATCCTAAACACTAGTCCTATCGTGTGGCTTACCTCGCTGCTCAACATGCTCTCTTTTCTCTCCTATTAACTGGATCCTGGTAATGTTTAGTCAGTAGATGGTGCTGTTTGTTTCATTCTTAGCCACAGCTAGTTACTTCTATGTTCTTGAAGGCTCTGAGCAAACTGCAATTATTAGTGTCCTGCGGACAGAGTATCTGCATTTTTCTATCTTTTAGAACCGTCCTAACTGAATATATGAAAGCAAAAGTCAAGGAGAATACTTCAGCTGTCCTGTAGCAGCACATGCTTTCCAGAGGGGAGGTAGATAAGAAAAATTTAGTAAACCTGTCTTCAGAAACAGCAGATTACCTTCCTCTTTTGGAGATTGCTCCTTTCTCTCCTTCTTCTTTTTGTAATTTTGTAGCATTGCATTTTTCCTCTAAGAGAAAGGACTCTAAGCTATGCAATATGCAACATCTCCCTTTTCTTGACCTGATTACTTTTGGGACCGGGTTTCCCTTTGTCAGGTGCTCATGTCTGTAAGAGATTCCTGAATAGCAGGCTTGGGTGGACTGGAGTACAGTGGCACCAAGAAGCTGTAAAAGTGTTCTCCACTTGAGTGAGGGGAGCCTGGCTGGCAATACAACAAAGAGCAAAGACAGAATTGAGGAGGTTTCTGTACTACCAAGCTGTCACAAATTTAGGTCCTTGTGGAAGGATTGCCAAATTATCCTGCAGTTCACATCCCTGCTCTGCAGGAGCATGAACTTCCCTTTGACACTTTCCACTTGGCACTGGAATGAATTATATAGTTCTACTGCTACTACCAGGATCCATGATATTCACTTTTCTGAATAATGGGTTGTAACCACTATGTGAGTGGTGCATTTCTTGCATGCTTTGGTGCCTGTCATACCTGACACCCTTTCTGGAAGAGCTCCGGTGTCAGCCAGTCTTGAAGCATTCGGAGAATCGACGCACCCTGGGGACAAAGGGAAAGGGAACAAGGTCATGCCATACTGCTGTAACTCCTTTCTCTTCACCTAAAAAGTAACACACGAATGAATATTTTGCATACCAAAAATAGAAGTCATTCATGTGGCTAAGAAAGTGGTTTTTTTTCTAATTCATTCACAGTGCAGCATGCCAGCCTGCAGAAACCCTGAGTTTAATTCTGGCTGTGAGAGTTGGTCTTTAGTTCCAGCCAGATGCTCTCCTCTGAATGCAGCTAGGCCAGTGGAAAGGCTGCCAAGCTCTGCTGTTGGGGGCTACTATCCCACTCATCTGTCAAAGGTAGTATGAGCACTCCCTCTTCCACCTCAAACAATGCTGGGCTGATGGCAGCAGGGCAACTAGCCCCATCCAGCCAGACAGCCTGAGAGACAGCTGAACACTCAACAGACAGGGACCTCCTGAACTGGAGCAGGTCCAAGACATTGCATGTTGGGAATTTCTCATCTAAAGATTCACAATGAGCTTTGCTGGAGATTGATGCAAGAGCTTTGGCCTCAGAAGGAGAGTAGCATTAGGACCAGAGATGTTACTTATATGACACAAAGAAAACAATAAGGACCTTGAAAGAAGAAATAAACTGAGGGAAAACAGGATAGATAAGTAAGAGTCATATGGGACAAAGAGAACAGTATGGGCACAAAATGAGGGAAAACAAACACAATATAAACCCAAATCTAAAATGTAAAATACGATTTTAGGATTAGTATGTTTTCATTTTCCCAACTAAATGAAAGGGCAGGTGAAAGCCTAATGCTCTGAATGGTTTAAAAATTGAGTTGTCCCATGAAAACAAGAGCATTATCTGAGTCCTCAGTAAATCCTGTCTCCCCTGTTTATATGTTTGAGAATAACAAGTTGGCTGCACTAGTCATAGTAGAGTGACTGAGCAGATATACCTTGGACTGCTTTCCAAACTACTGCTGCAGATTAAAGATAGTCAGCAGATGAGTTTTCTAGTACACTAATATAACAAGTTTGCCCTGAAATATGTTCCAAAAGGATCTAGTAAAATTTAGAGCAGCTGTTCATTGTTCATGGTAATCATAAGACTGCTTATGATTAAGACTGATCATAAGGCTGCTTGTCGGCAATTGGGCATCTGGGTTCCTTGGCTTTATCTGTCAGCCACTTTTTACCTGATGACACCTCTCACAGATAGTCGCTTGTGTTTATAGTAAGAATCAGAGTAGAGCTCTGCTCTTGTGCTTGTGTTTAGGGGGCAGTGGAGATTTCTTTTGGATGAAATTACAATGAATTGTCGTCCCCCTGCGTCTTCTACAACAGCTTTTCAGTCTCTTTTCCCTGCTGCTGTCCCTCCACTATAGTCCGATAGAGTGTGTTTGAGAAAACTCATGCTAACAAAATCACTGGTCGTGATTTCATAACTCTGTCTTTTCCAAATATTTGAGGAGTTCAGTGGAGCAACTTCGATTTTATTAGCTGACCTTGTCTAATGTTGATATATATGTGTGTGTGTGTGTTTGGATGTTTTATCAACACCCACATAACTTCTCCTATAGAGTTGTAATAGGTAAGTGTATTACAGAATTGTATATGGCAGAAATGTGGAGAGTTAATCCTAAACTTTAGCTAGGAAATTTCAAAAACATGGGGATCCCAAAAGCAAGTTTTAAGCAGAACGTATTTAAATATTTGTTTTCTGAAAAACTAATCAATGTCTTGTTTCCAAAGGCAGAAAATCTCATTGTTATCTTAACACAATGTGCCAAACTGAGAGGGATTATTAAACTTGAAACAGAGTCAAGATGTGGTTCCTTTCTAAGTACAAATTAAATATATATATATACATATAGAAAGAAACTGTATAGTCACCATCTCTATCTACTACAACTTTCCTAGATGCATAATGTGCTGTTGATCTGACAGCAATTAGATGTTCACTCACAGAATAGGCTGTAATGACTTCACAGACCCTTGGGCAATTCATTATAGTTTTAGGACTGTATAACCCCTGTAATTGCTCTGGTAAAACCAACAGAGAGCAATCCAAGTTATGCTTTATTTGTTTATTGATGCATATTATCACAAGAAGATTGTTTTTAGAAGAAAAATGCTAAAGAGAAACCAAAATAAAGCCAAAAAGAAACAAGCTAATTTTGTTAAGCGTTTATATAAAAATTTCACCAGTAGTTTGAGCTAAACCTATGTGAAGACTTTCTCATTCAAGCCAAATTATATCCCAGGCACACTCTTCCCAAACAATGCGCAAGTTCTCAGCTGTTTTCTCTTAAAAAAAAATTGTTCATGTAGCAATTATCTAGGCACAAAGAGGTCAGTTAAAGCTAAATTTTTTCCATTGTTTTTTTTAGACCATGCAAGAGCAAGTCTCTTGCTTAGCTCACCACTGAAATGTCCTATTTTGGTCCAGAGTATTTGATTTAGCTCTGTATAGTTCTTGACTTTCGTTTAGTTTGATTTAAGAAATCAATGTTACATAATGTAGGTTTTCACATGGTTTATGATTTGACTGTGAGGTATTTATAAAACAATAAATACTGATTGCATCGCTGATTAGAGGATTTAATAATTGAAAACAGAGAACTGGTGAAAATGGATCAAGTCTAGCTAATAAAAGTAGTATCTATGACTGTAGATTTTAGCTGAAATCAATGAAATACACACTTTATGCTTAGCAGGATAATGGGAATTTGGAGAGAAGAAACAAGCAGGATATAATAATAGTGGATTCTGCACATTCTGTGGAAACTATTGATGTATTAGATGGAAAACTGATCGAGTCATACAAGAAGCTGTCAACACAAATCTACTTTATCAGAGTTAGACACAACATGGTGTTGGAGATGGTTAGTTGAGGACAGAATGACCAGAGTCCCAGCTCCTCCATGACCTTGATGGCAAATTTGGTGCCGAGAGAGAAGAGGGATGGGGCTGATTTGCTCCTGTACTTCTTCAGACTAGATGCACCAGAAACCCCCTCAAAATAGAAGAAACACTGTCGTCAGTGTGCTTGAGTCAAGGAGGTATGCTGGGCCCAGTATCTGCATCCTAGATAGTCATGGAGGTCAACAGCGGGGGTAGTGGTGTTGGCTAGTGGTAGCCCATCTTCCCTAAGGCTTCTAGGTTGCCTGGGATACTGTGAGGAACATGCGAAAAAATTACTTTCATGTTTTCCCCTACTTGATTCTCTGTCTCAGTTCCTCAAAATGGCAGTTATACTGTCCCAAAAGTGGGACAGGGAACTGAGAGAGAGCAAATCCAAGCATCTGCCCTTGCATTAGATTATATGGCTTGACATAATTGGGCTGCCTCAGCACGAGACGATGGGAGAGGGGTGTGCTTAGTGCCCAGTTTAGGAAAATTTTAAAACTGCTAACTCTAGTTGTAGGCACTGCTGACACTGTGATCTTCCTGCTCTACCACATGCTATGCGCAGGTTTGCATGGTGCACAACTACTGGCTGGGACTCCAGCTGCACCACTCTTCTCACAGCTGCTTTTGTCTTAATCATCATTGGCAACAGCAGGGAGCTTCCCAGAAAAGAGGTTTGTGCAGACACGGCCCACATAGGTTAGAAATTATGATTATGAGCTCCCCTGCCTTTTATCTCCTCTCCCAAGCCCCAACTTTCCTTGCAGCCAGAGTTACACCAGGAGGCCTGCCTACCTTACTGTAGGATATCCCATCAAACACAGAGGTGATTTCAGCTGGAGACGACACATCAACCACAACTGGGTGTGAAGACAGCAAAGAGTCATCCTTCATTACAGGAAGCACATCATCAATTAAAACCTGGTCAAGCTGAGAAAAAGTAGATATTAGAATAGAAACAAAGGCAGAACGCCAGGACTTGCTTCACAAAATAAGTAGCTTGAACTGCAGCTTCTCTAGATGTTAGGCAGTTGGAAATGGAAGGAAATTTCACCTCCTCTAAAGGAGGGCTTACCCACTCATATTCCTGAGAGGAGAGGGAAATTTTTTTTTTCTTAGCTAAGGTAAATTGCCTTTTACAAATCCTGTTTTCCCACATGTATCACAACACAGTCCCAGAAGGCAAAAAAGGAGCCTGCATTACCAATTTCAGTAGTGAGATAATATCTGCCAAGCATTATGGGCTTCTCTTGCAATGATGTAGCTGGGGAGGAGGAAGGGAGGAATTAGCATTCCCCATCCCATGGTCTGCTGTGATTATTATTATTTTTAAAGATGAAGTGACCTGCACTGTATATCTCCTTAATCTCTAATCAGCATAGGTAAAATAGACTAAATTTCTATTTAGTGTTCTCTTCTAATACTCACTAGGATAATAACATTGAAATAGCCCTAGGTCTTAAATGAACATAGTGTATGAATATAAAAAGGATTGTTAAATATTAGACTCAGTAATCAAAATTTTCCTTATCCAGACAGCATGACAGATCTACTTCAAGATATAAAAGAAGTGATCCAGGAATGATTTTGTCTTCAGCCTCACATTATACAAATGAGATATTTGGGATGAGTGAGGAGGGGGGAGGCAGGAAAGCATGCTCTGAAGCATCAGATAGGCACGGCATGCTTCAAAAGAGCATGGATTCAGGGACCAGTAGTTTTTGACGACAGGTTCGACCTATGCAAAGCCAATCCTGCTTCCGTCCATGTGCATACCTTGCAAATGTTTTAGTAACCAGAATCTCATTGCTTCTGGACAGCTGGGGGAAATATGAATGCTATGTGCCATCACAACTGTTTGGGAGGGAGGAAGGAGAAAGCAAGAAACCTCCCTTTATTCACATACTGTTTTCATTCCTCAGAGTATAATGCAAATTTAAGGTTACCCTCTTTCTCTGAAACCCTGAAGTGAAGGAAGGTGTTTTTGCTGTACAGTTAGTGCTATGGGCCATCCACTGTCACTGCAGCTTTTACTTTGCGTGGATTAAGGATACTCTGATTTGAAATGACAGTTAAAAAACTGGCAGCAGCTGAATGAGGAGGTCTGATACTCTCTTTGATGAATAGCCCAAGTTGTGGAGACAGGCCCAGGTTCCCAGCCTTCGCCAGGTCGGATAAGGACTCTAAGACAACTCCTCTGACGAGATATTACAGCCCAACTAGATAAAGAAGAATCTCCATCTTCCAGGACTAGAGCTTTAAACAACATTGCAGAATCACCAAGACTTAGCCCAGAATCCACTTAGTTATTATTTGCCATAATAATAACCTAATGCTTGACTCATAAAAAGAAAGACTGCCCTGTAGAGTAAAATTGGACAAAGCTTACCTCAGCTAGTTTCAGACCAAAAGGTAGGTAGGTGGAGAAGTTTAAACTGAGTTAGTTCTTATACTTTCTAACCCATAGAAGTTGAGATACAGAAAATACTCAGTTTAAGCCAATCTTTTCTGCCTGTTGCACTGCACTATATTAGTTTTCTATAAATATACTTTAAGTCTTCATTTTCCTTGCCTAATTTTTCCTCCCTTCTAAAACACTCACCCTCCTTCTGCCAAAGCCTGCACAAAACAGAAATAATTACCATTTGCCAATCTGGTTCTGCAACATTTACTCCTAGGAACTCAAAGTAACTGGCAAATCCTTCATTTAACCACAAGTCATCCCACCAGTCCATGGTCACAATATTTCCAAACCACTGTAATTATAAACAATGAAAGATAAAGTGTTAGCTAAATAGTAAATGTACATTTCAGGATCTCACATATCTGCATCGTGCAGCATTTGTTTACATTTCTTTCTGTTGCCAGATGAAAATTATCATAATTCTGGGGTTTTAACAGGAATTCAGGCCTTGCCTTGAATTAGAACATCACTTATTTTAAAATTACATATTACTGGGTGATTGCTAATGATTCATGTGCCACGGAAAATATTTTTAGTTTCTTCTTCTTGATTTGTTGATTCGCGTTCGTAAGGACATGTTTTCAGACAGCCTCCACAGTTTATACTCGTCCCTATTTGCTTGCCCAAAAGAGACATCTGCACATGCAAATTAGTTCCTTTAAGACATTTCAGACAGATTTTCATAGGTTGGCTCACAGTCTGGACCCAAGCAGCTGATTTCCTAAAGAAAATTCAAAGGCAGTACTGGTACTTTAAAGCTCTAAGGCGAACTGTCTTAGTGTGATATTTTGCAATTAAATTGTGAGGATACATAGATGATCTGGAGACAAGGTGCATGACACGGTATTTTCACAAATAAAGCATTGCTACTATGCGCGTGAAGCACTTTAAAAAAGAATCATGTCCAAAAATGTACCTGATGAACGAGCTCATGGGCTATCACAGCTGCTACTCTCTGTTTGTTGGAAGAGGCAGACTCATTGGGATCATAGAGCAGGTTTGTTTCTCTGTATGTGATCAGCCCCCAGTTCTCCATGGCGCCTGTCCCAAAATCTGGAATAGCTATTTTATCTACAGTGAAAGACAGAAAACATGATTATCATCGTATCCTTTAAGCCACTTAACTCATACTCTTTCTGCTTATTAAAAGCCTATTTCCTTGCTTACTGTTTTTAGTTTGAATTTACTGCTGTGGGCTGCAGTCTAAAACCTGTGTTTAAGAAGCGAGGGACTGGTCTGCAGCAGCTGATAGCAACCATCCTGGCTCTGCTGACATTAATAGAAATACAATCAGTTGCACTAGCTGAGGATATGTCCTGAGACATGATGCTATGCCACCTCCTGGGAGCATGCATACCATACATTACTTAATTTTGGCTCCAGAAATTAATCGTATTGTCTGGGGATGTGCTGTAGGCAATAAACCATCTGAAACTATCTGTAGCATAATGAGGCATGTCATTGTTCGTCACACTGTTGTAGTAAAAATATTTATTGACATGTTAACTGAAGTAAATCCCCCATGTAGTGAGCAGGATCTGCTTCTACTCATGGCAATCTGTGAGGGTCACTCCTTCATGGTCAGTAATCAATATAGATTTAACTGAGAATTATGGACTCAATTGGACTGCTATTTTCTTCTTCAAAGAATGACCATAGCCTTCCTATGTGGATTGGTGAAAAATTACAGATGGATTTAAAACTAGATAACAACCCTCACATATACCTCTAATAGAAGGAAGGAATTATTTTATTTTAAACAATTTGATTATAGAATCAAAGCTAATAGTGTGGCAAGGGATCCAATGAGAGTCTAAATGAGGAGCACAGAGAATGGCAGTGCCAGAAGCCATAACTCAATGTGAAATATTTTTAAATAAATCTTTATGTAGAAATATATTTAGTTCATCAGGTTTGATCTAGCTGACTCCTAACACTGAGGGGACAAAATAGTAGTCAAGATTTGTTATCCAAAAAATAGACATTCTGAAAAAACAATGTGAAGTCTACAGAGCATCTACGCTCTGATACTATTGACCCAGAGGTTACAGGTCCACCTTATAGTGTAGACAGGCCCCTATTCATGTGCTATGACATGGCAAAATCATCAGGTATTTTTGAAATGAAAGTATGGATATGAAACATGGGTGAGGTATAGTCTCAAAAGTGAATTGGAACCAGTGGGCAAAAAGACAACATACTGCATTGTCTCCCTAGTTTAGCTGTTGTTGAGATGTAGATAGAAATTTAAAGTAAACTCAGCTCATGTTTTGAAGGAAGGAGGTAAAAACCTGTTGTCAAAGTAATACAGGTTAGTGTATTAGTTACATTTATGAAAGTCCAATAAAGGATTTGAATAGCATTATTAAATAGTCTTCAAAGTTTTGGGTTTTTCTCCATTACATTGTTTTAACTTGTTTGTAGTTAATATTTTTTTCCATTCTTTTAAGTTTATGAACCTAACTAAATTATGTCTTTGGAAGTTTTAGGAGGGGGGCGTTTCCAACGCATTTTTACAACACTGATTATATTCCCAACTTTATTAGTTCAAACTGTACAAATCAGATCCAGATTCCAGATAGCCCAAGCTAAAGGATGTACAAATGCTTTTCTTTTTTCTTTTTTTTTTTTTAACTTACTTTGTAACCACAGGCAAAATTTGATACTGTACCCAATCTTGTTTAGCTTTGGATCTTCATATTCAGCCCAGCAGTAGAAACTACAGATTATACACTTGACCACATTCATCTTTCAAAGAAGTGGATACACTCGCACTTTGCACTAAGGTTAGTAAATAGTATGACATACTTTCTGGCAGTTTACATCTTCACTTATCTCACTGCTGACTTTTGTCCAGAAGTTTCCATGAAAGTGGTACGTTTTTCTCTAACTGCATCTAGCTCTATTTTAGCTCATAATGTTCCTTTGCTCATGTCACCAATGCTTCCTCTTATTTTTCACAAGACACTTGAAAATAGCCATGCCAGCTGTGAGAATTGAAGGAGCAGAGCATCACTACAGAGCCTAGCCCTCCCATCATGACATTTAAGAACATCTTGAACTACGGGGATACAATTTTAAAACATCCTGACATAATGCCAGGAGTTAGCAACCATTTTCATCCTTTTTTTTTCCCACCAAAGCATGGGGACTTGCATAAGAATCATAACTGTGAGAGTGAATTAACAAAATGAGAAATATAAATATTAACAATCACCTAGTTTTGGAAGAGAATAGCTCAAATTAAAGTAATTTTCAAAGAAGTCAAACACAATTTTTGTTACGTTTGCTGCATATTCTGCTGTGTGTATTTGTAGTGGCTGTGCATACACTCTCAGCTGTAAAATAAAGTAGAGAGACAATTAGAGCAGTTCTTGGTTAGCAGGAGAAATCAGAAAGTGTCAAGCATTGAAAAGTCATTTAGCATGCAAACACAAAACACTGCAGATAGTCTCCTCTAAGAGACTAGCCTGAATGCTAAATACTGTTTCATAACTCATTTATTCAACAGAATTTTTCAGAAGAGAGATCAAGTCAATATGCAATCTGTGGATGCTTCCCACAATATGCCTAAATGGCAAAACTGGCAAGATCCATGTCCAAAAGTTCATGCTGGCCATCTCCTAGTGCCAAAGCTTGGAGCAGAGCCTGACTGCATACCAGCCATTCCTTTCCCATGGCCTGTTTTTGTCAAGAAGGAAACGTAGGCAAGTATAACTGAAGGGAATCCACTTGGTCTGGGCAGTTTATTGAGTGGGACTGATCACATCAGAACAATCTTCAGGAGCACATCTGTCCTGAAATCTGCCTGTAGCCCATATCATCTTATTTTCTTCAATTTCTTCCTACCTTTTCTGTCTACTATCACTATAATTTCCTCTTATCCTTGTGTATTTGAAGATCTCAGGCCTTTTGACTGAGAATCTTGCCTACTGGATCTCTAACTCAGGACATAATGGCCAGTGCAGGTGGAGTGGCAGTTTGCCCAGAACTTCAGACCATACATCCGCTCAATCACAGCTACTGGGCCTGCTAGGCTTCTGCATTTCTGAAATATCGGACAAAAACCAACTTCCTCTTTTTCCACCAGACA
This sequence comes from Rhea pennata, assembly GCF_028389875.1. NCBI lineage: Eukaryota > Metazoa > Chordata > Aves > Rheiformes > Rheidae > Rhea > Rhea pennata. The sequence continues at coordinate 63,050,564 of NC_084666.1, forward strand.
TGTCCAAGAAAGCTGGAACGTTTGGCAGCCCTGTATGCAGCCCTGTACCTGGGTGACCATATCTGTGCTGCTCTTGTATATCTGAGCACGCATTTTCTGATGAACGCAAAAGATGGTGTGCTGAGTCCTGACTTTTACAGCTTGCAGGCTTGGAATGTGTCTGGGAATGGCTGCTAACATACAGGTCTCTCTGGTTCTTAGTGTCAAGTGATAGTAAAGCTCAAGGCCTAGAGGGCTAAGAGACCTTATGGCACTCACAACCATGGTGGTGAGGCACAGAGCTTCAGAATGTCCTTTGGGCTGTTATCGCTGCATTGGGAAGACAGTTTGTCTTCATCTGTTTGCCAGGTCTATGCCCCGTAGCTGAACTGTATTGCAAGTCCACTGGCAGGAATTAAGTGTCCGCTGTACTGTCCCCCAAAATATCCAGTGCGGAGGGTAAGAGATCTTCATACAGAGTGAGGTTTCTGGCTTTGGGAAAATCAATCCATTTTATTTTGCAGTCTTTATATCTCTTATGAATGAACAGCTTTCTTCTGGCTGCTTTGGTGTGGCTTGTTTACTTCTCATTGCTGTCTTACAGCCAGGAATTTAGGGTCTAAACTGAGCAAAGGAGTTGGCCTACTCTGGGAGCTCAACAATACATTGGTTCAATACCATAAAATTATACTTCCTCCAGCAAGGGAGGGAGACAGGAAAGTGGTCAGAAATAAAGCTGAAATGAAAAAACAAAACCAAGAAAGCTTATGAAATTCAATCGGGAATCATTTCAGGCAGGGGATTTCCCTCAGGGTCAGTTTGCAATTATGGGCTGTAATTTCCACTTCAGTAATCTCTTTACCCAATTTAGCATTCTTCCATTCCCTAGCTGATCCATATTAATGGGCTCCAAAACCTTCAGCTTGCACTAGAACTGACTTTGGGTTTCATTTGTATAATCTCCTTTGTGATTCTCCAAACCATGCATTCAGTACCTGACAGGTAATCAGCTCAGCTACATTGTTTACAACTATAGGTACATTGTCTACCATTGATTCTATTAACATCTTTGTTAAAGACAGTAGTTTTCAGAGCTGATGGCAGAGCTTTTAAATAATCTATTATATCATGTGAGCTGTATGCTGTTGCTTATGAAAACAATACATAGATTACAGGGCTTTCTGCTGGATGAAAGATTTATTGCTAATAATTTTTATAGCAAACTATGCAATGTTCTTTTCAATAATTAGTGGATCTAAATATCCTACAGCTTGGCGAGACTTGAAAGTTTTCTGAATAGAATTATTGTTATGAGAAGGACTTTCTTAATATCTGATTAAAAATTCTAGTGGTACCGTCATTTTACTGATGTAAATGTAACTAAAAACAATCCTCTACCTATACTTCATGTTGGTATAATTGCGTCCTTACTAAGGCAAAAGGAGAGGTCTTGATTTTAACCACGCCTCACTCACCAAGTTTTCTAGTGAAGGCAAGTCCTCACAAATTTTTAGTGAACAGTGTCACTAAAATATGTAATAACCAAAGCCTGAATTAGAAGTTTCTTCAGACAAACGCTGTACTAACATGAATACCCCTGGTTCTGCACACACATACTTTAATTACTATGTTTCAGCAAACACTCCCTTCTATTTAGAAAAGCTACAACCACTCAAGAACATTGTGGGCATTTCTGTTTTACTTGGAAAAGAACAAATACTGGCCTCAGAGCCGTATTCTGCAGTGTGACATAGATGAGCAGAGAATCTCAATGAAGGAGAATTTTGCATCTATAAAGTGAAGTGTTTTGTGTATGCTATCTGCATTTCATTGTTTTCTGCTGGACTGTGTTCTACAAAGAGCTGAACAAATTCTGATTCTCGAAATAACTGAATTCTAGAGAATATGTATCAAGGCCAAATGACTGAAGTCATTTCTCAGATAATGAATGGAGTAGTCCAGATGAGGAACATCTCGCTAACAAAGTCCTGTGACTAAGTGGCCTAAAGATTTCTCCTATAAAAAAATAAAAAAATTAAAAAAAAAAAAAAAAAAAAAAAAGATGCTCAACCCAACAGCAGGAATCTAAGAATATTGCATCACTATCTCAAAATGGGCTCCAGTTCCTTGGCTAAGTGTAGCTTAGCCTTAGTCCTTTGTCAAGAAATAATATAACTGTACAGCAAGGTACAAGCAAAGGCATAGAGGACGGAGGCCTCTTCACAGCACTGTACTGTGAACTCTTTGCTAAGCAATTGGGTAAGAGCCTTGGAGCTTTATGTGAGTCTGGCTTTCATATTGGTGGATAGCCTAAAGCAGGAAGGGATTCCCCATGTTTTCTCAAGTGGGGAAACTGAGGAAGAGTTTACTTACTAAAGAAACAGTGACCCAGCTGAGAATACACTAGATTCCCAAGCCATCGCTCATTTCCTCCGAAAGAGGATTACCTTCTTTGGCGCAAATGCTGCTGACTGAGCTGAGCCACAACTATGTATGAGAAAGGAAAGGGAAGTAGCAGGAGCATGACTTTGAGATTATTCTCTGTCTCAGATGAAAAAAAGACATAAACCAATAAATAATTAATAGTGAGCTGAGTATTCCAGGCAAGGTTTATGCTAAATGAGGAGTTCAGGTTGCAGGGCAAATTATAGCTTGAGTTTATGGTTCATATGCAGTGTAATAGCTTGTTATCTGCTTACACAAATTCATGATCAGCTGCACCTTCAGAAGATTTTTGTTGAATCCAAGCCAGAATTTGACTGGATTGAAATGCCTGTATCTAATGCGTCAAAATCAGGGAGTTTCTTTGATTTTGTGGATTCAGATTCAAGTATACTCACTTCATTAAGGCATCTGCAAAGTATCCAGCTGTTTAAGTGGAGACTATCATTTTTGTACATATTTATAAGGTAGCTACTGTGGCAGTTGCCTTTAGCCACTATTGTAATACAAAGAATATTGTAGACAATAGGCAACTGTAACAGCATTGTAGTCCTATGTCTCCATTACTGTAAGCAGAAAAGACTTCAAGTGCAGTATAGATTTGCATCTTTTAAGCCTACAGAAAACTGTAAAATATATGTATTTGTGGCCTGCAGATTTCTGGTATCCCTGGATTTGTACATCCCCTCTGGATGTGGATGGAAATCAAGGACCAGATTGGAGAAATGATGCTCCTTTCTAACCCATGTACCTATATGGGAGGTACAGGCTGGGATCTCACCAAGGCAGATTCACTTATATTAAGGAGATGGGAAAGGGCTGTGAAATAGTGTTTAGACACAGTCAGAGAGACCACTGTGAATACCTGCTCCGATCTTCTGCATAAAATGGCTTGTAGGAAAGGAGGGGGAAATGATAGGTTCCTCTATTTTTTTTAATGCAAATCACAATAAATCTGTCATCTGAACTGTGTTCAGGTCACAGTAAGACTTACAGGTTTTCCACTAGCGGATATTTTCTCTATCCACTCAAACTGGTGCACCGCAAAGCATACCAAGTACGTGCTCATGGGAACTGACTGCTCAAAAGTTGTCCGAATCCAGCCATTGTCCAGAGGTACAGTTTGCTACAGAAATGGAGAAATAATTAATTTGACTTTTGGAATTGCAAATATGTGCAAAAGAGGGTACAAATTCTTATGAAGATTACAACTGTATAGGAATGATAAAACATCTCTCCAAGTTCACCTCTTCTGGCTTGCGCTGCTGATGGCGTGAGAACAGACAAAATGTTCTTTCTTAAAGCTGCAAAAGATGGAACATGACTTTGGTTTTGTGCGCTAAATATGTTTTCCTGGTTCTAACTTTGCGTCAAAGATTTGAAACCATTCACATGCGTATCTTACCAACAGTAGTGTTCCAGCATATTTTAGTGTGTTTTGTTCTTGAAAAAGTTGCGTAAAATGACATCACTTTGGACAGATCAAAGAAGAGATTGGATTCTGTCCTCTTTTAAATACATGCATCATTTAGGAGCTAGGGAATGCAGAGGTATAATTTAGAGTAAAAAAAGGACCAAAGAATCTATTTCAATCTCTTTCAGATAGAAACTAGCACTACTACATGGTGAGCTGTTTAGATGTCCATAAGGTTTAGTGATGATCATAGTTTTTCTTTTGTAAATCAATTACAAGTCATTCCTGATTTTCCTAAATGTATTTCTCAAATTTCCTTAACTCTCAACTGAACTGTCTGATGATGCCTGTAATCTACTATATACAAATCATACTCTAAAGTGTTTATTTCTACTATTCATTTTTTGTTATTGCCCATCTAGTAATTTTTTATGCTTCTGATTGGATGACTAATTTAAATAGGAGAAAAGTAAAGTGCATGTAAGAAATGTTAGCCTTCCACTAGAGGTACAATACTTCCACAAAACTTCAGTGAAAATGTAAAAAAATTTCTTTCCAGTGAAAATTGCAAATGAAATGGACAAGTTTCTGGTTTTGCCAGCCTGATTTTGGCATATTGATTATAAACCCCCATGCACCTAAACTGCTACAGAATACATAATACACAATGTACCTTTACAAACTCTATCTTACAAGCTCCGTTTCCATCCATTGAAATGATTCTCCAAAGATGTTTGACTACTAAGAACAAAGCAACCAACCTTGTGAGCGTACCACGTGAAAAAGGGTTGTGGTATCACCTGTTAATGTATATGTCAGATCCTAGTATGAACCCTGTGTAATCTACATTTGCCTTGCCTTACCTTGCCTGTGCTTAGATTTTAACAAATTATTTAACAAGGGGTAACTAGCCCTTTAAAAGCTCATTATTGTGTGTTCATACTGTAGGCAAGGTCCACGTGTAAATATACAAAGATATAATGCAAATTGCAAAACTCACTAAATCTCAGGAACATCTAGCCTCACCTCTTCCTTGCTGGTTGTGAGAAAAAGTAGGCAAATATTCCTCTTTCATCGGAGGCTAGTTGTTCATCAAAGTGCGTGATTCTCTCTTGGGTATCAAATATTTTTAGTAACAATAGGTCAAAACTTTAAACTCGCAGAGGGTCTGGGAGGCAGCTGTATCAGATCGGTAACAGTTCTCTCAGCTGCATCACTAATGGATAGTTAAGGTTTGGAGGCTCTTTCAGTAAAACAATGCATTGGTAAAACAGACTTTTTTTTCTTGGTAGGGGTGTTTTGGGGAAGATGTGAATGTCAATAGCTTGGAGGCTGGAAATTTTTTTCTTTTAACTGGGCCCATCTTTTCCCACTTCAGGACACATTCATTAGAAATTATACTCTGGAGTACACATTCGGTTAAACTATTCATTAGAAACTCCTTGGCTGAGAGCTGTTCAGTCATCTTGCAGAGTGCCTAGAGGTAGATAATTGATGCCCCTGAATTTCATACAGAACTTGAACTTTGACCCATCAGGTCCAAAAATAGATTGTTTAGAAAATGTGGACTGACAAATAGGATTTCAGACTCTGTATTATTAAAAATAATAATTCTAGGCCTTTTTGCAAGCAGGATCTGTTGCCTTTAGATTGTGATCACTAGGCCCTTGCTTTGGAACATTATGTATTTTTAGTGGTTTTTACTGGACTCCCCATCTGGGAAACAGTTGTCTTCCAGTGCTTCTTCTGAGAGTCCACCTGCTATGACTGAAGAACCTGCCATTACCTATTTATGGTCAGTAGGGATGCCCGCCTAGAATAAGTGAATTCAGGGACAGCTAGCTGAAGACAAGAGAGGTTGTTAATGCCCCTTTGGATCTGGCTCTGTAATACTATGCTGTGTACTCACCAACCAGTGGGAATCTCAATCAAATGACTGGTCCTATTTTATGGAATATTTATTAACTTTCAGTTTTACAGTGTCTGGGTGGCAGAGAGCCTATGAATACACATTGTTACCTTTCCAGTTGCTTTACAGAATTGTTCTATTTAGGCAGTACAGTTGGGATATACATACCTGTACTGGCATGTTTGAAAGGGCTTGGTACTCTTGTTGATGAATGATAGATATAGTATAAGTTGCCTTTTTGTTGGGCTCATCAAAGCAAGGAAATGATTTCCGTGCATCTGTTGGCTCATGATCGGTAGCTGCAATGCTCCTTAAAAAAACAACACATTGGCAAATTATTCTACGCCTTCACTATATACCTTTTTTACCTTATCTGAAATTTCTAGACGTAATTATTTAGTATTTTTACAAACTGTATTCAACTAACAAAACATTTTTCTCTGTACTTGCGCATTCATAACAGTAGATGAGATTGGAATTATGGAAGTTGACATTGTATAGGCATGTGGAACACTTCATCAACAACACCTAGGGTATAGAACAAAAACTAGACAATTACTCATAATGAGATGTTTTTAGGAGCCAGGCAATAAAATACAAATGACCCTTCATGGGTGGTCATCTTGCTGATGAGCATTCCCATTGATTTCTGTCCCCAAAATAAAGTACTGATGGTATCATCTGAAAGGAAATTAAAGTCCTGATCTAGTGATGGACTGTTGTTACTTGGGTAACTTCATGAGTTGTTTTCCCACTAGAGCTCATCTTGAAATTGGGGTCTTGAACATCTCCTGAGAAGACAAATTGTGTAATTGCCCCTAGATCTCAACTTCCCTATGTAGTATTCTCATGACTGATAGTTCTCTCTCTACAGCTACCATGTACACCTTTCTGCTGGTGTTGCTGCACCCCACTGACTCCCGTAAGGAAACTGCGCTGTAGGAAAGCATGTGAAGTCCAGGTAAACATTCTAGCACGGAATTGATGCTACACTATGCTTGCCATGCTTGCATGTTTTGAAAGTCATCTCATGTACCGAAACAACTATGGGAGCTAGACAACAGGGATCATGAAAAAGAAATTAAGATGAAGGCTATGAAAGCTTGTATGATGTTTGTTTCTCACAGTGACATCGGGCTCCCCCATTAATGAACCATTAAGTGGCAGAGTGTATTCTCCAGTGATTGATGGCAAAAGGGATCACAGATGCTTCTTCAATTAATCTGGAATGTTGGGCATTTTCTGACAGCACTTCTACAGCTGCTCCAACTATATTAAAGTAGTTTTTCTTTCCAAAAAGTAATTAAAAGTGTACATCATAAATTACAGATCTGCAGCAATCCTACAAGCTCACTTGACAACTATTTTTCCAGTGTTTCTGTTGCCCTTGGCTTTCCCCTGTGATGGTTAAATACTAAATTGGTCATTAGGAACTTGTAGCAGCAAGGTTCATCTGAAAGCCTGATGATCTGAAAGCCTGATGGAGGGTAATATGTCAGGGTTTTTACAATTCATGCTCATTTGTATAGTCACTCAAATGTTCGTGGTGTCGAAGCAGAAAGCATATCGAACATTTGCTTTCAGGCTCAAGGGAGTTTCTTTTCTTTGTAAATTTTTTAATGTCACTCTCTACTTTTTGTAGAATTTGAAAACTATTTCACAATTAACTCCAATTCCCCAGGGCAGTGCTTCACAGCTATTGCTTAAAAACTTGGCTATATATTTTGACACATTTATAATTTGCTCCTAAAGACTGATAACACTATGATATCTGTTGATTTATAAGGTGATAACCCATCTATCCTCATATACTTGTGGAGGCAGACAGACATCAGCAGTGCAAAACCTCATCACTACTATTCTTATGGGGTAGATTATGAAAACTTCGGGGATGGCATGCATAGAAGTAGCACTAGAAAAATAAGACATTGTAATTTACTTTCAAACTGTATAATGTCATTTTTCAATAAGATTGTTTGCTGCCTGATGGCTTCTGCCCTTCTAGTTGCTGTTGATATCCAGGCCCCTAAATGTGAACTAGAGGTGACAGTTGTAAATATCCTAGTAATAAGTGCAGATCTGTCCGAGACTGCATCCAGCTGTTGTTCCCAAAATAAAACAGTACTACATATAGGACTATGATTAATTTCTCTCTTTTTTTTTTTTTTTTGCCAAAACCACAGGATTTTAGTGCAAAAAAGCTTCCCCTTAAGCTAAGAAAAGCATCTTTCTTTTCATCTTCCTTAAATTCAGATTAATTGCTTCTTCTGAGAAGGTTTGGATCCATGAGGAAGAAATTCAGGAGTGCTATTTTCTTACAATAAAAAAGATTTGCCTTTTTCTATCCTAAACACAAGTCTTGCCGTCCATTAGAGACATGCCCAATTGAGCGTTGTTTATATCCTTCCTGCTTTCCTCTCACAGAGAACAAAAACATTTCCTATAAAAGGGAACCATGTCTTGTCTAAAACATTGGTAATGCAAAATCAAAAAGTATATGCTTTGATGTGTTTGTGGTATTAGTCATATTAACGGGAAAATAAAGGGAGGTTTTAGCACATTCCTTGACAGGAGTTGATGAGTTAAAAAAAAAATCATCACACTAGGAAAAGACTCTGACTGTGTTCCTTTCCCTAATACATAAAAATAGCACAACTGTAATATATTTATGCTCACTGCATCTTGTAAAGTAGGGAAGGACTGTTATTGTCTTTTTGTCAATGGGAAAATGAAATGCATAGAAAGAGAAGTAGCTTTACCAAAGAACTTCAATGCTTACAGCTGGATTCAGGCACCTGCAGGAAGATCTGGGCAGGTCTATGTCTGAAATCTACAGCCTCAAAGCTTCTGCTTGCCTGTTCCCTACCCACAAGCACATACCAATTTGAATAGTTGTGTTCCCAAGATATCTCAAGAGCCACATCTGGGTATGTCCAAAAGCACCTTCATCGTGATGAGGATTGTGCAATCTGTCTGAGCAGCATTCCCAAAGAAGGCATTCTTCCCCTCAAGCCTCCCAAGGATCCCCAGAATTGCAGGCGTGTTTGGCACGTGTCTACCTGTTTTCCATAAATGTAGTGGGAGATCTGGATCTAAGCAACAACAAATCCTGGATTTCTGCCCACTTTGTAAAGGCCATTATAGCAATACTTTGACAAACCTTTGCCCTCGCATATAGACAGCTGGGAATCAGCTTGATCCTGGGAGCTGACTTTCTAATACCATGAGTTGTTGCTGAAGGTCCCATTGCTTCTAGCACTGCCCCAAAGGGATGGGGGAGTAGATTAATTCTGAATTTGCTCTCATTTCCATCTCAGCTCCTCTTCTCCCTAACATCCCCTGTTAATAGACTTCCTTGACTTTTGCTATTTTGCTATTGCAGGATTCAATTTTTATTTACTTGCTACATGATCAAAATTGAACTATTTGGGTGGAAATTTTCCAAGGCTAGTATTTGCCTCAGGCAAATGTAAAATAATAATCAAATTCCAGTCAGCACTATTTTTGAGCAGAAAGCCAGAGGGAAATGCGTGTCTAATAAGTTACAAACCCTTCCTTACTCCTATCCTATCTCCTACCCTCATACTGCATAGCAGCAACTTGAAATTTGGCTAGCAGTTGCTTTCATTTCAGAGCTGTACCTACTGCTATCATGTACATTGCCTCTTCTGTCCCCACAAACAATCTGCCCAAATTAAACCAAATTAAAAGCATTTCAAAAAACACATCATTCGCTCATTCTTTTTAGAGCCTTTCTCAAGCCTAACAAAGAAACACACATGTTGAAGTTCCTCTCTGCACAGAGCATTTTGAAACTGCTGGCTAGGATCATTCCAGCAACTGGAGCTCCAAGCATCCAAACTGAGAAGCAGGAACGCTCAAAGTGTTCTCATATTTTATTCTTTTTTTTTAGCTTGTGAAGCTCTTCACTTTTTCCTGTACTCACGTGCTTGATTCTTGTCTTCCTACACTGTCTGGACCTGAGAGGTGGACACTCACCTTTCCTGCTGTGCAACTTAGGAGAGCTGTGCTCTGCTCATAGTGTTAACAAAGACTTGAGGCAATTAATCTAATGTCTAGATCTCCTTCTCCACCAATAAAACAGAAACAACACAACGTAGTTTGTAAGGATGCTAAAAGGGTACGCTTTAAAACTATTATGGGGATATCAGATGCTCAAAGTATAAGAACCTAAGCATCTTCTGAGTCAGAGCAATGCTGAAGTGGTAGGCGGAGAAACAAGAGTGAAAGAGCTGGCTGGGGGCAGCTGGCTCTATGTGGCTTCTTCCCAGATCAGATAACTATGTTTATATATGAGAAATCAATGCTTATTTTTTCCTCTGCCTCTTGCATTTGCTGCTGTTTATGCCTGTCATTGCTGCTACTCCTGGCTTTGCCTGTCAGTGGCTGAAGGGAGCTGATGCAACTCACTCATGGCACTGCTGTCCCAAGAGGGCGAACTGGTGCCATGAAAACAGACCAGAGTGTTTGATTCTGTGTTCCTGCTACAGGACCCTGGAAGAGGCCATCCAAGTTTATCTTCTAGATGTAAAGACTGGAACAAATCTCTTCAGAAAATGCAAACATCAAATAATGTATGAGCCCTTATCCCGTTCTATATGCTGAGAACTACCTCTGACTGCTGGGAAATGGCTTTTCCAAAATTCCTTCTTGAAGTAGTAGAAATCTGGGAAATGAAAAGGGTTAGCTGAACCAGGAGGGGTTTTGTAATCTTTCAATAACTATTAATGCTTTAAAAAGGAAGAGCTGGAGCATAAATATTCCAAATCAAAGAGAGCCTTCTTATTTTAGACCTCCCTACCCGTAATTTAAACCAGCTGCAGAAAGGACAGGGAAGTTCTGGCTTGGACATTCCTCAGACTTACAACATCAAGGAGGCATGATGTCAGGAAAGCTGTTATCAAAAGAGCATTTCACAGCAAAACTGTTACCTTAGGGAGTGACAAGAGAGAGTGGTGAGAGCTATATGCTATTTGTTCAACTACAGAGATAAAATACAGGCCTCAATCCCTACACCTGAGGGAGCCGTTCACAAAGCTCAGGGGTAACCCAGGACCAATAGAGTTTGATTTTTTTTTCAGAATAGAAAAGAAAATCAACAGCCCTCTAGCTCACGTTATCTTGTCAGCAGCCAAAGAGTTTTGAATACAGCATCTTCCTTAGGGGAATGAGAAAATTAAAGAACAGCCCAGAAATGTCAGGAAGTGGTGAGAGGCAAGACTAAGAAGCTGAAAAAAAATAGAGCAGGTCTGCAAGTAGAAATAGAGAAGAAAGTTTAAATAAAGGAAAATCTGCTTTACTTGGTCTTTCCGTTCTCTGTGTAGGTGGTCCTGTAAAACCCAACCAGGGAACCATTCAGCCAGCCTTGAAATTTCAGGGTAAGCACATAGGGCTCGCTTTCGCTAGCAGGAGAGAGCTCTGCTTCTGCCTTCATCACTATGTACTCTTGAAGTATGTATTCAAAACAGTCATTCAGTGCAATCTGCTGTCCTGAAAATTTCTTGAGTGTGGGCATTTCTGTAATCTTGGTCTCTCGCAGATGGAGCCACAGGTAACTGGTAGGTTTTTCCAAAGCAATAGAAATATTGACTGTCCCGGTGTAAGTATCCAACTCCATTTCAGGCTTCACTTCCAGGTCATAGTGGACAGGCTTGATATAAGTGGGTAGCCTGAAATGGCTCCATTCCCCAGTATCATCATTTTTAGGAGGACAAGGACCCAGATCCTCTGGTGGAGGGACTGTTGGCTGCTCAATATCTTCTGGAGATGGCTGAGGTTTAGGTCTGCTCAGTCCCACGCCAAGCCCCACAGCTAGACCTACAACGACCACGGTGCCACAGATAATGGCCACATGCTTTGTCTTCATGCAGTACTTCTTGGACTTCTTATCCTCAAAATCCATGCCCTCCATCTCTGCTCCCAGGGCTGTTCTTGGAGAAAAACATTAACCATAAAAAGCTTCTAAGAAACTTCAGCACTTGCTTTTTTTCAGTAAACTCAGTTGACTTGGTTTGTATTTTAATTGTGTAGTTATAGCTGTTCTCTGCCTGTCTCCCCCACTTCGCTTTCCACAAGGCACTCAATTAATTAAAAATAACATGCATTTGGAGGAAATGTGAATGATCAAAAGGAGTGCAGCTGGGCAGGGAGACGGAGGGAACTGACACAGAAGAACATTGTTCCTGTTCTGCTCCCCTTATAAGCAGTGCAACCCCACCCCCAGCCCCTCCTGCTCTGGCCTGAGTTAAATATAAAACAGTGCTATGTTAATCAGCAGTTAGGAGATGATCAGATGCCAAAGCTCTGTCAGCAGCTTTCAGAAGGAGTTTGCAGATAGAGGTGTAACTGCTCCAAAATCTGAACCTTTGCCACTACCTCTTCCCTTCTTCCCCGCTGCGTCTTGTTTGGGTTTTTAAGGTTTGGGTTTTTCTTGTACTAGCAAAGATGTTTTTTGAACTTACACCGTACAGTTTGTGAAATGACACCTTCACATTCTCAAACATTCAGAAAAATAAGGCACATCTTTCAAGGCCTTCTCAACTGTTTGCCCTCTTTTCTAGGCTCATATACCTTTGCTGTGTAACACTAGGCAGTTGCAGACGGAAAAATGCACAGTAGAGGAATAAATCTTGATCACTCACTTAAACTTTAAAACATGTCTAACACCATTTTCTCCAACTCCAGGACAGGGAGGAGAGAGGGGACAATTTTCCAGGAGATTACTCATAATTATTCATGCAAGCAGGTAGCTTAGGTACTGTTACCTTGTTCGTCAATACAATTACAGCGGTGTCTGTGAACCTGCTGCTGTTTGAGGCGCTTCTAAATATGCGATTGTTTTGTGTACTAAAGATCTAACACAGCATTTACTGGATGTCATCAAGATGTGGCACTTAAGTGAAAAATTAATTGGAAAGCACTTCATTCTGCCTGGAGAAAGTATTTTTGTAAGAAAGGCCTAAGCCTACAGTAAAGTGTTGCTAACACAATATAAAACTGAATGCAGCAATATTGCTGGGCTTGTCTGATACTGAATTGAAGGAAAACAGAGAGTAGAGTAGAAACTGCAACACCCAGCTCTCATAACCCTTTTCTCCATTCGTAGAGCATGTTATTTCAGTATGTTCTGAATGAGGTGCATCAGTTTGGCTTCATGCCTCCTGGTTAAGTTCGTTAGGAGACAGATTAACATCACTCAATTCTCTGACTACTGGGCTTTTTTTTTTTTTTTTTTTTTAGAGAGAGAGTGAGAGAGAAAGAGAGACAATGAGAGAGAGAGTTGGATAGAGTTTCATCTGGATGGTAGAGTTAGACCCTAGAATCAGTGAATACACGCTCTGAGAAATACTAGATCAGGCAAGGGGCTTTTCCAGGATAGGCTTCATCCCATCACTTTAGAAGTGAATCTGCTCACAGGCTTTACAAGTTTTAATTTGAAATATCGCCAGCCACCACTGAGAGCTTTAGCCACCCCATCCACATCAGCATTCTTACAGAGACTAGTATTTATACAACATCTTGTTTTAAAGGCAAAGTATTCCAACAGGAACTGAGAAAAGAAAAGGTCTGTTTTTTTGGACAGCAGCAAGTTAACTCTTACTCAGATATTTTCAAAAGAGAAAAAACAATACAAAAATCAAGCAGAGAGCTAAAAATCTGTTTCACATTATGTCTGGCTTTTTTGTTTTCCATTTCTCTGCCGTGAACAAAACTAGATATGACATGGGAAACCAGTGCCCTTTAATGGGTTGGGTAAGAACTTAACTTCTAGCAACAGAGCCAGAATGGAAGATTATGCTTTTAATATTTTCAAGTATTTCAGCTTTTCTTTTGTTCTGATCAAAGAGGACAAGGAAAAGAGCAAGAACAGATTTTAAACAAGACATCTTAAGCCAGAGCAGGCCATAAATGAGGAGATAGTAAATGTGTCTTGATTTCAAGAATGCTTTTTACATCACTGCGATTTTCTTTCTCTTTAGCCAAGAGGTTTTCTGTTATGTTTTTAATCTGAAGATGAAGAAAAAATGCTGTTTGGGTTTATAGGCTGCAAAGCAGGTTATTTACTGTAATTATGAAGAGATTTTCAGATTTCTTCGCTGGTAAGAATTACCTCCTACAGGGAAGAGCTAGAAAGCATATCTGGATAAGCTGGTTCCAAACAACAGCAAAAAAATATATTTCTTATCCTAAGCCTTACAAACAACAGCAGCAGTCAAAGCCATTACAGGCTAATGAGAAATGACAAAAGTATTAACTCAAGAAGTAGTAGAGGTTATTGGTTTCTTCTGCCAGTCAAGAGCAGCAGCATGGTTATATGCAACCTCTAGCATCGGTCTTCTCTTTGTAAAAACTGAGGTTCAAGTCTAGTTATGCCCCAAACTGGGTATATTTCTGATAGTGGCAATTAAGGGCAGGCTTATCCCTCTCATATCAGGAGCATGCTTTGTCCATAGCCAGCACCACCGGGGGAGGGAGAGAGAGCAGCAAGCAGCAGGACTAAGCTGTCTGGCTGCCAAGATAACTAGGGAGCAAAGACCCGGTACACATGCCTAAGGATAGGATGGAGCTATAACTATCAATTTCTCAAGACAGAAGCAATAAATGACAGTAGAGCTCACGAGGGTAGTGCCAGCACTTTCCCCACTCAGCTCTCTGCAAGTAGACAGGGGCAAGCACAGAACAGCTTCCTCGAGAAGCTGGGCAGACCAGCACCACAGCCCTCGTTAAATGCACAGACTATGTACATTTGTAAAACTACAGCCTGTCTTCCCCCCAGCTTGGATGAACCCCCATATGGAAAGGGGAAGAAAGCCCACCTCAAGCATAAACCACAAGCATGACTGCTTTAAAGTCATCAAGTACTGTCCTATTTAAATACTATTTCAATTGGTTTAGTTTAGTTTACTTTCTATAAACTGGAAAGGGATTAAAACAATTTTGTTAGTCATCTGGATGATGCTGATGCTTGCTATCATTTGTTTGGTGTTGATCTGTAGTTGAAGTTATTTCACCTTAAGTTAGGATTTAGTCCTCAGTCAGAACCAGAATTACCACATTAGCTTAATCCTATCCCTTTTGCCACCTAAAACGGAGGAGGTATAAAGTCACCCTGCTCTGTCATGACACTATTGGTGGAAACATTTATGTGACTAGGAAGAATATTCAAAAATCTTATCAGAAAACTACCAGGTAAATGCATGTTATTTTTTACAACTATACTAGAATTTCAGACATTTACTTCCCATATGATTTCCAATGTCTAAGTTTGGAAAATGGAGTAAAATTTTGGCAAGTCACAGCCAGGAGTAGAATTACAGCTCTAGCACAGGCCTACTGCAGCCATTCAGGGAGAAATGATGTAGTCCCAGGAGATCCTTAACTAAAGCTGACAATGAGCAAAGAGCCACTCTGGAAAGCCTCAAAGACATGGAAATAAACAAAGTATATGGAAAAAAAAAACACACTTGAGCCCCACAGCAAATCATAACAGATGAAACTCCCATGAGCCACGTCCATCCTTGGAATAACATGAAGTACATATTGGGCTTGCGCCAGGGATGTTTTTGGCTCCCTACATCCAGGGACATTAAGGCATGGAGGCAATGGAGTCAAAAGACCCTTGATTTCCTGTCTATTCTCTGAGCTGCTCTATGAGATTTAGGGATACCATGATAAATGGGCCCCCTTCTGCCTCCATCCGGAATCGTTCGGCTCTTGTTATACTAAGCTAACGTTCCTTGTTAGAGCTGTGGTTGCAAAAAAGAGGACATGAAGCAATCCACTGTAGTGACTGTTTTCTGGCAGAGCTGCATTTGTAAGCTTCTCCCTTGTGGACCTCTGTTGAAAAAAACCTGTAGGACATTAACTCAAGAAACGTGAAACTGATTGTGCTGTTCCACCAGGTCACAAATGATTTATAGAATAAATAATTTCCTTGCCCAATATATCCTACATCTATGAGTGACCTTGTGTCCATCTTAGGTTACAAACACTCAAGCAATCGTTAATCCCCTAGAAAGTTTACAAGACTTGCTAATTACTGGCTTACAGTGGGCCTTGACTGACTCTCAATCTTTTCTGTGACAATAATCTCTAACTATAAAACAAACCTGCTTGAATTGCATAGTTTGGAAATGCAAATGTTTTGAGCTGGTATAAGAGACAGACAGTTACAGTTTCTCCACTCATAACAGTTTTGACGGTAAAATCTTTGAACACTGGCCTCAGCTATGGCTTGTTCTTTGCTTCGCTGCCTCAGGAGAAGAGTATTACTTCCTTCATAGTCTGACAAACCTTGTAAGCAACACACTGGCAGTAATAGCACCTCTTTGGTGTTGTGTTGTGTTCAGTTCTGGATGTTTTCCTTGATATATCGCTGGGGTTGAGGTTTAAGGGAGTTCTCTCCAAGACCTTTCACAAGGAAGTCCAGTGAGTTACCTTTAGCAAAAATTATTTCCTTTCTTTTTTCTGTTTTAAATTTCTGAATGTAGATTCTGTGCCTCTAAATGTGAATGTCATCTCTTAGACTATCTGTGTAAACTAAGCAAGTCAAACTGTACTCATTTGCTTCAGTTTATTGTATCATATAACTTTCCACTTCCTCACTACCAAGATAAACTTGCTAAGATTCCTTCATTCAAATCATTAAAACCCGAAACATAGCCTGGACCTTGGTGAATACAGTTACTTCTTTCTGAGTCCAGCATGTTTTATTATTGTTACATATTAGTGCCCTGTTTCTTGTCAACAGTGGTCACTAAAATAATTACAGTTTATGACTCTGCACTTCAGAGGCCATTTCCAATATGGAATTTCCTTTTTTTTCTTTAAAAATATACCTGAAGGGAGTTCTATCAATATGATATGATTTAATTTATATGGACATTTTTTTCAAATGTACTCAACACAGCATCTTCTTGCCATTTAATACATCTTGCTTAACAACTTTCCAAGCAACAGTCAGAAAAATAGCAGGTTTCTGCAGTTTAGCCTACAGGATATGGTGTTTGGACTCCAGCAGACCCCACAGGAAAGCCAAATACTGCAGTATAGACATTTTCAGAGGAAATTTGCCAGGTAAATTTCTGGAGGCATTTTATCCCCTTAGAAAGATAAGAGTTGCCTTCCACTCTCCTCACCTTGTTGTGTGTGTGAGGGTGACATCTCAGGAGACCTTCTCTCTCGACTTGCCATTCAGGGCACTACTTGTAATTGATTTGATATGAGTTGCAGTTCCCTGAGATGCCACCTCTGCCCTTCAGCACTGCTGTGTCATTCAGTACATAATTATATTGATTCATTTCTATGTCTAAATAGCAGGGCATGAGAGGAAAAGCAGTCTTGATGGAGGAGAAGTGTAAAGTTCCCTTCTTACCTTGGCTGACCGCAGCCTGAAACTATTGACCTTCGGGCAGGCTCATTTGTATAGCTTTCTCTTTTAGAAGCAAAGAGGGATTGGGAGTCTGAGTAAATGAAAAAAAAAGCATTAGTCAGCCCAGTAATGATGCCCGCTCAGTATGCAGTGGTGGTACTAAACCCAAGTAAGATGCTGGCTTCATTGAGCAGGTAATGGAAATGCCTGTGGAAAACAGTATTATCAGTTGACAGAATGTTTTAAGTTATAGTAAATTGTGTGTTTCTCATCTTATTGAGAAAGGCACAGTGGAAATGAAAATAGGCATCAGACTAGCTGGCAAGACAGAGTGGAAGAATCAATCCATCTTTTTAATCACCGGAAGAGATTAAAACTCTGAATCTTCCTCTCCTACAATTGTGTGTACACTGGGAGCAATTCCATAACAGTCAATAGTAATGTGCTTTTGAATCTGAAAAAAAGAACAAGAGGACATAACAGTGTGAAAAGGTGGACAACTTAGATTAAGATAATTTACCTATCCTATAATAAAATAGCAGGGAGACACATATAGCTTTCAAAGGTAGTAAATTTGAAGCAGACTAGAAGAAAACCATTCACTTTAATCTCACGTATCTCATCTGTGGCATTCCTAGTAGGAGCCATATACATCTGTTTATGAAGCATCTAATGCAAGCCACTGTGGGAAAATGGATTAGTGGACTGAGAAGACCTCGGATTTGTTCTGCCATATAAATTCAGGTAGCCCATTGCTGCTGAAGTGCATCTGAAATCATACTGAGTCACAGGGAAGTGATTGGTTGCATGACTTCTGGCACAAGAGAAATCCCATAAATAAAACCAAGCTCATAGAAGAAGAGACATCTATTAAACTTTTTTTGCTCAGTTGGAGATGAAATCCTCAGAGAAATTCTCTGTCAACATATATGTAGGTTATTTCCCAGTCTGCTACCTCCTGCATTAACCCTTTGCTTCATTTTTTTCACCAAAGTGATGTAGCTGCTAGAACAGAAAACAACCGCAGCAGGATAAACTCATTTGGCTACTATATAGAAAATCCTTCCCCTCCCCACCTCCCTCATAAACAGAATTGTAGTTATTGTAAGGCATTTGAAAATGAATTGAGAGACTAGGGAATGAATGTAAGAGAGAGTCAACAGTCATGGCTCTATCTGGCTCCCTTCCCAGCCCTACTCCTTCTTCCCTCTTGATTCAGTCTCTTTTCCTGCAAAATGTAAATAGAACAACTGAGACTTTGGGACTTCAACCACTCCATCCATTTTGCCATGCATAGAGCAGTCTACCTCTCAAGAAGCAGCTCTATTTCCATCAGTTCTTACCTCCCCACAGCAACTGCCAGCAACAGCCACAATGACAGGGTAGATCAGGACATACGCAGAGATCATCACCATGGACACTGCAAAATGAGGGAATAAACAGAGATACCAATAAGCAGGATGTAAATCACTGAAGTTTATTTGCAGTGAGTATAAAGACAGGTTGATAGGTGGGTTATATCAAGTCTATATCAGAAATATTCTGCATTTTTATTAATAGCTGGGAAGTACAGTTTTTCCTACCAGAGGGTATATTTATATTTGCACACCTTCTTTCCATCCATCACATTGCAGAACTACCTATAATCTGTCATCAAGAATAAATCTCCAACTATCAGTGTCATTTGTATAAATAAGATCCACGCAGATACTATTCATGAAGTGAGATGGGTGGCTCACTAACAGCAATGGATATTTGTTGTCTGGTCATTAGGAAAATAAAGCTGCTTGTTAAGTTGCTAAGTCATTGGTTTTCTTAAAGCTGCCAGTGTTTTATCAGTCAGAAGATTATAGATCAAGGTATAAAGGTGAAACCATTAGGGCAATGGGTTGCCATAGGAGCAGAGAAGGGAAATCTGAAAAGAAGATCAGCTCAAAATAGGCTGAAGACATTATAACAAAGTAGGAATTTCAAACAGGTTCATATAGGCATACATATGCATGGCCATACTATAATATTTTTATCTTGAAAAATTTTGTGATTCTACCCACCTCTGAAGTTACGATCTTCCAAAGACTGGAAAGAGGAAGTTATAGGTGCTAATCCTTTAGCCTAAGGCTACGATAACAGGCCATTTCAGAGCTAAGATTAAAGCTAGTTGACAGAGCTAAGATTAAAACTAGTTGACTGATTCCCAAACAAGTTCCTAAGTCACTTAGCACGCACACCTTCATAGAGGTGTATGGGCTGATGAGGTATATGCACAGGAGTACCAGTTAGCAAGTTTGCCTTAAAGGGGTTGTCAAAGTACAGGAGAAGAGATTTGACTGGGTAATACATATTTTTATTTTTACTTGGGAGTTTTGTCTTTCAGATCAACAATAAGCCAAATGCATTTACATAGAAAAAATACTCTAAATAGTAGTTTGTTCTATTCTAGCAAGCCCAAGCTGTCCTGAGAGTACAATTTTGTTCTGTTGGCCAACAGTAAGTCCTCACATCTGAATTAATCTTTATTATGAGCAATAGCTATCAAGACAGTAGGAGTTTCTGCACAAACATGAGGACATCTCTATCTTCTAGGCATAGAACATTATTTTGAGCTTGCATTCAGCAGTGCAGGTTGCCAAGAGTGCAAAGGAACAGAAAAACAAAATGTAGCACTCAGTAAAGATTTTGCAGAAGAAAAGGGATCACAAACAAAAGCAAAACCCAGGAATTTCAGATCTTCTAGATGATGAGAGTAATATTTTAACTCTTCCTCTCTCTCTCTCTTTTATTTATTTATTTTTTATTTTTTAAGCAGCTAAGGAGTTGATTCCTTTATGTCCAATGCCAAATGGTCACAGGGAGGCTTAGACTTGGGGAAGTAATCAAATAATGTCTTGGTCTGTCTGGATCCAGTTCAAGATTTTAATTCCTTGCCTAAGACTTTCTCCACTGGTATCTGCTCCCAAATGAGACTGGTTTTGATGCATTAATTCACTTTTAAACATGTAGGAATTGCTGTTTTTGCTTCCTTTGGAAAGGTTTAACCATTAGGGTATAATAGAAGTGAGATGGGACATTTTTGTAAGGCCAGATATTTCCTGCAGAGCCTTCTTTCTCCTTCCTGTTTTTACTCAGTTTTTTTTTCCTTTCCCTTGAACCTTAATGAGATATTCTATCAGGAACCTTCCTTTATTTAAATAGCTTCCTTCCAAGAAGTTCTGGCAACAAAAGCTACAAAAAATACCAGCAAACCTAATTAATGAAAATGTATATAAAAGACAACTTGTCAGCCTCTATCTCCTAAGAACACATGACATTGCATCAAAATGATTCTGTTTTCTGTTTGTGGTAGCCTATTCCTGGACCTTTCTGAAGTCAGTGATAAAATTTCAGTTCACTACAGAGACCAAGAAGAGATAAAGCAGAAAAGTGAAAGCTTACTTTCCTTCCTAAGTCTGGGAAGGTTTAAATACAAGGTATTTGATGTTTTTTCCTCACAGAATTTTGTTTTTCTATTTCTATGCTCACATTCAAGAGCATCTTAAAGGTTTTAGGCCACATAGAGACTTAGTCCTTGCCCAGAAAGTGGAATCAGACATGACAAAACCAAGTAGCTCAATAACAAGAAGAAAAGGAGGAATGGAATAAAGCAATAGGACAGCTATGTCAAATGGCTACTTAGGCAAGTAGGTTTATGTAATCAAATATATTCAGTTCTGCAACATGACAGTTTCTTATCCTGTTGGCTTGCTTCTTACAATGACACAAACCTTTATATGAAATTTTCTTTTAAATTAAATAATTCCATTAAAATATCTGCTCAGTTGAAAAACACAGTTATTGCACTTAGGCAAATGAACTTCCAGATGGATTCTTAGAACACATATCTACAGTGCAATCACTGTTCTTCAAATCTGGTGTGTCAGTCTAAAGATTAAAAAGTCAAAGGACAAATTGTTTGGCATAGATTTACAATGATTGTTTTTCCAAGAAGACAAAATTGTTTCTGAAGCATACACTTAGGGTAACAATAAAACAAGATGCAATCTATTTAACTCCTTCCTACACCTTTACGTTCTATAGTTTTTTAGAATGGAAATAATATTCTTGAGGAAGATATTCAGGTACTACAGTGATACACAGCAATATAAAGCTCTCTGAGACAGAACATTAATCATTTTCCTAAGTTCACATAAAAAATGTGCATCAAGTTTACTGTGACTTTAGGGACTCTGCTCAAACAGCTATAAACAGACCAGATCTGGGTCTTCTTACTACAGTTGAAGTGGAAGTAGCTTTTTTCCTCTCAGCAGCTATGCACCCTTCTTCCTTCCATCTAATTTCATCTGCAGTACCTTTATCATTGGTAGAGGTGTCCAAATCTGCAGACATGTCCAGCAGGAAAAAAATAGGAAAACGAGGCAAAGTTAATCACAAGTCAGTGAGAGGCTCAAAACAATGCTGGTTTTGTCGTCACTTGCCATGTAAAACAATACTTTGAAACCTATTTCCTTTCTTCCACCAGTCCTTCCTGCTCATTGTAATTATCCATAATGCCAGACCAAGACTGATACATGAATGGATGATATTCTGCAAATAATTTGCCTAGATTGCAAAGGAATGCTTCTGGCTGTGTGGAACATTGTAACAGTGACATTTTAACACTACTGGTAAAAAAAAACAAAATGTGCTATATAAAGAAATAGAAGGAGCTTTTTCTACTTCATCCAAGTGAGGTTTGATTTTCTTGAGTCTTATCTTCCTCTAAGTGGTAGAAGTACATTTAGTGCCAGAAAGAAAGCAGAGTTCATAGCTTTGCCTTCAGGCAGATTCACTACAGCTTAAGATGCTGCACAAGCTGTTGCCTATTGTCCTGTGACAATATTTTGGCATGCATTCAGCTGAGGCTCCCAGATTCACATGAAGCATTTTAAAGAAGTGGCCCAGTTTTCTAAGTGCCTCCATGTGGATTTAAGTCTATAACTTAAATCTGGGTCTTCGAAGATATTTTCTTTAAATTAGAAAAGACCAAAAGTGAAATTTAATATTTGTATAATGAAAAAGCAAGAAGAAGAGAACTATATTTTTTTAAAAAGTCAGCACCTTCTTCCCAAGGTTATCCTGAAACTTACATACATTATACGCTCAGCTTTGTGCCCCTGGACTCCTACCAATAAAGCAGTATCATTCCCTGACTATATATAGACTTGCAGGCAGAAATACAGCCTCATTTTAACAAAAAATGAATTCTGGCTGTGCTTGTCTGATCATTTGGATTATTGCCATTGCCACATGGAGCTGGGTGTCTGTGCTCACGTGTGCCAGCCCTTCCCCGCAGTACAGCAGGAGTCCGGACTTCCTCTGACTCTGGCTGCAAACTGTCTCCTGGAGTACACCGATCAAGTGCCACAGAGAGGAAAGTTATATTGCCTCGGGTCAGGCACGCAACCTGCGGTAGTGTCCAAAATTCCTTCTCTGGCCTTGTAATGCCTTTTATCTGATAACTTTAAGTACAGTGTTGAGAGAAGGAGTCCGATATCTGGCACTGTCATTCCACCAGGAAATAAAATTCAGCACTAATCTGCTCTCAATGCCAGACTCCTGCAACCTTGCCCAGGGCAGACCACCAAGCACAAGAGAGCTTACTCCAGCTCTTCAGAGCAGTGCCGATCCCACATTTAGCCCTACATCGCCAGGTCTCCAAGTACCTGAGAGTGATGTTATCTGTTTCAACAGCCTACTCGTTCTTGGGAACCAGCTCAGTTTGAACAGACCATTTCTACTGTACTTGATTCCTTTCTGCAAAGCTGAAAATGCAGTTTCCTCAAAGCGTTCGCATTCCTCTTTTGTGCTTGGTAAAGTCTCTCTCTCGTCAATGCCTTTTCCCAGGGAAAAATTCTAAAAATTAGTTTCTCAGATGTTTTCCAGAACATGTTCTCAGCTTTATGAGTATCAGAAATCATTGTAACAAGGGAGAGAAAGTGCTTTTATACAGTAAATCACTAAAGCCACTGCCCTCCCCCCAAACAGCATGAACTAGTCTCTTAAATACAATTCCAAATCTCTTGATCTGCTAGGATTTACAGGCCTCACCCAGAAAGCAAGGGGTGAAGCCAGGCAAAGACCAGGGAGCAGAGGAAACTGGCTCAATTGCTCTGAACGAAAGAGCTGGTGAGAGATCAGCCAAGGGAGGTGGCAGCTACAGGAACTTGCTTTATGGTGAGACCTGATGACAGGATGAGATTTTTGCATATCTACTTTGGAGGGTGAAAACATGTGAAAATACTTCCCTGGATGGACAGTTAATGAGGCAACCATGTTATCTTTGGTTTATTTTTGGCCTCTGTGTGACTGGGTGGCATATGTGCAACACTTGGGATTCACTTCCCTCATGCTAAGATTACACATACAATCTCTTGTGTCTGCCCCATGTCAAAAAATTCCCATCAAATGTAAGAAGAGCCAGGGCCAGACCTGGCCAGTCCCAAAGCTGTGTGATTATTTTTAGATTTTAAATTACTGAGTTTCAACAGTTCTAAGAAAACTTATTTCTAAGAAAACATTCTAAGAGGCAATGGAAACGTGGATTTGAGGGGTTTTTGTATCAAATGATGATTTACTTTCCTGAATTGCCTGTCACCTCATAACCTGCCCACACTGGTAGAGTAAGAGGTATATTGCTGTGAGATTGGGAAGAGAGTAATATAGCAAGTAAAAGTTATGATGCACTGAGCTGAAGAGTTCAGGAAAAAATCTGGAAGAGGCCACCTGCAGGAAATTCTGCATTGCTGTAGAAGAGGAAAGAAAAAGAAAAGCCACGCAGGCCCGAAGTGCGAGTGGGTGAGGCATAGATAGCAAGACCATTTACTGTATCCAAGATACCTAAGATGTACTTAGATCTGGATAGTATCCCTTCTGGTGCTGTGCCCTGAACTTCAAAGGGCTTGTTTGTGGTAAGAAGAGGGAAAAGAGGCTACAGAAATATTCCAATGTTCTTCCTGCTGCTGTTTGAAAGACATTTCAAGACACCGCATCTTCTTTGAGCCGGACTTAAATTTGGCTTTTCACCACTCCCAAGGAGGTGCCCTGCATTGCAAGGTATACTTTTCTGTATAGAGTCCTGGCAAAAAATCCTGACTTCAGTGATGAGGGAACCAGAGCCTCATCTAGTGTAGCTTACTACTGGCTATCTTGAAAAGGTACTATCATTATTCTCATGAGAACATGCTTTCACTGTCTTACTGTGTGGCAACTTCATTGCTCATTTATAAATAGGAACAGATGTTTCACTTACATACCAATGAAGAACAGGTGTGGAAAAGGACATTATTTCCTCCTGATTTAGCATTGTTTCCCTTTCTTCATGCTAGCGTCCCTGTGAAGACAATCCGCTCGCCTGTTGCCCAGCCACTCCAGCTGGGAGTGGAGGAAGCGGTGTGCACTGCCCCCCCTGCATGTTGCATTGAGAACATCAGGATTTAACACTCCCGCTGTTCTCTTCAAAGCCCAGAAGTACACAACAGATGACTTTTTGCAGCTGTATGAAGGCGGCTGTGAGGGAACATGAATTAATACGCATGGTTACCTCAACAGTGCCAAGGCACTGTTCTGCTTTAGACTTGTTCTGATAAATTTATAGAATTTGTTAAATATAGGTAGCCACAGTGTTGCTTAGATGGAAACTCAAGTAATCCTTTTCGGTGGGATTTCGCTACTGTAGTATGACAGTTAGCCTTCTAGTTAAATAGTTAACTGTTTATCCAAGATTCACCAGTACATTTTGAAATGATATAGAAATGGTTCTGACTTGATACATTTTAGTGGACTTTATTCTTTCATCAGGAGTGGCTTTAATAGTTATCAAATTACACAGTATATGTTCTCATATACTAGAAGTAATGCAAGCATAAATCGTGATAAGGGATTGACACGAATGCTTATTACCAGAGCAAGATTCTCAAATGTGGCCTTGAGCTAAATAACCTCAAAACTGCATGAAAAAGACCCTGGGTTTCAAACTCTGTTGAGCCTGGGAAGAGATCAGCCAGTACATAACCCTGAACTTCTGTGCTTTGGGTATGTCTGTTGCTGAACATTCCTGTTAAAAGAAATAAAGAGGCTAAAAGGGAAAACTCTTACTGCCTCTATATGGGCTCTCTCTACTCATGTAAACAGCAGAATGATAGTGTTTTCTTTCCATCCCGTTCTGAAATTAGATGTTTGGTGTTGTTAATACTTAAGGTGCACTCAGAGTCATTCTGATTGTGAAAGAGTCTTTTATGACGTGAACTGTGCTATTTCTTTTTATGATGCAGCTGTTCTTAGAGCCAGACTCTGATTTCATTACTACATAACTTGAAAACTGGCTATTGCTTATGTCTAATAGCTGTAAGTTGCTCCTCTGGAATTAAACAGGATCCTACTCCATTAAAATAAATAGGCTGATAGATGCAATATTTATCTGCTAGAAAATATACAGACACTCTACAGTTTAGCTATTCATATCCTTCATACCAGTTCTGTTTCCATGCAAAGGAAGTGCTGTGCTCTCTACCATGTGACGCTGAGATCCCAGTTCACACACCTGGCTGCTAGTCTTCCTTTGGAAGTCATTTTTTTCCAAAGCCAAAGGAGGCATACTCGAGTCAGTTACTTTCTCATTTCATCTGAAGTCATTCTCAACTCCATTACGCTATGACTGTCTGTGCTCAGTCTTTTGAGTCCTGGTCAGCAATGTACCTTGTCAAGGCCTTAAAATTTTGTCTTTCTTGGTATTTTCCAGTAGGCAAAGTTAATGTTTCTTCAAAAAGCTTTCAGGAGGGAACAAATTTTACAAAGGACAAATATTTAGTGGAAATTCTTGGAAGTCCTTCTCTGTGCACATGGCTAGAGCACTATCTTTAGTGGCAGTGGCTGTGTGGTATAGAATAAAATACTAAAACTATCATGATCTTTAGGGAGGAGTTAATCTGAAATGAAAAGCCTTGGAGCTGTTCTTACTGCACACAAGGTAATACAGCTGGCCATGCTGTGAAATAGCCAGAGAGGTAGTGGAGTCTCCTTCTCTGGAGATATTCAAAGCCTGCCTGGATGCAACCCTGTCTAACATGCTCCAGGTCAAGGTAACCCTGCTTGAGCAGGGAGGTTGGACCAGATGATCTCCAGAGGTCCCTTCCAACCTTATTGATTCTGTGATTCTATGAAATATTGGGCGCCAAGCTGACAAAACACCCTGGTGCTCTGCTTTAGCAAATCAGAAAGATGGGAAATAGGCTGGGATTCTCTTTTTTTTTTTTTTTTAACTGGGGAAAGAAGGATGTCATAGAATCATATAATCAGTAAGGTTGGAAGGAACCTCTGGAGATCATCTAATCCAACCTCCCCGCTCAGTAGGGTCACCTAGAGCATGTTAGACAGGGTTGCATCCAGGCAGGCCTTGAAGATCTCCAGAGAAGGAGACTCCACAAACTCTCTGGGCAACCTGTTCCAGTGCTCTGTCACTCTCACAGGGAAGAAATTCCCCCTCACGCTCAGGTGGAACTTCCTGTGCTTCAATTTCTGCCCACTGCCTCTTGTCCTGTCACACGGGACAACTGAAAAGAGTTTGGCCCTGTCCCCTTGACACCCTTCCTTCAGGTACTTGTACACATTGATAAGATCCCCCCTAAGTCTTCTCTTCCCCAGGCTAAACAGTCCCGGCTCTCACAGCTGTTCCTCATAGGGCAGATGCTCCAGCCCTCTGATCATCTTCGTAGCCCTATGCTGGACTCTCTCCAGTAGCTCCATGTCTCTCTTGTCCTGGGGAGCCCAGAACTGGATGCAGTACTCGAGATGAGGCCTCCCCAGGGCTGAGCAGAGGGGCAGGATCACCTCCCTTGACCTGCTGGCAACACTCTTCCTAATGCAGCCCAGGAGACCATCGGCTTTCTTGGCCACAAGGGCACACTGCTGGCTCATGGTCAACTTGTCATCCACCAGCACTCCCAGGTCCTTCTCTGCAGAGCTGCTCTCCACAAGGTCAGCCCCCAGCTTGTACTGGTGCATGGGGTTATTTCTCCCTAGGTGCAGGACTCTGCACTTGCCCTTGTTGAACCTCAGGAGTTTCCTCTCTGCCCAGCTCTCCAGCCTGTCCAGGTCTCTCTGAATGGCAGCACAGCCCTCTGGTAGATCAGCCACTCCTCCTAGCTTGGCATCATCAGCAAACTTGCTGAGGAGGCACTCTGTCCCCTCATCCAGGTCATTGATGAATAAGTTGAACAGGATGGGACCCGATACTGAGCCCTGGGGGACACCACCAGCCACAGGCCTCCAACTATACTCCATGCCACTGGTGACAGTCCTCTGAGCTCTGCCTTTCAGCCAGTTCTCAATCCACCTCACTGTCCACTCATCTAACCTGCACTTCCTGAGCTTATCTAGTAGGATGTTATGGGAGACAGTGTCAAAAGGCTTTCTGAAGTCAAGGTACACAACATCCAGAGTAAAGAAAGAGTTGGGTACCAGGGCTGATAAATCAAGACTGTCAGTGGGGCTGAAAGACAGTAGGTGGAGGCATGTGCAATTTCTGCAGGCTGCAGAAGTGGCTGCCCACAGGGTATGCCTGGTTGGGAGCCCTGGAAGTTGTGAGGGTGTTGAAAGCACATGGAAGGCCCAGGCAACATAGAGCTTCCGTGGATAAATAGTAATTTAAAACATCTGTTCTGAGAAGAAAAATCTTTTTAAGCTGTAGAATTTGTTAAGATATTAGGCCTTCAGGGCCACAGGAGGGAAATGTATGCACTGAGAATCTGCACAGATGCAACAGGACTGTGCATTTGTTAAATCCTGTATGTGCAACATGCATAATGAGGGATCTATATGGCACACCCTGTACTAGCTACACAGCCTAGAGAGGTGGCAACTATTTACCTTGTAGCACCTGAGGGAAGCAAGAACTACACTGATTGCTCCCCTGCTGTATTTCTTGACACCTGAACCCAGCAGCTGCAGTAAGGTTACTGCAAAGAGAAAAGTGGACTCCAGCATGTTCCAGAGGGTACGTATTTGACCTCTGCTGCCTGATCTACAAGGTGAATTATGTGCTCCATTTCAGCCTAGGATGTAGGACTGATTCTTCCTCAAAACTGGTGCTGGGACTAGCTACCTGGGCATTGCAGTAGAAACAGCAAGGAATGGAAAGATCTTTCTTTATCTGCACTCTCAATTGCTCGCTCATGCAGCAGTTGGGAATAACTTGGCTTTTGATACTTATCTGCTACTTATTAGGCACAAAGGAGAGTTGTAACTAGATGCCATAGTAAGCATGAATAAAAGTTAAGCCAGCTTTAGCCTTAAGAAAAAAGAATAAAAGTTTTTTTCCACTGTGGATAGTTCTTCTAAACAGGCCTAGTTGCTGTCATCACTTGTTCTCACCATTATAAAGAGCAAGTACATTTCCAAGGGCAGTAGACTCCCTTGACTTCTTTCAGTCTCTTGCCTCCCATTTTATTATTCATTTGGGTCACTAAAATTTCACTTGTCCCAGTACTGGGCTTCAAACTTCCAAAGTGTGTTTATATATATAAACTCACTCAGTCTAGGCAGCCAAATGTTTATACGGCCCCTTCTGTTAAAGTTATTGGTGCTTGTTCTCTCTTCTTTCCTGATTTTTATTTTTCCTTGTCAGAGCTATTTTATAAGCTGCAATAATTTCAGTGAAGTCTGCAACCAATGTTTTTGTTTCAGCATCTATACCTTTCCTACTGTAGAGGGCAGAGGTGCAATTCTAATGCTCTGCTTTGGCTTCAGGTTTCTGAGCCAAATGTCTTCACATCAGTGGGGTTTTGCCATAACAATGATAGCAGGATTTGTCTCCTGAAAATGCTGGCATCAAGAAATGCCTGTTGTGCATTTCTGGAGGCAAAGTCCTCTTTTTACAGTGTATGCAGAAACCCTCAGTTTCTACCTACTCCTACCTCTCATGCTAACCTTGAGAATGCTTACAGGAAAGATAATGAAGGTTTCATTTAATTAGCTATCTGATTACAAGATTTTAATCATCTTCCCTGAGACTAATTCTCTTTCTTCTAAACAAAATAGATATGTGTGTTGCATGCCATAAAACCTGGCAAGGCCGATTATTTTTGATCAAAAGGCATCTATATATGAAGTTCATGTGATTACTTTGCAGACATTTATATGTGAGCACTTTCTCAATCTCATGACTGCAGTAAAGACAGGTCAAACCCTATCATCTTCGTGCCACTTGAGATACAAAGGCAATAGAAAACTGACGTAAAAATAACCCTACAGTTCCCACTGAAAAGCAGAACTATCAAGGAGAACTAAACCTAATACAGAATATAGATTTCAAGAGAGAGGTATAGGTTCTTTACTAAAACAGATCTGATTTAATATTAGGGACCCTTATCTGCCTCTAGGTCGGTGAAAGCAACAGAAAGTCCTTTTTACCATCTCTTTTCTTGAAGTAACAGCTCTTATATCCCTGTGTACATAAGGTTTGCTCCACTCTGCCTGATAGCATGTTTATAAGTGACTAAGTTCTATATAAAAGTTCTAATATATAACCATGCAAACTTTATGACTACATTCTCAGTTTCTCAGATACTGTAGTGCCGTATTACAGCACCACTATATTAGGCACACCTGCATTCAAAATAACAATACGTTCTATCTCTACTTAATAAATGTTGGTATCTTAATGATCACAAGAATTAACCTATCAATCATATGCACCTTAACATTTCATTGATATCCTCTATAGTCCCAGTGCCTAGAAAGATCAGATAATGACAGAAAATACTGTCCATTCTTAAGGCTAAAGCAAAGGGTGAACCCACAGAAGGTCTTGGTTATGTACTCTGTCAAAGATCTGCTTTGAGCTTGGACAAACTGTGAAGTATCACAACCTTCGAGGACTTCAACAATATCTAAAGCTTCTGTGGGAATCTGGCAGACAAAAATACCTTGATAAGGTGGGCTAGGACCTACAGTTTTGCGAATAAGTAATGTGATGCTTTGCTGTGTTGTAGATTGGTGATTTAGATGCCCATAACCAGGTTGATATGGTGGACAATCATCTAAGATATCACTCTTTCTATGCCCCTTTTTTGATAGAAAATAAATGCAATCAGTTACTTTATACATGCAAGCCTGTCTGAGCAAGGAAAATGTTCTTTGTTCCACATTTGCATGCATCTGCTTCTGTGTGCATAAGAATACACCTGTTCTCTTAAACTGCTCTGCTAATCTATTACTGGGTCCTCTCTTGCAATGCATTTGACAGAAAAGGCTCCATAGCTGTTACCAAAGCTCAGCTATCTTGGGATTGTCCTGGGATGTTCCAGCTGTACCTTAGTTACTCAGAAAACTAATGCAACAGTGTGCTTCCTGGTCCATATCCAGGGAAATATTATCTTAGCTTTACATAACCCTTACATTTTAACCTTTATTTTTTAAGACAGGAAATGCCCAGAAAGGTATATGTGTATTTAAAGGATCTATTTTCATAGATTTACTTTATAACATAAACTTCTAATTAATCCTGCAGCTGTAGTGTCTTGCTGTTCTCATTTCCCAAGTGTCAGTGTGCCCCAGCTTCCAAGATAACCGGCAGGAAATATTCTCTTCCCATTCAGCTGTTAGTTCTCCTTTGTAGGACTGAATGATGGTGGGATGATATGTTTTCACATGCCACAGCGAGAAAGCTGATCTTGGGGACAGACAATGAGCCTTGGAGTAGTACTGTTTGCTGGTGTGGCTGATCTGGGGCTAGGGCAGTCTCCTGGCCAGAGTGGACTGGGATGCAAAGGAGAGGGAGCCCTCCGAGCAGCAGTGAATGCTGGCGAGGTGCACAGGCTGTTTGCTCCTGGCTAAAGAAGCTGGCAATTGCTGATACTGTTGTGGGCTAGCT
Source organism: Rhea pennata (assembly GCF_028389875.1). Classification (NCBI taxonomy): domain Eukaryota; kingdom Metazoa; phylum Chordata; class Aves; order Rheiformes; family Rheidae; genus Rhea; species Rhea pennata. The sequence goes on from NC_084666.1 coordinate 63,081,603, forward strand.
ATTGAATTTGCTCCTACTAAAAAGGTGAAAGAAGAGTATCCAGATCACAGGAACGCAAGCTCACCGAAGAGATCAGAACACCCCATTTGCCTGTGTAATATGTTCTTCTTGAACGCTGCCCTCTCTCCTGTCCTGTCACCAGCTGAGGGAGCATGTTCACTTTGAATTCAGATATGAGTCTTGAACTCAAACAAGAAGTCCACGAGAAGTAGAGGTTTGCATTTGTACTGCTGTACAGCACAATTATTAGATTCCTTGGGCATTCTTACAGTGCAATAACTACAGAGAAATTTGCAGGATATAGAAAAATATTACCTACATTCTACAAAGTAAAATATATACTCATAGCCTCAGATCAGTTTTCTGTACTATCTATATGCCAGGTAGTATTCATTAGTACAAATTTGTACTAGAAAAATTCTGATTACTTTCCTTATACTTTAAAGAAATATAGTCTGGGTTTAAAACATGCGATAAAGTTTACTTTAGTCAGAGTATGTCCTGTTCCTTCTTAGATTGCCAAACCACTTTCTTTTTCCTGATCACTGATTTCCCAGCCTAAGGCACGGCTTATATAAGTGTCATTCACATCACTCGTGGAATACAGCCGCTTCCACGTGGCATTGGTTTGGCAAGGAGGCAAGGCCTTTTACTGTCAATAGTTCGTTGATCTGAAAGGCTGGAGGCCTTGTTGTAGTGGGATGAAAGGGTCAGAGAACAAATTACAGGTAAATATTTTTGTTTGTATTTCCAGGGACCTCAGTGGAAAATATTCCCCTTATCTTCAAAGCGGTTATTAGCAGCTGCTCACATTCCAGATCTCTAGTAGATATCTCAGGTGGCATGAAGTTATAGCGGGATCCCACTGAAACAGGCAGTGCTGTGACTTTGCTAGGAAAGAACCAAGGCCTTGAAACATTGGGAAGAAGCCAACAACTAGTGGCATATTGTCACTATTTTTTTTTCCAAGTTTGCCAAAAATTCAGCTACAACAGTTACATTGGCTTTAAGAGAACAAATCAAGCCATTCCTTGTTCAGGCAGGGACGTGTGGAAATCATCTAGTCCAAGCTCCCTGCTTAAGTAGAGTCACCTGGAGCACATTGCGCAGGATCACGTCCAGGCAGGTTCTGAATATCTCCAGAGAAGGAGACTCTCTGGGCAACCTGTTCCAATGCTCTGTCACTTTCATAGGAAAGAAGTTCTTCCTCATATTCAGGTGGAACTTCTTGTGTTTCGTTTGTGCCTATTGCCTCTTGTCCTGTTGCTGGGCACCACTGAAAAAGAATCTGGCCCCATGCTCTCGGCATCCTCCCTTCAGATGCCTATACACATTGATAAGATCCCCTCTCAGTCTTCTCTTCCCCAGGCTAAACAGGCCCAGCTGTTGTGGCCTTCACTCGTAGGGGAGATGCTCCAGTCCTCTGATTAGCTTCATAGCCCTGTGCTGGACTCTTTCCAGTACTGCCACATCTCTCTTTTACTGGGGAGCCCAGAACTGGACATAGTTCTTTTCCTTATGTCACTAGTTGTAAATTCAGAGATAACATAAGGAATTTTCTTCTTGTCATGTATGTAGAAAGAGACACTAGAGTGGAAGATTTAATATTGCCTTACCCTCCTCTGTCAGGCCCTTGAGCAGAAAAGGATCTGGACAACAAAAGTTGTTTTATCTTTAAAACTTTGTAAAATCTCCCCAAACTAGGATGAAAGGACTATTTTTTTTTCTTTTAACTTGTTTCATCAACTTCTATGATTCCTATGAATTTTATCTTAATGAGAACTTTTTCATACTTTAACTCTTAACCTTTGGCTCATAAAAACAGAAGAGACTTAGGAGACTTTTAACAGATTCAGAGGTTTGAATAATTATCAAAACATTCCTTCCTAGCAACAAATTTTACTAACAGGCCTTTCCTAAGACACTCCTAATCAGAAAACTTCAATGGGTTTTAACACAGGTCAGCTAACTTTGGTTAACTTTAGTCTTCAGGCTGGAGGGATGGTCCATAATTCTTTCTGTTCATGCTAACAGTTATGACCCAGATTGGCTACCTGAGGAGAAAGGGATTCATTGCTATCTTAGAGCATCTCAGGATAGTAGAGGTGGCTGTGTTTGTGTGTTTGATTTCTTGCTGTGACACAGATAATATTTTGCTACTCTAGAACAGGGCTTCCTCAAAGTAAAAATTGTGAGCAGGCCAGAAGCTACTTTTTTACTGCAGAAATGCTAGGAATCCTTCACTCTGTCAAGAATCCCTTGTCATAGGAGACTGAGAGGAGCTCTTTTGTCTCCCCATTTATTCCCAGTTTGAAGATGGTCAGACAGTGGAGTTTTCCTAACAGTTCAGAGACAGAAGTGGTTCATGCTCTGTCCAAAACTGATCTGCACCTGATCATGTAATAAATGACCATCCAAAAGGTCTATTCTAAAAGATCTATTATTATGATGATAGACCTATCACATTTTTAATACTCAGGCTTGTGTGGAGTTCATCAACCACAGTGAAAAGGCCTTTTGGTATGAAATTCCCTTGAAGAAAATAGGAATGTTGTTCATCAGTAAAATAAGATAAGACTTCTTCTGAGCTCTGTAAAATGCCCAGAAGAAACAAGAGGTGGTTATCGTAGGTAATGATTTCCTTGAAATTATGAAAGTAAGCATGTCCTGAAGTAACTCTATATGATAGAGCAGTAGTGACATACTGATATATTCTGGTAGTCTACATGTTATAGTACATGCTTAGCTGTTGGAGCTCTTATGGGTGGGCTACACAGGCATAGCCTTGGAGGCAAATTAAGGGGAATGATTTGTAATAATTATTGTGGTCACCATTTCGAAAGAAGGCACTGGGTTTTTCCTTACTGCTCATGCAGAATATAGCTGTCACAGATGTTTTATGGTCAGTATATTTCTAATCTAATCTATCTTGCTACAATAATTGCAACATAAGTATTCCTACATGAATATTTAAGAAACTACTTTCCTTTAGTATTGTATAGCATTTGCATAATTATCACTGCAATTCCTGGCAGATTTAAACTGTCAAGTCTGTTTACACTGCAGTGGAAAAGTATTTACTGATCCATACAAATGTTACATTTGCATCTATAACAGAAAATGCATGCCACTTCAGTTTGCTAATGAGAGAAATTATACATCTGCTTAAAGAAATTTTTTCAGAGGCAGAATTGTCATTTCTTGTATTCCATTAATATATGGATACACTTCTTTTCCCCCTGGAATTTCAGTCAACTGTGAGAACATGTTGTTGAGGAAATTGAGTGGTGCCAGAATTTATATGAAGTATTAAACCCCAGGCTTCTGAGCTGGTGACTTATAATAGTCACAGACTCATTTGGCTGGCCAAGTAACAAGTATAGCATTAATATAAGGTTTAAAAATTTAAAGAACAAAATAAATGGGACATTGTTCTTTTCCTTAAGGGACTGAACATTTGGGGCCTCAAAAATAGCGTCTGAGAGAGAAGGTGCTGAGTACCTAACTGGATTTGGCACCGGGACACTTAGTTCTCCTAGCAACTAGTAAACCCTTGACTGATAATCCAGATGCAAACTTCTGAACAGACTCCATGCAGAGCAGCTAGGAGCACGTCCAGCTAGGTTTGTTAGCTTAACCACCTCAGCAGAGTTCAAAGGAAACAACACTGGTCCGAAGCTGGCTTTGAGGGACCCTGAGGGAGCATGATGGAGCTATATCCAAAGGGCTCTTCAGAAGTGGGCACAAGTCTGGCTGCATTTGGTACTTCTGGTGAGAGCTGGCCATACTGGTAGGCTGGTTTCATGAGCCTTTGCACTCTGCCCTTGTGCTAGCTGCCTGATGGCAGAATCCAGAGGACTTGACTCCCCTTCAGTGCAGATAGGGGAGCGTTGGCTGCAATTCAGTCTTCTTATCTTTCCAGATGCAGGAAGAAAATGATGCACTCCCTAGCAATCTTATGTGTTGTAAGAAGTAGCTGAATTACAAGAATTAGCCTGAAGTGGCAAATGTTCAAATACTAGAGGCTCAGTTCCAACCCATGTGGAGCTGGCTTAGAAAAGGCTAATATTTTAACATCAATGTTAGGTTCTCTTTGTCTCTGGAAAATTTCAGGTGTACTTGATGAAATTCCAACCTTGTCACTGGACAGGCTACAGATTTATATGTCATACATGCAAACTTGACATTCCTGTTTGCAGAACCTGGAGCACTATGTAACACATTAATGTCTGTGAGATTTGAAATAAAACCAGCATTGCATCCTTTTAAATTGTTGACCCTGTTTCGTTCTGGATTCCTTACTCTACTGATAGAGTATTTCAAAGCCTCTTGCTTTGACACATTTACGTCAGATTTTTAACTGGATAGGTCAAAGATAGTTATCAAAATGCCTTGCTCTAGCTGCCCTACTAATGCAGGAGATGTGATAGAAATCAGCTGTGAATACTTCTTTGGCACTAGGCTGCTTGAGAAAATACATTCGCCTTTAAATACAGAGCTTTATTTTGTACCTATTTTTGAAGTAAACTCAGATACTCAAGTCATTTCAGATTAACTCTCCATCGTTTACAATGACATTCTTAAGTATTTTTCCCCATTCCTAATAGTGATCTTCAAATTAATGAGTAACTCAGAATGTCCAAAAAGTGAATAACTGAACTGTGAAAAACATCTTTGTATTAAATAAAGACAAAGGTGAACCTGCTTCTTGACCCCAAGCACTTTTTCATTTCCTTCCTTCCATGATCCTTTCCTTTAGTAAATGCAGTGTTACCTCATTCTAGTCATTAAAAATCTGAGTGCATCGTTAGTTCTTTTCTGTACAAGAACATAATATATGTGTCTTAAGCTGTTCTTACTGTTGCCTGTGGAAAATCACCAAATTTATTTCTTTCTCTCTTGAGTAGTTGCACTTTTAAGTGTCACTTGGGCATTACAACACTATGTTTTTATCTTTCAATAGTGTGCATGCAATTGTGTGTCATTCATAAGAATTACCTCTGAAACACTTCTCTTGAGTTCAAACATTTCTCATTTGTGGGCATGCTCACACTGGTAGCCTGTTTTATTGATATTTTAAAATGTTCCTTCAGAACTGTTTTTTTTTTTTTCTCAGTGTAAGTGCTCTTTGCATCTGCATTGGCCCATGGTCTTGGATTTATGTAGTCTGGACACATGTTTAAGTTAGAATATTGACCTAACCTTTAAAATCCTACTCTGAGTGTTAGCAGATTTTGGAGAGAGATCCAGTGTTTTTGTTTTTGTTCTTCCACAGTTTAGAATCATAGAATGGTAAGGTTGGAAGGGACCTTACCATTCTGGAAATCATCTAGTCCAACCCTCAGCGTAGCCCGTATGGGGGGACTGAACCCATGACATTAGCATTAGCAGCATCATGGTCTAACCAACTGAACTAAACCTTTTAAACAGAAACTTGGTGGTATTAGAATCTCCTCTGCCTTTCTTCCTGTTTTTGATAGGTCATCTTTTACTCCTCTGTATAATACGTTGAAATGCCACCTCAGTCCTGTGCTAGAGTTGCAGATGATCTCCACTGGTGAGGAGAAGAATTGCATACATTAATGGTGGAGGGTGAGGACAAATCTAGTGGCAGAAATCAGCCACCTGAAAACATGTGGACTACCTCCAGCAGCAGGGTTAGTGTAACTGGGTACAAGTGTTTTCCCATTCTCTCTACAGAGTATCCAGCTTTTGACCATTATTTCCTGTACCAAGTCCTCTGACATTTTTTCTACAAGCTGTTCTCTTCTCCAGACCTGATTGACAATTCCAAGCATTCCCTGGGATGGGAGAACCCCAGCTCCAAGTTCTCACATATCTCTTATCCCAGACAAGTATCTTGATCAGTGCAGCTTTAGATCAATATTTCCCTAATCCTCCAAAAGAGGCTATGTGATAGCTGTGACTTGAACATGGATGAAGAAATTTCAGAATGTATTTCCAGGGGGTTCAGTTTATTCATACAGCAATGTCTCTTGGGGATTCAGAGAAGGCCTCTGCCAAAAGCTGCCTGACAAATAAATTGTTTTGTGCTGAGTACAATTACTTCAGACTCTGCAGTCAGTGGCAGATTCTCCCCCTAAAATGCAAAAACCCTGCGACACCTAACTTCACACAGAGAGACTCAGGCACCTCTGGCTCATGGGGTACTGGCTATTCTGCATATGTAACTCTCCGTGCAGAATATGAAGCTAGAGATGAAGAATAACCAGCATGAATGGAGAATGGAGTGTGATAAGGAGCCCTGCACAGAGGACCCTGGCATGTCCACGAAGGTTTACCATCTCCTCTTTGTCAGACCAGCGAGCTGAAAGTGTGACCTGATGAAATGCAGCCAGGTCCAAACTTAAATGCACACTGTACATTTTTCCTAAACACATGACAATTGTTGTCTGGAATCTTAGAAGCTGGCCTCTTTTGATTTGGTTGTACTTGATTTATATTAGCAGCCTAAGGACCTGATATAAGAATTTGGGGCTTTTTTTACTATCCTAAAATTTCCTCAACAGTGTTTTATTGTTGGAGTAAAAATCTTTCAAGTTTTTTGCTTGGAAAGATTTCCTTTTAGTTCATATGTAGGGTCAATATTGATGTCACTTGGAATTTACACCCCAAATCAGTAGATACAGGACGAAGCTAAATAGAAGAGGAGGAATGTAGAAAGCAATTTCAGCAAGTCAAGAGTCTAGAGAATTAAATTGCTCACCCATGCTCCAGGAAGCAAACTTGCACTCAGGTTACAGAGAAAGGTTTGGTTTAATTGACCATGTTGTGATTTTCCCACACCCTTTGGTCATGGAAATCAGATGCAATTTTCTGATGCCTGCAGCATTGCACCAGACTTTTTCTGAGGTATCTTAGAGCAACCAAAGCTTATTAATGGAATTTTGTGGTGTGGAAAAGATATGTTTACATTGCTTGTGTCCCTCTTAAATGGAGTGTTACAGACAGCCAGGCTACATACAGCAAATTTCTGGAAAGATGACGAGGATGCCTTTGTCTTTCCATTGATTGCCCAGCTGACAGGTGGCTAGACTTTTGAGGAGCTGATTGACATGGAACTATAGGTAAAGTCTAGCTCAAAAACATACAAGCTTTTAAAATTCAAATACACTTTTCAATTGCACTTAAGTTTTTTGGGGATCATTTAATAAACTGATTCCAAATAGGTATCATGCTTACGTTTTTTCTAGAAAAGCCAGCAGTAGAAAACGATGAAGACATCAAATGTAGATTATTAATATGTTACTATTTTTATAAGATGCTGTGGTATATATGCTAATATAAATCTGCCAAAATACTTAGAATTAGAAATTCTAATATACAGTTAGAATAAATGAAGAAAGTCCTTTGACTTCCCAAGTAAATGCTATATGCATGTGCATGTGCTATTTACTTATTTTTTAAAATTCAGCCTCTCTCATGGAATTCCCACTCATGTTATACACTAGCAAATTTCTACAGAAATTTGTCAGAAAGTGTCCTATGGAAATGTAAACAATTTATAACTATTTTAGGATGCTTAAGACAAAAATCTTATTTACAAAATTGCAAGAATGAAAGGAATTGAAAATAGTGGGTAATGACTGTTTAAGTTCAAAGATTATTATCCGTGAGCGAAATGCATATAATTTCTACTACTGAAAATGGAGCGATTAAGTTCTAAATCAATGACCATGTTCGGTTGCCATTACCAATCAACTCCATAGTATTTTTTCTCATTTGTGGTTAATTCAGTGAATACCATTATTTAAACTTTCCTAATTTATTAGCTATTCAAAATATTTTATGGAAATAGTAGACATAACTGCCTCTTCTCTATAGTGCAATAAAGTTGGCCTTGTACCCAAAAGCCAAATGCCAGAAGGTTTAGTTGCCTTCTCAGCAGGTTTACAAAATTCTCTTTCCCATTTGTCAGAACGGGTGAGAATACACTAGCGTGTTAAAGAGAGAGCAGATCCCTGATTATCATCCCCCTACTGAAGAAGTATAGTGTATGGTCACTCCACTGACCGGAAAGCAATTCATGTGCTTTGATACTCTCACAGTTATTAATTCTTTTACTTTTTACAGTAGCCAAAATTATTCCTGGGATTTTATTGTGATGAAATCATGCAAGCATAATATGGCTACGTGGTAATATAATATTTACCATGTAATTTAGGCTCCATTGATGAATTATTAATTTAAAATGTCAGCAAGAATGTACCCCTGCTGTCAGATGGGGGCCATCTCTTACCCTCTTACATTTGTTGTCCTGTTAAACTCAGTGGTTTCCTCTCCCTGTCTCCCCCTGGAATAGCAGACTGTCTTTGAATTCCTTTCAAATACACATTGTGATGAAGAATTTGAGGAAAATACTGCTGTATTTTGTTACTCAGGGGAGCCCAGGAGCCCAGAGGAACCACTCTTTGTTCCAACACAACCAGCAGCTTTAAAGCCCAGTGGAAAGCGAAACCTGGTGGGACTGACGCCAGGAGACGGTGCCAAGCAGGGCACACTGCATGGGCATCGCCCTGGGTCTGCCGCTTCCTGGCTCCTTTGCCCACTGCTGAGGCTCCGGGCATGGTGGTGGACTAGGAATCACTGATGTCCTGCCCTCCTATTCCTCTCTGACTGCTAGTCCTCAGTTACCACCCCTGTACACAGCATCTGAAGGAGACTTCAACAGCCTGAACTGTTGCTCTCCCTAGGGCAGAGGTCAAGCCCACAGCTGCCCTTCAACCAGCAGGCCCCTAAGAAGGGAAACTCAGGGTGGCCACATCTCTGAGGGCCTCTCCTCAGCAAGGGGAGGAAGCGGGGACAAGCCTGAGCTGCCGAGCAGCTCTTCACTTGCTCTCAGTGCAATGGAGAGCTGTCCTGAAGCAGGTTCAATTTGCAGTGAGAGCCAGAGATGCCCCAGTGAAAGAGTAAGATAGCTTAAAAGTAAGTATGCTGTCCCCCAAACCCAGCACAGACCCTGGCACAGCCCCAAACATGCTGTTGTTGGCTGTTTCTGTGGTTCAAGAGCATTTTCTCAATGTTCTGATGTTTCCAGTTTTAAAAAGAAGAGTTTTGCTTTATACAACCCTTATGAATAACTGTTTTAAGGGGGAAAGTCAAGAATTGAAAAATCCCTGAGAAAGCCACCCTAGGTTTGCCAGCCATGCATTTGTCAAGTTGGGGCAGAGCTTGCTTGCTTTTTAGAGGCAATCATGCATTCACAATGTCTGTCTTGTAAAAATCAGGACATCCTGCTTTGCCACCAATAACCCAAACATGTGACCTCAGTTACTCTGAGAGACACGCTTGCTGTTGAACATTTGCTCATTGGCAGTAAAGCTAGTTTTGCCCAAGCTTGTTTTTTGGAGAGGATGTCAAAGAAATTCTTCCAGAGTGCATGCATCATCTCTCTCACTGAAACGCTGCCTTACATGTATACATATTCATTTGCACCTTTTTTTTTGTGAAGCTGACATGGACTTACTTTGACCTGCAAGTGGCAGTATATATCTTAAAATACTCCTTTATTTCATGGTTCTTTCTCATCCAACTCTATCAGGCTAGCAGGAAAGGATAATCAGAGGGTTGCTCAATACCTCTGACTTAAACAATCCTCTTGTCTGCACAATGTCACACAGCTCCTTGTTATTTCTAATACTGCTCTAATATAGGAAAAGGTATAAAATTGCTTTCTTTTATTGAGTTATTTTAAAGTTGCTTTATACAACGGTTAAAAGATGCCTTTCCCTACATATTTTGGAGGCTTTCACTTACCTATGTAAATTCTAAAATAGCATGACTCATCTCCGTATAATTCTGGGGTATTCTCATAAATAGTTGGAAATAAGTTCATTCTCAACAGAAGAAACTTAACTTGCACACATAATTTCCTTTTCAAAGCTAGTGTTAAATTTATTATTTTTTTTATTTCTTGATAGTAAAGTAAACTATTTGCATTGCTATAGCACATACTAAGCAATTCTCCTGACTTGATAAGGTAGTGACAGGGTTTGGGCAGATCCCATTGCCGTGCACAGAATATAAACAGATGGCATTTCTCCTCATCTTTGAAACCTCAGTGATCATAATCTGTGGCCACTCTTCCACAAGATTTTAACTCACATAATATCTTTTTGTCTGAAACTTTTTCTTCCCTATCTTTAATAGACATTGTTAACCTTCTCTACCTATTTTATGGATGACATTAGGAAGGTAACTCAGCAGAGAGTACATAAAAAATTGACTTTCTCCCCGAAGTACTCAAATGCACTTGAATGCACTCAAATGCCATAACAATTTACATGAACTTAAATCTTGGATGGTATTATATACAGGAACGTACAGGAAAGGAAAATGTGCAAGGAAAGCTCTGAAACCTTGTTTCAAAAAGTTCGTCCTGGTATACATGGACTTCTCTCCAATGGAATTGAAATGTCCTGTAGGAGTGAAAAAAACAGGACTCACCCATAAAAAGCAATAAGATCAAAAGACTGCTTACCTGCCTGCTTGATGAAGCTGAATTGCTGAAGTAGCTTCCAGATGAGACTGACAGCCAGTGCCTTCAGACAAGACACTGAAAAACTTGGAATGACACAAGCACTGCACAGGTTATGGTCATTAGACAAGTCTAACAGCAAGACAATCCCACTCCTAGGGGCAGAAAACAACTCTTGCCCAAATTACCAGAAAGCACTCATATTCCCTTGATGAAGTCTGCTAAAGAGTTTGTCTTTTGTATGCCAACAAAATGCTAAAAAACCTGTGAAACAAGAAGCATGGAAGATAAGCTTAGTTTTCAGGGCTTTCCTCTGAGACCCTCAGCCTCGTTTGTTTGTTTGTTGGGTATCACCCTAAGTTTGAAAAAAAGCTAGAGGGATGCCCTGCAAACCTCTGTTTTACAGATGGAGCAGTGAGGTAAATTTATATTTCCCGAATCTTACTTTGCTCTCTCACCTGAGACAACTCTCCTTAGGACTGCATGGAAATCATAAGTAGCACTCTTCTTCTGCCTCTATTTCCATCCTACCACCATTTTGTGTATAAAGGTGCCATGCTTCAGCCTTTCAAGCTGGAAGTCTGGTGCTTTTTCACAAACTTTAAAAATAAATCTTAAAAGAAACTCTTTTGTTTTGTTTGGCTATAAAGGACACTGAAAATTTCACATATAACATATCACACACAAAAATAATCATTGAAACTACAGTGTACAAGTACTTACTGTTCTGAAGTAAAATCAAGAGTGTCACAAGTGAAAAATATTACTCTGAAGCCCTTGCTTTAAGGACTGGAGAAAAAAAGCTGTATCAGTGAAAAAACAGAACACAGAGTGTTTTATTTGTGAGTCAGCCTTTTTATGGGATTCATCAGAATCTCTTTAGTACCTCATAAATATGAATTAATTTATCCTCATAACTCTTCTATGAAGTATGGAAATATTATTTTCTTCAGTTTAGAGTGGAGAAAATGAGCAAAGGATCAAATGATAGGTATGTCCAACATCGTATAGTAGAGGCAGAACAGACCACAATTTTAACCACGAAATCTTCTTTCTCTCAAAGATAATCATTGATATGTATTACATGGTGGGGGGGGGAGGGGAAAAGTAGGTCTACTATCAGGAGAATAAAAGCAAATATTGAATGAATGATAGTTGCAAAGAGGAAGTGCTCTGTCTGGAAAGCTGCAAGAGCATTTAGATACTATTGAAGTTTCCAAAAGGTAACTTTATATTTAGCTATTTTCACAAGGTAGCAAGATTTTTAAAATAACTTATGATACTCCATAAAGGAATAGGAATTACAGATGAATAGGATAATAATGAGCCTGCTTTTTTTAGGCTTTTTAAATGTACATCTGAACTTTAAAGCATCCATGATATCCAATTTCAACACCATGGGTTTCCATCTCCAGTTAGTTTTATGATCCTCAGTTTCAGAGGCAACATAAAATGCATTCTTCAGTCAGTATGCTTGCAGTTTCATATCTGTGCTAAGTCTATCTAAATCTTAGTGCTCTGAACACACTCAAGGCAACCCTACAATACTGAGATTTTTAGAATTATAAATATTTTTGGTTTAATTTTCTCCAGAAGTACCAACTGTTCTCAGGTGAAAAAGGGCCTGTATTGTGCTAGGTAGAAGGCAGCTGGCGAAAGACAGAGTTCTGCATCATCCTTTTCCTCAGTGATCTTTGAGTACAATTAGATGCAAAGGACAGGGAAGACCTTTTGAAAGGTGCAGTGCTGTGTCAGGGGCAGCATAGCATGACAATTGCAAAGGCAGCAGTAAAGCCCAGAACTCTACCTAGTCTAATAACTTATTAGTGCATCACACTGCAATTACTGCCTTTATATTTTGTTTATCTTTGCCTATAAGCAACCAGCTAGTAATAGGATGCTAACACAGCCTGGAAAAAGGTAGGTGTGCAACCAGGTGCATGAAGCTGTATCAAATATGATATATACCTCAGCATGCATAAGATGGGAGTGCCCTTATAATAAGAATCTGTATTTGGTGGCCCATTCCCTGAGATTTTCTACCACTTCAAACTTTTAGAGTTCATTTTGTCTCACAGCATGTTGTTAAATCCTGCTCCTTTGCACAATTTCCTACTGCCTAAAAGTTTGCCTTAAAACTCAACATAGGGCTTGTGGACTGGCTATCTAACATGTTCCTCTCAACCCCATTTCTGCAGTATCCTAATCTTGAACGTAACAATGTTTAAGACTTCTTCCAGACCCAGGATGTATGCCCCTATGAATAGGAAGACCCCAGCGAGGTTTTGGGGAGAAAATTAAGATGAAGAAAAGGTGGGAGAGAACCTGTATATCTGTGCAAAGTGACCAATGACTTCTGTGACCAGTGGTGGGAGTGCAAGGGGGGAGAATGTCATAACTGAAGAGTAGCATTGCCCCATAACAAGATACTTCTTGCTATATGTAGCCTATATGTGATGCCTGTCCCCCAGTAAGTGGTGCCACAGGAGATTCACTGACTGGCCCCTTGCAGGGATGACAAGCAATGTCTCTACAGCTACTTCTGATGGCACTGCCCTATCACACAACCCTGTCACTTCCGTTGAAGCATGTCCCAACTGCAAAGTGTTTCCTGCTCTGACCTCTTCTCTCAGGCATGTGTGTGGTGTCACTTTTCATAACACACACTGTTTGAGATTCACGGCATAAATATATTTGCCTTATGTTCCTAAGAGTGATGTTAGCCTACAGGTATTTCTCATGTGTCTGTATGTGGTGAGAGAGCTGTCCCGCAGCAGCACAGCAGAAAGCCGCTCAGTGTCTGCTTGTTTCAGTACCTCCTTCTGCAAAACACTGTTATCTGACAATCTAGGAGGCAGACAGTAGATTTTTCAAGTACCTTTTTCCATTGAAAAATGGCAGTTCTAATTCATGCTTGAAGATGGGGTTGCTATGCTCAGCACCCAAGCTGAAGACTTTTTGGAAAGCTATAGGCAGGAGGTCGTATGGCTGATTTCTTGCAGATCCAGTTGCTCCAATTTTAAGATTATTATGTACGAAGCAGTGGTACTAGTCTCATTGTGGTCTGGATTTTTTTGTCTGACCATCTGTGAACAGAGAGTCTCTAACCTCGGCACCAGAGCAAGGGAGGATTTACCTGGCAGTGGAGTCCAGAGAAGAAACAACTGAAGGACACAGGGCCTGCTTGGATGCTCATCGCTGGAGCAGAAGTCGTGGTACATGAAGAGAAGAGTGCAGTATCCATTAGCTTCCTCTTTTTAGAAACCAACCCTGCCCGTTGATCTTTCTCTTAAGGGGAGAAGGGAGTAAAGAAAGACTCACCTCTCTTTTCATCCTTAGAGATGTTGGGAGCGTGGGAAAAGAGAATCCGTCTGCTCCCAGAGAAGGAAGATCACACGCACACTCAGCTGCCAACTCCATGTCGGAGTTTGGGCAACCTGGAAGAGAAAAGTCTTAAGGAAACTAAGTACAAATAAAGATGCAAGGACAAAATTGAAATACAAGAATAAAGATTAGGTGGGCAAAAAGGAGGAAATATATCAAATAATATGGGGCTTAGCAGACATTTAAATGATGTAAAGAGAGGTAATGACTGGGAGAAAGAAATGCAAACAAAAATGAACAAGAAAGAAAGGACTAGAGGCCGAGCTTTGAAGAAGAGTAAGAACATTAAGTCAGTGTCTCCCTTAAATGTTTTGGGAAGCTTTTTTTTTTTCCTAATTTAGTTTTGTCTGCTTAGAGTTGATCTCATCTTTAGAGTTGACTTATAACTTTCTATCAAGCATTTTTTCTCAGCTGTGCTACCAAGATTTTGGAGCTGAAATGCATTGCTGCATTTAACATGGAATGTCTGGAAGACCTCCTTTAAAGACCTTTAAAGTCCCTGAAACTCCTATCTTTGAAAAGCTGTTTGTTCCAAGATAGACTTTACTATAGGGCAATAAACTAAGGCCAACTGTTTGCTGTTCATGGCAGTTTTTATAACCAGGATTAGTATATAGGCCTATTTACTGGAAAGCATTAACTGTCGCTCAAACTCTTTCTCTGCAAAAATTAAATTTCTTGAAGTTTGTGCCATAGTACTTCCATATAAAAAGTATAAGTAATAAAGTGGTTAATAACAAAGAAACCCCAAATATTTTAAAGAAATAGTCTTAAACTGTGCCTTGAAAGCACATCTGAGAATCTGTTATGGTTAGGCAGACTTCTCCAAAATGTTACCTCTCTCATAATAGGTAACATAATCTTTAAGAAGATCTTCGGCAAGGTATTCACAGTGAATTTACAATATAGAACTTGCAGTTCGCATCGACTGCTGTTCACAGGCTGTCAGGTATTAGGTATGCAAGGGTAGCAAACAGCTTTAGCTGTCACCGGAAAACTGACCAAAAGAAACTCAGGACTTTGGCTGTATCACAGACATAGATGCAAGTATTTTGCAAGTGAGAGGATGGCTTTTGCACTGTTCTGGCCTGCTGTGCTCCTGGTTAGCAGGCACTGCAGCTGCCAATGTGTGCAAGCTCCCTCGCTTGCTCCGGGAGCAGGAGCTGTGCCAGCTGCGGTATCCTGCCAGCTCGCCAGAGCACAGCCTGCAGGGACCAGAAGGACAGCACAACACAGGCACTCATTTATGAGTATCTGAATATCCGTGTTTTAGCTGCCCAGCCGAGGTATTGGGAATTTCCCATCTCAAGATATTTCAGGGTCTTTTTTGAATTAAGGACTCAGCGGACCTTTCCAAATACAGTGGAAATATTTAAAGTGCAGCAGATTTTAGTGACTTGCCAACTAAATGACACTACATTTTCAGAGAGTCCAGGAAGAGATGAGTTAGCTATATGCGCATACCTGCTGTCTATTTCGCATGTACTGACATATTTTTCTCTGGCTTTTGTATCTTGTTATGAGCTCACAGCCATCTTTCCCCCACACTGCAAGTGGCACCTTAAACAAACACAGAGGATTGTGCCTGCTCTCCTCAGCATGCAAAGGCTCCGTCTGTATTTCTGTATCATTGCTGAATTCAGTCAGATACATTTCAGAAGAGGATAGCCCTCCCAGGTGCAGCGTGCATTCTGACTCTGGGAAAAGCTTTGGTACCAAACTTGATCTCACTGACCTATAAGCCACCTGAGGGCCTGACCCAGAAACTCCGACTGACCCGCTTGCAGGGTGGGCTTATTAGTTGGTTGGATAGAAGCATGTGAGTTTTCAAAGAAGCAAATGAAAATATGAAATAAAGGAGGAAAACAGTTTGGAAGCTCAGCTATTTTTCAGTGTATAAGGTCAAATCCTCCTGCTCTCACTGCTGCTGACTAACACTAATTAGCTTCACTGATGCTTCCCAGGAGTGCTTGGGTAGAAGGAGAAAGCAAAGATGTTAAAATCACGTCTCTGGGTTTTCCTGTCCTAAGTGGATGGGATCTCAGGAAGAAAACACATCCAATTGTAGACGAAGTTTGTAAATGGCTTAGCTTACAGGACTGGCTTTTTCTGGGGCACATTCTACATAATACCAGCTTTTCCAGTGCTTTCAGAGTAGGACTGGTTGTACTGTAGGCACTAAAAGATCTGGAATTGCATGAGGAGGAGTATTTTCATGTCTTCTATACTAGCTGTGTGCTGGTGAAAAGTCCCAGACAGACGTGGGACTCGGCCAGTTGTATTGCTCATTCCCTGGTGAAAGTACCTTAACTCAAGCTTCTCCACGTTCTTTAACTCCAGCATGACAGAGCCCACTTACGGGCAAGGCAGGGCTTTTCCATCTCCTTGTTTGCTTCATTGATGGTAATCGGTACAGACACTGCCAGAGGCACAGCATCAGCTAGTGCCAAATCCGTGCAGTGAGAATTGGGTGTCTTCCCACTTGGAAAGTCCTAAGCCCTATCATCTCCTTGCCCATGGATATCAGGGTGGACAGGCCATTCTAGCCGTTCCTCT
This sequence comes from Rhea pennata, assembly GCF_028389875.1. Lineage (NCBI taxonomy): Eukaryota > Metazoa > Chordata > Aves > Rheiformes > Rheidae > Rhea > Rhea pennata. The sequence goes on from NC_084666.1 coordinate 63,098,041, forward strand.
TCTGGGCAATTTCCTCTTCCTTTCACTCCCTTTGGGAATGTGTGCTGAGATCTCCCCAGCCTGTGGGAGCCCTTACAGCACCTGGCCTGGGGAAGTCTGTACTTTCCCACGTCTGGCTGAACCTCTCTGGACCACAGAGGATCTCCTTCCCCAGCTACAGCATTAGGACACTGGATTAGGCCTAATGACCAAAATTTAAAAGTCAGCAATGCCTAAGAAGAGTCTCCTTCTCCAAGCTCCTGAGAACTTTAGCCAAAAATACAAAACTAAAAAAAAACCTTATTGATCTCTTATTTTTCTCCTTTCCTCTGCTGTGCAAGCATGCATCACAAGGCTAAAATCTAGGGCATGCTGAAGCCAGTGGTGAAATGCCTATTGACTTTAACAGTCTGGATTTTACTTCAGAAATAAACTGCAGAGCTATGCAATAAATGAATTCCACATCCCAGATGCAAACTCATACATTTAACTGGTTTAAATTGCATTACTCTTCGTTTATAGTGGTGCTATGGGAACATAAATTACTCCTGTGTTTCCTATATATTACTGAAAAACAGACACTATACCTAATCTGCCTGAACTCCAAAACTAGTGACACACGTTTCAATTACAAATTGTGTGCAGAACATACAAGCTGCCAAAGTAGCTTCAATCAGATGTGTGCCCGGAGGCTCGGTAATGGATACAATATTTTGATGACTAGTTTATTTCTGTATTGGTATCTATACTTTCCTTATACATACTTCCTTGACTTATGTCTTTGCATAATTGTAGCCTCATTTCTTTATTCCTGAAATAGTTAGAAGGGAACTGAAATGAAAAATTTAAATCGTTCTCTAATTTTGTGTGAGCAGAAGGTTCTTTGGAACGTATCTACAGTGAGATAGGCATCACTGACAGCTTTGTCGAATTTCCCATATGGACGATTTCTGCTGATTTCCAGGCAGTTACAAATAACGGCAGTTAAGGAGTTCTGTAGCTTGTCTGACAAGGCTGAAACAAGAAATGTGGGTATGTCTCAGTTTGGAGAGCTTACAGTTTATGGTGCTGTTGTTTTGCTTTTCTAAGGAACTGACAGGTTGTCTTCCAGCACAGATCAGCTCAGGCTAATTTGGGACTATCGCAAATGATCATAAGTGGCTTTCATAAATGATCATGTGATCCAGCCAGAGGAAAGCTGAAAGGATCATGAAAGATGGAGCAAAGCTTTGTGTTCAGTATGTGCTCGGTGCGGAACCTGTTTCACCTAGCTTTGTTGTCCTACAATCCTGTATTCAGTGCACAGAAAAAAAAAAAAAAAAAAAAAAAAAAAACAGTTCTAATCAAAGGGAAGCTTTCTAGCCCAGCTAGACATCTTTTATAGGTTGAAGTTGGCTTCTAGAATGAAAATTTGTTTATTAATATCTCTGAGTATGTGTAGTTATAGGATACGGCATGATGAATAGAGCTGAAGTTGGATATGAAGTAAATGATGTTTCAGACACTTTGGGATTGCAATAACTGTTAAATTTCTTGAAAGTTTCCTAGTTCACGTTAATTGCATATTGCTACAAATCTGTAGAACAAAATGGACTACTCTTGATAACAAAAATTGGCAAAATTACACATGTTCACACTCAACCAGCAGAATCATCGGAGCAATTATTCCTAATATTTTTGTGTGACAGGGTTTGCATTGTGTGTATTTTATACATTTGCACATCTTTTCTAGGAAAGTCAATAGGGGCAGGAACAAGAATCTACTGATAACTGATCTGTGCTGTAATTATGTTGGGTCTGGTTCATGTCTAATGATAAGGACCCTGTGTTTATATAATTTAGACACCTGAAAAGAAAAATGGGAGTTTGGAGCCTCCAGAACTGAGATTTGTACAAGACGGGAGTTTCTCTTTTGGCTGATTCATAGAAAATAATAGGGCTGAAGGTTGAGAGGTTATCTAATCCATCCTCCTAAATCAGTGTAAGCCCAGGCGTGTTTTGTGCAGCCACTATGGAATTGAGAGCAGATGAAGAGCACTTACATACTCACAGGCTACTCTCATGCCCACTCTTCAGTGCTCTCTTTTTAGGCTACTGCAGTAGTTTCTTCTACACCAGTGATCCTAATCTTCTTTTTCTCCAAAAGCTTTTGGGGGAGAGCAAAAAAGTCCAAGAAACGCCTATTTGTCATGGAAAAAAAAAAAATCCACACTTGAACCTTTTCTTGAAAACTGATGCAAAATCTTGGATTTTTGCATCTTCAGTTGATAGTTTACCTCCTCTTGTCAATCCAATACATTAATAGAATATTACAATTCATTGCCCTTGCTAGAGGACTGTAAGATTAACAGATTTTCTACAAGAAATGGGCATTTTTTTTAATCTTCAGGTGATATGCATAAGTATTTAGAGAAGCTATCAGATTCATATATTACTAAATTAAGGAGGCCTGGTAAGTTTTAATAGGTATATAATGGGTATCAAATGGAGCATGATGCATTTGCTGATCATTTGTTGGGAATGTTCTCTCTGAGAGAAAAGATCTTAAATACCTGCATTTGCTGCTTGACTTTAGAAAGACATAATGGCATTTATGGGTCAAGTGTAGACAAATATGATGAGATATTTGTTGCATCTGTTCTGGCTTGGGACACTTTACATTTTGTTTGTTCTTAAAGAAACTTTGAAAATTGTGAAACTGAGAACATCTTACCTGCCAGGTAGCTGTTTCCCTTGTAGACCCATCACAACTGAATTGATCTAATTAAGCTGATGTAATTAAGAGTCTGAAATTACCTCAGAACAGTGGTGTTGCTCAGTTCTTTGCTTCATCTCACAAATAATCTCATACTGCAGTGATCTGTCTTAATGTGTATGCTACCTTCAGTCACAATTATTTCACCTAAGCAATATATGTTTTATCTTCATCTGGAAATATTAGGAGATTCCATAAAATTTAGGAATAGCTGAAGCAAATAATAGCAGTGTTTCCTTTTATAGACACAGTGAAGGTCTCCTCTTCCTCCTTGCAAGCCTTCTCCTGGAGCTCTTTACCCATTAAGTTTTGATCACAGTTCACTGAAACCGTGAGAGCTTTCCTCATTGACACACTGAGGATGCGATGCAGTTGTCTTGGGACTGCTCTGTTTTTTGGTCTCCCTGTTATCTTTCTTAACTTTCCCAGGGTGCACCTCCTGGTGTGTAGCCAGTATTCTCTGCAGGCACTAAAAGTGCAGGCTCCTCCTAGGCTTCACAGGGGTGAGTTTGGCCCCTAATTTCAGAGAGCTTTTAAAAACAGTAGTTTCAGGTCTGAGGAAACAGGTGAAGCTTTCTGAAGCATGTGATTCTTCTTTCTGAAGTCACTTTAATCATCATTAAAGTCTCATTCAAATATCTAAAAGCCCATACACCCGATTCTTAAAGGCAAGCAGTGACACAGATCCCCAGAGTTCACTCACTGGTACTGGCAGAGTTCAACACTCACATATCTTGGCAAGTGAGCCTAACTGAGGTTTGTGAGTAGAACTAATCAACCTATATATCACTAGCACATAAAAAAACACACTGCATCTTTTCTTCTTCCTCAGAAATACAAGTAGCTTAGAACTGTAATCCCTATTCAAAAAGTTATTAAAAATACATGGAATTAACCAACTTAGTTTTTCATTTGAAAATAATGTTATTTAAAAAAAATCCCTTTTGCAAACCTGTTGGAGCAAATCTGTCAGTCTCATGGTTCTGCAATACCACATATTTCTGTGTCATCTTATCACTTGCCACATCAATACCAACCACCAAGAGTGTAATCTTCACTGCATAAGAAGAATTTCTCCCTTTCAGAGTTCAAACTTTGCTTGCAAGGAACTGGAATGAAATTCTCATCCACTAAGTGGTCCATCTGTTAAAATAACTGGGTTTTCATCTAGTCTACTTCTCAAGTGTATCATCCTTCTTCAGGAAATATAAGATTGTGATGTCAAAGCAGTAAATGATGAATCTCTATTGCAAAGTCAATGTGTGTTTCCTGAGCTCTTTCTGTAAAAACTCTTTGCATTTTCCTTGATTTCTATCAATATGTGTGCTTTAATGTATGCTTTTTTTCTCTTGTATTCCCTAAAAATTTGTATGTCTGTTGATGGTGATTTCTTTCTTTTGTTCTTCTTTTTCCTTCCTTACCTGAGAAAATCAATTCTCAAGTTCTTAATTAATTCTCCTACCACTGTCTTTGCAATTGGCATGACCTTTGTGGTTTTACAGTTTTGGCTTATCTAACTGGCCAAGTGACACCCTCCTCATGTTTACCGAATTCCTCTCCTGATTGTAAAACCCCATTTGTTTTGTCTGGGTGACAGAGTTCTCTCAGCTGCAATCCTAAAATTGTTTCAGGAGACATTTTTGTTTCTTATCACTCTCCTCTTTTAAAATAAATTGTATTCATTAGTTTTTAAATCAGAAGTTTGAAGATCTCTGTGTAGTCTCATTCTTATCTTTTAGTTCTCTGCACTGAGGCTGTCCTCAATTAGGTTGTGGCAGCTATTTATATCACTCCTGAATGTTCATCTCCAATTATAAGTCTGTGCAGAAGGCTAAGCCTGAATTTACATGGAACATATTTCAGCAATTATCATAATATAAATGACTAAAATACTATTAAAGGGACTAAAAGGGACTTGTGAAGACAATTTAAGGTTCTGTTGAAGTCATTTAAGTTACTGAAGCTCTGTAAAAATTATGAAATCAGAATTTGATGCCAGAATGTGGATTTTGCCTTAAACTTAGGAGCTTAACTGCCAATATGTGGGTTTCTTTCTCCAATACTGAAAAGAAGTAAGAACAGATCTTTTAACATCATTGCACCTTCTAATTTACAGAAATGTTTTTGTTCAGGCACACAACTGTAATTTTAAGATTTGGCTTGAGAATGAATTTTCTTCAGCTGCCTAAGCTGGAAAAAATCCAGCCTGTCTCTTTCCTTCTAGCTGAGTACACATTAACCTCAGGTGACTTTCTCCTGATCATTGTTTTTGCTGTAAGACATTTCTTTTTAATTGAAAAGTTTGTCCTTAAACACAGTATAAATGAATGGCATGACACATAAAACACAGTAACCCTCTAGATAAAACATTGATGCCATCAATAGATTGAACGCAAGCAAAATCAAGGTAAATATACAAACACACACAAAGGAAAGTGGATCGATCCTTTGATCCACAGATCAATCTGCGTACATTTCTTGTTTTGTATAAAGTATTTTTATGTCCATTATTTGTATTCTAATAATAACGCACATTTACATGTTGGTTTGACTCCCAGTAATGGCTCTACACAGCAATATTACAGTTCTTCCATAGATAATCTGCAGATTGTCCATAGGTGTTCAAACCTTGTCATTCATCTTTATGATTAACCCACAGCTGCTTTGCCTTTTTTATTGTTGCTGTTTTAATGAGACAGAATATATATGTATTCTTTGGTCAGATTCTGTGGTGGATAATTGTCACTTGCTAATGAGGTGCTGTAAATTCTTCTGGAATTCTTCAAGCAGCAGAATGGGTTTGTGAGTTCAGATTTGTTGACTTTGTTGAAGGTTATGATCAAAATTTAGATTTAATCTTCTGAATTTTCCTTGAAATAACCTTCAGGTGGACAGTAGTGTTCCATGCAGAAGAGCAGCCTTATAAATGGCATAAAAACAACAGCTTTGTTAATAACCCTCCTTCTTCTTATATGCCAAGTCCATATGCTTGTTTCAGGCAGTGGATTGTGATCCTCAGAGGAGTGAAGGATCCTTACATTTGCAATCAGGAATTACAATTGGTTTTAACGGCCACCCTGGTGTGACTGACATCCTGTCAGCAGTTAAAAGCAGCTGGCTTTCTCCTGTGTAAACACTTGGAAACCCAAAAGGAGATGCATTTGCAAAAAGTTTGAGGAACACTGTTTTGGATGTTGTGCAGAAAATTAGACTGAGTTTCCTGAAAACTGGTGAAGTATTTTCACAGTCTAAACTTGAAATGTCAAAATAGACCTACAGAAATGAAGAACTGGAGGTTGGTTGTGGATTTATTGAAGGCTGTTAGATAATAAATGCTCAGGATATATCTGAAATATTCTGACTGCAAATGTCTATTTTGAAGGCACTACTAGTACAGTTTCCCTTTCTGTGTGATGATCTGCACCTGCTTTGATTTAGTACAATTTGAGGAGCAGACTGTACCAACATACTCTGAATTCTCTTGTGAGCTTTTCATTACTTTTGTTTCTTTCTCTAGTTTATACATCAAGCAGGAGACTTTCATTAATAGTTGCCAGCATTTTTGTTGTGATTCCCAAATCAAATTAATCAATCCCTGTTTATCAATCCACTTTCCACTCTTTCCCTTCTTGCCATCAGATAGCACAGCTCAGCTGAGGGAAAGAAATTCCATGAGAGTCATTATCATGCCTTTCTTGCTATTATCCTTGCTTATGTCCCCAGCATAAAAATGAAAAGCGGATTGTGAGACTGGGGGAGGGGGGGGGGGATTAGAAGAGCTGTCTCCCTTCACTTGGTGAAGGAAAGAGTAGTTGGTGGGAAGCAGGATGTTTCCAGCCCACCACTATCAATCCCAACTCAGCCAGCACCCTTTGGCTTGGGAAACACGAAGTTGTTGGGCTTGGGAAACACTATGTTGTTTTTCTGTACTTATTCTTGCAGTTGATGCACAACTTCTATTGAGTATTGCCTTGAAAAAATAATCTTCCTCTATTTCTCTAATGGTGCATTTAATTTCTGTTCCTTTCTTTGGATTCAATTTATTTAAAGCTTTCAGAGCATTGATCTTTAGTTACTTCAGGCAATCTAACCTATTGGGAAGAACACCTCCAGATTATTTAGTATGTTTCTGAAATGGCATATATGCAAAAGCAGGCTGTGAAACATATCACTGAATAATAGGACTATACAACTGTATTTATCATAAAGAGGGATATTTGCTATCTACTCACAATTGCCTCTTCCACTCTAGCATCTTGGGGCAAGGATTTTTTTCTTTCAGCAATACTACTGGTTTACTAAAGAAGGACATTCCAGCGAGATAAATGGTGGTGCAGCCTGTCACCGTGACTGCTATCTCACAGTCATTTTGCGTGGTCAGCATTAGGGCAGGATTTCAAACTCTTTTATTTAGCCACATATGATTCCCTTCTTCTGAATAGCTGTGTTGCTAGAAATGGCTAATCCACAGTGACTGGCGGTGTTTTATCAATAGTTCCTTTTCTGCATTAACCTCTTTGCAGTTTTGTGAGGGTCTGCTTACCAGCAGCTCACTGCAAAACAGCAGGTCAGACTTCATAAAGTACTTTGCAAATAAAGGCTCTGTGTAGGAGCTAAGTATTATTTACTCTGCATTTTCTGTAATATCTGCATAGTGTGATCACTCCTCTGGCTTTATTCACTTATCTGGAGCACAGAGAGAAGGAATTCCAAGGGCAAGTAAGCCGAGAACAAACTGTGCACATGGGAGGCTCTTGCAACCATTTTCCTTCAGAAATAAGCTCAGCAAAATTTCTGCCTGTATGTTTGCCTGAAGCAGGAGGTGAGCCTGCAAAGTGCTCAGCTTTCTGCTCTTTCGCATCCAGCTCCTATCGGCAAAGGCAGTCTAAGTGTTCAGCGCAGCAGGCTGAGCTCCATCAATGCCGCTTCGGGAGAGTCAAGCCATGCTGTCCCCCAGGCAATGAGCTTTAAGCAAATACAGCACTTAAGGAGCTCCCTAGAGCTCCAGTCCTGTGCTGCCTTCCCTCCCGATGGGCTGCCTTCACAGGGAGGTTTGGCTCTCGTCACCTCCTTGTTTCCTCTGGGGTGCAGTGGTTTGGGAGGCCCAAATGGAACCCAGGAACAAAGCAGTTGAGCAGCTGATGCTGTATGTCCCTGAGCCCTTTGAGGACAGAAGGGCATTTTGAGTGAAGTTCAGCTGAAAAAGACTGCTCAGTGCAGACAGAGGGCCCTGTTGAAGCAGCCAGTGCCACCCCCGCCACATTTTTGCACACAAATGCTGCCACCTTCTGCCTTTCGGAGACCAGTTAAGGCCTTAGGACTTCGGGAGCCTCTCAAAACCTCTCTGAATGGGATTCAAGTTAGCCAAAACTAAGAAGTCACTGCCAAGAGCGGTCACTGCCCATCCAATCAGCCCTATCATCTGCATTGCTTTCTTTGGGGTGCATTGGCTGTGTTAGTGGTGTGGGGCAGGCACACCACTTTTTCCTTGGGCCTGGACCTAGAGAGGCAGGGGGTGATGCCTGCCCTGTGAGGAACCTGGGTTTCCCCCAGGGAGACAGGCACCTCCAGCTCCTTTCTTCAGCATGTTTCTGCTAGGCCTGGTCCTACCCATGCCTGGAAAGGGCTCACAGAAGAGAAGTGGCTTTTTAAGTGCCTTTTTTTTTTTTTTTTTTACTCTGCGTGGCTCTGGATCTATAGCTGGATCAACAAAGACCATTGTCCTCTGTTATAACTTAGTAAATTAGGCTATTAAACCTTAAGCTTTTGTAAGTGATCAGAAATGTTGCTATGTGACTGCTGCTGGAGATATTATGTTTATTCATTTGTTGACTCTCTTGCCTGCAAGTTGGGGTTTATTTCTTTGTTGGCTCCATTGAACGTTGAATTCTGAGATTTTGGGGGGAAGGGTTAGCTTAATAGTAAGTAGGAAATTATTATTTTAACACCGTGTTATTAAGCCTATCTATTAAATTTCCTAACTTTTAAAGCGTGTCCCTGCTGTGGGGGCAGCCCAGCTGCTCTGTGGCCAAGAGGCGCAGCGCCGTTTTGCATCTCTGCCCCTGGGAGCTGGGAACAGGGTAGCAACGACAGCAGCTAGGTGATGGGGGCTGTGCGGGGCCGAGGGGCTCCCTTTCATAGACTGCAAAGGTAATTTGCTATAGGTTTCACCAGATACACGTGGATGTTTTTTTGAAGCTTCTGGTGAAAATGGGTCATTGCAGGAAACAGCTATTATCTGAGCTCCTGAGGCATTATTTTTGGATGCCAGAACTCTTAGACTTTTCAAAAAGCAACTGAGAGATGAGCTGGTGCAGTATGTGATCAGCTTTGTCGTCGTCAGAACTATCTTCTTATCAACATCCTTGATAACCTTATTCACAAAGTAGTAGTAAATGTTCAGCATATGGTTTGAATTTCAGTACTGTCAAAATACTACTTTTTTTAGCAGACTTGCAGCTACTTTTCAAGTGTTAGCATCAAAGATTCAAGGCAAAGTGCCAGAAAGTAGATAATTAAAACACATATCAGGGTGTTTTGTAGACTCCGCAAAGACAGGCATAGCAGTTTCAGACGCAGAGGATGAGAATAGCTTGGTTGCTGCCCTGTACTGTGGCCTTCCTTGCACAAGCCACCTGGCTCTTTCTGCCACCCCCCTTTGCCTTGTCTGGCTTGGTGCAGGGACTGTCCCTTATCATTATGTTTCTAGTGTCTAGTGCAATGAGACTTGCAGAGATATGACTGCAATAGTACTAATAACGGACATCATTGAGAGTTTTGGAGGGAGTTGAGACAAGTAAGCACTTTTCAGATATAACACATTTATTTAGATTCATTATCACCTCTTATCTCTCTGCTGTATTTAATCTAAGGGCCTCTCTCTCCTTTATCTGCTGCCAAATAATGCTGCCAAATAAAAGGGAGTCCAGATATTCTGGCAAATATTTATAGACAGACTGTAGAATAAATTCCTCAGAAACACGGGTAGCAAAGGCTAGAGTCTGCATAATACTGGCCCCTTTCTGATTATGTTGCCTTCCTGGAAAAGGGTTGATTTTAGATCATTTTCTCTGTCTCTTGGACTATGAAGTTCCAGCAGGCGGTGGCAGCAGTATGCCTGCCGTGCTACCCCTTTCCCCCAGGTTGGCAGAAGGGCAGTAACTCTGGTGAGTACAATGGAAAAAACTATTAAGGCGATTTTGAAATGTTTAGCAAGGCTGCAGAACCAGGAATGTGAATACTTCAGCTTCTCCCTTAGCACTAACATCCTGGCTCATTCAAATAAATGTGTATGTTTTGTCTGGTCCTGCATATCACACTCAGTGATTGCACCAGGTCTTTGCTACCTGTCTACTTCCATTTTTAGCTGTTGAACAGTACTGTTCTGCCTCCAAATGAGAGACAGTCTTGTGAGAAGTTTTAGCAACCTAAAAGAAAGTTATTTATTAGTCATGAATGCTGTGAAGAAATGTTCTTCCCACAATTTTAATATTCAGAACACTACCTTGCAGTTTTGATCAGAAAACAAACCTTCAATTTGTACTATGCTTCCACCCACACTGTGGCACAATTTTGGTCACAAAGAAGTACAGCAGGTTTGTATTAGTGGACATGCAAGTCAAAAAGAAACAAGGGTAAATATTTTGCCACACCATTCCTCATTTCTTTTTTGATAGGTCTTTATAGATTTGAGATAGTATAGGTGCTGGAATCATACACTGATTTAGCCATTGGTATAAGCTTGTTGAAGGAAACAAAGTAGATCAGATGTAGTTCTTCATTTTGCTCTTAGTTATCTAATAGCAAACAGAATTTGCTGCCTATTGTTATCTGACTCTGTAAAATAAGTTTTGTAGTACTGGTAGAAACTGATTTAATGCTGAGATCTTCAAGGTCACTAATCCAGCATTTACTTTTACAGTTTGTCAAGTGTAGAGACGTATTTATGAGAAAGTGTGGGAGGGAGTTTGTGCTTTTCCAGTGCCGCTCTCAGACTGTCGGTCAAGGGGCTTTGAACATAAAATTCACTTGATTTTACTTTTAAACTCATTCATTTTGCCACTACAGAAGTGCTTGTTTCTCAGACAAGCTTTTGCAACTGCCAGTCATACAGAAGAGAATACAGGAGGAGGCTGCTGTGGTCTGAAGCCGCTGATTTCAGGGCTCCCCTTCCTTCGCACCGATGCAGGCATGCAAGGAATCAACCCTGCCTCAAATTTCTATCACACTTAGCAGGCTTTTTTATAATAAAACCTATGAGTTGCTTAGCCACAAACATGGTCATGTCCTGGAAACGCAAGTGCACCTTCTTACTGATTCTGGGTGAAAAGATAAATGTTATTGTAAGCACCTCTGGAAGTTTTTTCTTTTTTTTAAGAAGAAGAAAAAGATTGATAGTCAACTTTTAAATGGTAAGAGCTTGCTGAGTCAGACCAATCTGGATGCCAAGATCTGTAATGGAAGTGAGAGATACTGTCATTTCCAAAGTATCACTACTTTATTCCATAATTGACAGCACCATGCGCATGGGCAAAATATACCTTTCCCACCTGGGCTAAATAATAACAGTCAAGATCTTGTTTTGTCAGGACAGTGGAATAGAATTTAAAGCAGCAAAATGGCTCTCTGCATATTGGAGCAAGATGTAGTTTTCAGCTGACCTACAGCAAAAAAGGTACTTTTTCATCAGGCAGAGCGTGTTCACTCCCAGGAAAGAAGCAAAACTTCATTGATTTCATATCAGCTAAACATATTTAACTAATTAATAGTTAATTTCATTCCACTAAGCACACTGTAGGATGCAATGGAATAACATAGTTTTAAGCTGTACCTAGTAGACAGTAATGTAGTCTAGTATACTTCAGCTGCATGTAGTATCCAGCTAGTATAGCTTAGTACTAGCTATATATTATTCAGTTACTAGCTAGTAATGGAATTTTTAAAATTTCACTGTGTAATTTGGGAGGAGAAAAGCCAGCAGCTATTCCAACAATGTAAATTCCCCTTCATTACTTTTAATGGTCTTTTCCCATATTTCTTCTTCAGTTGGTATTTCTTCTGTCTTAAACACACATAAGCTGGACCAGCTCCAGAATGCCTCCCTGCAGCTAGCAGCAACCCAAGTGCCAGCCATCATTTCTTTGGGAGGAGCCAGGTATAGGCAGTGCTAGCACTCGCAGGCAGAGCTGAGGGCACTGTCCTGCAAGAGAAGCTAATTCAGTTCTGGCCCCAGTTTCGGCTTTGTTAAATTCAGCTGCCTGCTTTAACTGTGAAAAAAATAGTTTTCAAGTACAAGTTGGAGCAGAATATCTGTCTGGTGATATTCACTTCAAGGCTTTTTTTCAGGAAGTGGGAGTAGACATGGGTCAACAACAGTAAAATTCAGTTTTTGTTTAAGTTGTTGTTGTAAAAGGAGGTTTAAAGTGTTAGGCCTAGTAATTTTTAAACAGGTAATAAAGTGTACCTGTAACATACTATCCCAGCAGGTAATAAGGATTTGGCACCTTCCCTTGCATGCTGCCTTGGCAGCGCTCAGGCGGGAAAGGTCACTCTCTGACCCAGCCTGCTTGCTCCCATGGAAGGACAGATCAGGTCTTTGGTAGATCCAAAGTACTTTTTTCTTTGTGCCTAGATAGCTCCGAAGACAAATTTGGTTTGGTGGGACAAGCAAGCTCCTGTATGGATCACAGCCCCCTCTTCCTGCCTGCTTGCAGAGAAGATGGACTGCTGTCAGCCTTGTGCCATATAGCTGGCAGCATATTTTCCCTTGTAGCTACTGCCAAGGCAGATTTGCTACTTATCTGTAGAGTAAAACTGAGACTTGGGGGTCTTCATACTCCTTCAGCTGTTTAAATTGCCTGCTGAAACTGAAGCATATAGTTGGTATGGACACAGGCATATATGATTGACTGGTGATACGAAGTCTTCAGAGATAAACGCTAAACAAACAGATGGTAGCTGCTCTCAGTTGCCGTTAACCAGGAGATGAAGAGACCAGCTGGAGTCTTCCTAGTGCTCAAAAAGCAAAGGCAGTAGCTCATTGACATTTCCCTGAGCCACCCTCTTTTCAGCAAAATCATTTTTAATGTCTCCTCAGCAATGCAGAGTTCCAACCAGGTGCTACAGCCTATTGTCTAGAATTGGAAAAATAGATCTTATTGGCAGGAGTTGAAATTGATATCATCACTGGCCATGAGTAGGAAAGTTGATTGCTATGGTAGTCATTTTAGAACAAAAGAATTTAGGAATTAATTCTCTAATTCTGATTTAATTCTAATTCTTGAGTATCTCATTGATGTAAAACATTGTAGAACACTAACAGGAGTTCTGTGCACAGCTGTACAGTAGCTCCAATATAGCTAAACAGTGCCTCGTGCAATCCAAATTCCCATAGTGTAGAGTGGCTTGTTATTTTTTTAGGCTGAAAATGGAACAGCAGTCTAATTTTTTATAAGTTATTCAGGAATCTGAAAATTTCTCTGATAGTTTAGTGCTGTTTGGCAAATTGTTGTGCTGCATACGAATGGCTGTTTGCAACAGGAGAAAGAATTACGGAGAAACTGGAGTTGCTGGAAGTCAAGCATACATGTTATTTCAATTATATTCTCTTAAAAAAGAGGTGTCCTTTCAGTTTGGAAATTCCTCTTTCTTCACGAAAGATCGTGTATGCCAGGAAGGGTCAGCCTAGGGGTAATTCCCAGTCCCTTCCCTTTCTGCTCACAGTCCTGCTAATGATTGCAGGCAGTATTTTGGCCTCTATTGGAGTGTAGATTTTTAAAGCAGTAGAATGGACAATTTTGGAAAGTGGCTGAGGAAGGTTTGCGTTTACATGCGCAGGGGCACAGAGCAGATGTTACCTGTTTGGAAATGCTGCAAGCATCCACTCAAGTGCTGCTTGGAGAGCCAGCTGCTGCTCTGCTCTTCTGGAAGCCTTGAAGCGTAGGCTGAGGAGCACTGCTGCAGCGTGGGGCTCTTCTGGAAAGCCTCTCAGTAATGTATGCAGATCATCACTTGCATAACCAATGCACAATTGACCACCAGATGGCCTTCACAGAAGCAAGAAGATAAGGTCAAAATTTTTATTTCCAATTTGTGGGTAGACACTGCTTCCAGTCCGGCATAATCAGATTCTCTGTGCACCAGCTGACTTCCTACAGCATAATATAGTTGATGAGCAGGAAATTGCTTATGTTATTATCCTCAAAGCACTACAAAGGTAAGCAACTTATCCTTGATATTCTTGTTTTAGGGAGGCAGAATAGAGACATGAATTGTTAATCACAGAGCTTCTGCAATTCACTCCCAATAGGCAGTGTAGGGTAGTGGCATTTCCAGTTAGCTAACATGGGCTGAGACGTCACTTCAAACTGAGATTCATGCTGCAGTGCTCAGACTGCTGCAGGAGCTAACCTGAAGAGTTTCTAACATAGGTATGTCTGCAGTATACAGTAGCTGTGTCATGATGACAGCCTCGGTGGCAAAGGCTGGAATAAAACCCAGCTCATCTTCAGGAAGCTATTCACTGAGCCACACGACTTTCGCATTGTTAATAATAAAATCAGGTGCTACACCTCATCCCTTTCCTCTGCTGTAGGGGGGAAATGGGAATGTGAACAGGACAGCATTAGGAGGAGTTTTGTCTGGTTTCGCTCAACTGGATGTTAAAAAGTGTCTCTGTCCCAGAAGTTGCCCTGCCTGTTCCAGACTAGCCCGTGGCTCCCGCTCCTCCTCCCACCTATCCCCTGAAGTCCGGAGAATCCCAGATCCTTGTCTGCTCCCATCTCGGGGTTACTTCTGTGACAGGTCAAGGTCATAAGTCCAAGCTCATGTATGTGTGTGTGGGGGGGGGGGGGGCAGCCTCCCACAGCAGCCCCCGCCTACCCTACACGAATAGGTGTGCTATTTCATCGCTCAGTTTGCTCAAGGACTATTGCTTTTGTCCCCACTCCGGATGAGGAAAAGGTCGTTTGCTGTTCCGCATTCCTATCGCATGGTGTCCTGGGAAAGAGAAGCGGCATTTCTGACTGCACTCGGGGAGGCTGCTTGGGGCACTGGGAACTATCCTTGTTTGCCTTTTTCCTAAATTCTGTTGGGTTAGCAGCTAGCTTAAAGCCTTCGAAGATTCACAGCAAAGGGTTTACCTGAAAGCACACTAACCAATTTGATCCAATTATCTGCCTCAAATTAGATGGCCAAGATTGTCTTCAGCTCTACTTCCAGGCTCAAGGAGAAGTCATACCAAAGGACCGAAGGATTTTTGCCTTTCTCCATAAAAAGAGACCCGTGATTTGCTCTTGCATGTTATATAACCATGGGTCATATCGTTCACTGAAGTAAATTACCACCATTTTCTTGCCATCAGTAGAAATACGCCACTTCAAGCACAAACGAGCAGCACTGCTTCTGAATATATGCACAAGCACATACTCGCATCAGTCCATGGTGATTACTGTACTGTGCATACAATTCTGTGCTTCATTCCCCCATTTTCAATCTCTACAGAGGCTAATAATGATGTTCTCTAAATTAAACACAGTTTTGGTCAACCCTTAGCGTATTATTGAAAACAAATAACAAAAACATTAAATTCTTGACCAGAATTAGTTGGCGTTTATGAGGTGTGGAAAGTATTCATGATTCAGAAGAATCAAACTGCCAGGCCACAGGGACGAAGCTGAAGCAGAGCTATTTCGTAGGGCATTCCTGCCTGGGGGAATTTTGCCACTCCATCAGAGGGGGGAGTTTCAGTTTCCCAGGTGCGGAAGCAGGTTGAAGTACTAGACCTTTGTCACAGGGCTGCAGAGAATTGCAGACTCAGTGAGCACCGGTGTTTATCTGCAGGCAGAAAGCTACCAGCTGAGCTCTCGCACAGCAGTTGTGGGCGATGGCCTCACTGAATAACCCCCGAAGAAAGGGAGGGCGGATGGGAGTGGGGGAGCCGCTGCAGAAACTAGGAGAAAGCAGGAAATCTATGCAGCCTGCCCTCAGAATACCACCATCACAGCAAAGGAGAGGGTTGTTGCGCTCTCTTACGAGAAAAGATTTCTTTAAAATATTCCTTACCACACAGGTTATAAAGTCAAACGCAAATCATTACTATTAATTGAATTAAAATGGGAGTCCTGGACAAGAACTTTGGCAATGGCTGAATTCAGAGGTCAGATCTACTTAATTCTGTGCTGTTGCTAATTGCACCTCGTAAGGTACAATAAAGCTTTGGTGAACACAGCCAAGAATAGGGTCCTTATTTTCATAAAACGATTGTGTGCTTTTTGCTAGGCCACAGGTCAAAGAAGGTAGTTATTTATGTTTGTTTGGCTCAACCTAGGGTTCTATTTTGGCACAAAATCGGCATTGTCATATAATATTGAGATGGAGTTGATCTGTCAGATATCAGTGGTAACAGGACATTCCTTATTCATATCTTTGGCCAGCCAGGACACTTCACCTTTGATTTTAGGTCTATCCCCATCCTTTCATTTCTCTTCCACCTCCAAGCCAAATTTCAATTAGTGCTTCACTGGCAGAGTACCAGGCCCCAGACAAGATAGTGTTCGACTTTAAATTGTATAGCAGCCAGAACCAGACCAGACCTCAGTGTTGAAACCAGGAGGGGCTACCAGGTATAAGGAGGACTGTTAAATAGTATTTGAGAGCTAGTATAAAAAGAAGAAATGAACAGAAGCCGAGTGGTCTGTGTGGCTCGCTTTTCTGTAGGCATGCGATACAGAAGGCTGTTCTCAGTTGCAAAAGCTCGAGTTGTCCCAGCTGGATCTCAGCTGAAGGGGTCCCGTCCTACAATTGACAAAGGCTGTTTGTGCAGTGTCAACTAATTGAAACATAACATGTTTGGGTAATTTTGTCCTCATCTTTAGTGTACTGTATATTTTGTGAAAGCAGTTCCTTATAAATCTCCGTTTTATAAGGCTGTAAGGCTGTTTTAAAACACTCTTAAGCTCCATGAAAAGAAATCTGTTTTAATTATATGATCGATTTCTTCCTTTGGTGTGCTTTTTTTACATGCTACATACCTTTCTTTCTACCACATTATCTTAATGGCAGAGTAAAGAATAGAACTATTTACTGTTCCAGGATTACAGTTCTATAAATAAAGCATATAGTGAGAATTACCATGTCTAAATAGGATTAGCATTATTTTTCTACATATTTTTTGGTGGATTATTTTTATATAATTTATTCTTACCCACGCTTTCCATAGCAGTGAAATGGCTTTCAGCTTGTCACTCTCTTCTCTTCTCCTTTTACCAGCCCACTGAACATTTTCTTAACATAAAAGTTGCTGATAAAACCAGAGGTCAGGTCAGGTATGAAAAGGGATGTGCTGCCCTCCGCTGCACAGCGAGCTGGGGGCCAGCCATGATGAGTGGGGGTCTCTGCCTTTTACCCTGCACATCATTTGCCTGGAGAAGGGGAAAATGGGGATCAGCGCCCTGGCTGTGTTTTGTGCAAGGCCCAAACTGAAGAGCCTTCTGGAAGACACCTGGTATATCCACTTGGAGGATGCGTGAGCCAATCTTGCAAGTCTGATATATTAGCCCAGATTTGGAGCTGGGCACCTATTTGAAACATAGAGCCATCACTAAGAGTTTCATTAGGCTGTTTTACTGTGTTTCCAACAGATCTCAGCTCTTTTAGAGAAAAGCTTTGGTTAAACGGAGAGAAAGAAAGATTAGCTTTGCCAGTGCCAAGAGTCTCAAAAGAGGTGGCTGAGGAGCTCAATACTTCTAAGATGGGTTTTAAGTAACTCTTTGGATGCAGAGGAAACTCTAGAGCTATGCCAATATTTACAAACAGATGATGGCATAACCCAGATGCTTTCAATTATTATTTCTCATTCTGACATTAATCCTGGGTAAAATATTTTAAATGGAACACGTGAAGAAATCAGAGGGGGGAATTAATGAGTTTGTAATTATTACTTATTACTCTTTATTGAACAGCTTAAATGGATGCTTTCAAAGTTGAAATAAGTTGCTATATAAAGAGAGTGTAAATTTGGATAACATTAGAGATATGACGTACTTAGACGAGGAATTTGACGAGGTTCTGAATTGTAAATAAGAATACCACAGAATTACCATAGTACATATCAGAAATAAGTTAGCTGAAAGGTCTTCAGCTGTGGCTATAAGCGGGTAATCAGGAGCAAGCATATGTGTTTCTAGAGTGGTCAACTGGTAAGTACTTCTTGGCCATATACATATTGGCTAGCTATCAGTAACCCAGAAAAAAATGTCGTCAGTGAAGTTTCAATTGACAAAAGTGCTGGGTTTAGAAGTCATACAGAACAAAGTGGTTCTCTTGATTAGCTGAGAATAAACAGTATAGGTTTTAACCTGAAGTTTATTAGGCAGAAGAGCATAATTTAGAATAAAAATGAGGAGTGCTATAGGGGAAGCAGTGTCTCTTTAAAGGGTTGGAAATAATGGTCAGTAATTTGAACTTCTAGACAGAGTGGCCTCAAAAGCTAATGCTTTTAGCAAAAGCTAAGTCCTCGGATGTTTAAATGGAGATAGCTCAAATAGCAATGGAGTGATTGTATTGCCTTTGTGTTTGGCACAAGAGAGAGTATTACTCGAATACTGTGCCCAGTTCTGTCATCCACAATTCAAGAAGGATATTGGCAAACTGGAAGTTATGAGAACAATTAAGAATCTGGAATTATGGGCAGAAAATCCTGGGTCTAAGAGCTAGCATCTAGCTTATCAAAAAAAGCTTGAAGGGTGACTTATTTGCAGTCCAAAAGAGCCTGCAAGGGAGAAAAATTTTGGTAATGGTTTCTGCAGTCTTGAAGCCAGACAAATGAGACTAGACAAAAAAACGGAATTTAACAGTGAGACACTTTATTAAAGGCTACAGTAGTAATTTGTAAAACAATGGTTTTTGTTTTGTTGTGTTTTTCTTACAGCTATACTTAAATGAGAATTAACATGAGGGAGTGCTGCTCAGAAGTCATCCCTGTTGGTCGCGTGAGCTACAAATCTAAGAAAACTGCTGATGCTATCTCAAACAATCTGTAAGTTAAAATTGCATGATCATTCACACACTAGTAAGTACAGGCAGAGAGTCAGAATCCTACCTAAAATCAATTCTTTTCGTGACTTTTTAAATATTGTGAAAATTGTTCCAGACTGCTCACACATGCATAGAAAATAAGGACCTTTCCAGCACACCAGCTATCACTGGAGAAACAAGAAGGTTCCAGTCTCTAGGTTAAAATGAAAAAGGAATCCAATCTTGCAAGTCAAAAGGTTAATTGAGCGAATAACATGGGAAAGGCGTAGAGCAAAGAGAGTAGCAAAGAAGCCAAGTAGCTTCCAGCTACCCAAAGGGGTTTGAGAAGAATACAGTTTTTTACAATGCATGAGGACATAATGTATCCTGAAAGGAAAATGGGTGGGATAGAGGGTGAGATGGGTGATATTACGCTAGTTTTTATGCAGGTGTCCTCATTAATGAGATAGTAAGAGAAACTGCAGGTGATGGGAAAGTATTAAGAAATGCCCTGAAGGAAATGGAAAAAAAAAAAAGCTATAGAAAATAACAACATAGATAAAAATAATAGTGTGAGATTTGGGGTGAAAATATGTAAATTAACTCAGTGAAGCAGAGGGGAAGATGGCATTAATCCAAAGGAACGGAAAGTCCCACACAGAGACTATGCTGAAAGAAAAGAAATGGGCAAAGACGGGAGCACAGAACAAGTGAAACGAGTCTGCAGTGTGATATGGCTGCATAAAAGACAGCGTTAAAAGACAGCATTAGTTCTGTATTTTAGATGTGAGAAAGCAAGCTGAGAGTCTAGGCTGCACCTCGAGGAAGATCTGCTGCCAGTTCACGTGTGCTGCATCGGAGGCAGCTGCTCTGATATTCTGCTTTCCTGGAACTAGAGATACCCTCTCTGCGAGTGTGAATGGCAGCGGCATTGCTTCTGCGGACAGGCTGCAGTTACATGCATGGTTTGGCTTAAGGGATATGTAAGTGTGTGAGCACTCTTACAGTATGCGCTGGGAACAAGGGCAAGAATATAACTAAGACATCAAAAGCAGCAGTATAAGGAAAAAAAGTGATCGAAATGGGTCTAATTAGGACCCACATTTGGGTCAACTTATGTTTGGATCATAATTTAACTGTGATGCTCTCATATTTGGCAGGCTTTGCCCTAACTCTCCCTTTTAATCTTGAAAAGTGGTGATGCACATTTCTGGAAGGTATGAGGTGAAACAGAGGTAAAACAAGGCTGAAACTAGTCGGAAAATCTGAGCGCTCCTAGGTTGTCAGATACGGTTTCTCCCAGAAACATCTTAAGACATTTCCGCGGCCTAGATAAAGCTCTAGCAAAATGTGGAGTAAAGAAAAATCCTTCAGTGGCAAGGAGATGGATTAGAAGGTATACTAGGCCTTTTCCAACTCTAATTTGTGATAACTTTACGAATGCATTTTGCCAGCTCCTTGTTAGCTACAGTGTACTGCCCTTAGCTCGGATCAGTTCTGTCAGACTACAATTTGGGAAGTCAGATTTAGCTATAAATTCCTACTGATTCTCTCTGAAATCTAAAAATAGAATTGTTGAGAGTATATAGTCTGAATTATGGATCAAATATGTCACTACAGGAACCAAGGACAAATTATGCCACATTAAACTGGTGTCGAAGAAAAATTTTCTACTTAACTATTTCTCTACACGTGCAGTGGATTTTTCGTGCCCAGAGCTCTGTTAAAATGTTAGATAATTAAGCCTCAAAAGAAGTAAATGCATCATTACTCTCACCTCCATTTTTCAGATAGAGAAAGCAAGGCTTAGAGAATTGTTCCATGTTACAATTAGAATTAGGCATGTGAATATCTTGCCTGTTGCCCCAATCCTAAAGTCTCCAGTCCATACTGCCACCTAATGCCAGTCTAACATATGTGAGAAAATATTGCAAGTGCTTCATCTGAAAAACAACTTAAGTAAATATTTAAAGCTATGCATAATGTTTAATAGTTTTAAAAGTTACATGCTACATAAATTAATTTCAGGGAGGGAAAAGCTGGAGAACAAGTAATACAAGGCTGATGGTAATTGCAGCAGAAGACATTGTTTCTGTGTTGTTTGTAAAAGGCTACCGGCATCCTTCCTCTCCTGGTTTGGTGCTGATGTGACAGCTAGCAGCATAATTCACTGCTCAAGCTCTCGTTTGCTTTTTTGCACACTGCTGATACAATACCCTGATACCTCCTGGCTCCGGCAAGCAGTGATGCTGAGGAATTTCCTTGTCGCTCGGGCGGAATGCAGAAAATGCTTTGTGACTGATGTTCTCCACCATTGCTGAATGGAGGATTAAGATACAAACTCCTCCTTTCTGCTAGAGGGCAACACTAGGCCAGCCTACGAATTGCAAGTCTTGTCTGAGTCCTCCCAAGCCTGGGAACCCCCAGCCGTCGTTTACGGTTGCGGCAGATGCTTTGCCCTACATACTGATACGGCCACAAACTTACCACAGAACCACAGTGCCAAATTGCTGCTCCCTCCCTAGCTGCAACTTCTATCGCATCATCAGTCACAATTTCATCAGTTTTCAAATCTTCCAGAAACAGCTATAATTGCTACCATTCACAGGTTTAGCTGTAGCATGGTAGTACTCATAGCTACCAGGCCCCTGTATTGCCACTAGATTGTCTGCAGCTGCTGAAGTAGATGGGCACATCCAGACTGGAACTAGACCAGCAGCAGCTAGTTTATGCAGCCATTGATTGGACATCTGCAAGATGCAAGTGTCCCTGAAATAAAGAATGGGGCATACTTGTTGCACTAAGTTAATATTACCGTTCATTCCCATTATTTATCTATTAGCTAAGGACTTATAACTACTGCTTATAACTACAATATGGAGTTAGCAATAGCCCAGAGGCAGTATAATGCATTCATGTCTCTTTTTTCTCAAATTCTTTAGCAGCTAGAATATTCCTTTAATAGTAATATTTGCATATTCTTATTCCTCCATCAGCAATTTTCCTTTAACTGTTACATTTGATTAATATTATTTTAATAAACCCTGGTTGTTTATTGTCCAGGCAGTGTGAACAGCTTTGCCACTGGAAAAAATAATAATAAGGAAAAATAAAATGATTTTTTTTCATCCTCTTGCCACCATTATGAAGGTGAAATTCTATTTCTCTGTGGTCGGTAAATCTTTAATGGAGGAAAAATGAGGCCTATGCAAGCCTTTTTTGTGATTGAATAGAATATGCTGAAATTAGAGCTATACTGACAAGCAGAGAAGCCCTTCACAAATGAAAGCCAAACCTTACCATGAGAAAATATTTCTGATTGTCTTACTGGCCATCATTCATAAATCCCTTATTAATGTAATTAGTGATTCTTCCAAAACTAGAAATCTGTTCAAGGAATTGTAATTCCATGCCATTGAGAATTTGGAGATTTCACAGTTTGCTTTTGCCCTAATTCTCAAGAAAAACCAAACATTTTGAGTCCTTCATGTCTGAACTGATGGCATCATTATCCTTGATGAATGCAGTCTAGAGAGCAGACTCTGTGAGTCTTCAGCCCTGGAAGCCCCCTAGACCTCTGCTTGCCAGGCAGACTGGCTTCCTTAGGGTTTATTCCCCAGGGAAGAGAGCTGCCACCAAGTGATGGGGAAGTGGGACAGGCAAGAAACCTGCCTGAGAGAGCTTATTATTTCCGTTCTTCCTAAATTTCATTGACATTGAAACATTTTTGCAAAGCTTTCAAAGATTCAATTAAATAGCAACTCTGGCAAAAAGGAGCTTAATCTGGTGTATTTCTCTCCCCCCTCCCCAAGTGGATTTAATTTTACCAGGCCACTGGTAAAATTACTGGTTATGAACTTTCATTAGAAAATATCACAGGGAAAAAATCACGGCCTAATTTTTTAAAGGTGATGACTGCAAACTTTCCCACTGGAATGCTCATAATCCAAGAAATTAGGTTATTTTCTTGTTTCAGTATCTTCCAAAGTAGGCCAAATTCAGCTCTAGAGGAAGTAACTGTACTGCAGTAGGACTCAGGTTCATGAGAGGTCAATGATTTTTACAGGGCAGCCTTGTATTCTAATTATTATTTCTCTTAACTCTGAGTGGCAGTCCCACTGTGCTAGGTAATAGCACAAAAAAAATTCCCTGTCTCAAAGAAGAACTTGCCACCCAAGTTTAAAAAACAAATGTTTTTAATGGCATCCGTCCATGTCTCAGAGAACCACAGTGAAGAAAATGGAATGTCAGGCTTCTGCTGCTGGATTTCCAAATCCATTTCCAGCGAGCCAATTAAATCAGACATGACAGGTACCAAAGAAAAAAATATTCTTTAGCTTCCACTTCATTAAGGAATCCAAGCGCCTGTCTCCTGTCAGAACAGCTGAAAGGTTTCTGCAAATGCGTAAGTGCATAAATTGTGTCTGCATTATTACAACTACCTTTGCTTGTGGAGAAGCACAGTGCTTATTTGTAGCTTGCTTTGCAAATATAATAATTAAAGGCATAAGTGAGGATTGTGCAAAATTCAGAGGTACCGAAATTAGAACATGAGCTTTTACAATCTTAAGAGTGCTTCCCTCCTCCACACTTTCTTGGCTGATAGTCTCCTTAGCCAGTTATTTCCATTCAGTTGTTTACTACTAGATGTGAGACAGACTGAATGCAGTAAGAAGCAAAATTGTGTCGCTAGCTAAGAACACAGACCCAGTTTCTTGCTTGCACAGTCAGGTGGATGTAGTAGTCACTGAAGACTTAGATATATTAGAATAAAAATCTTTTCCCTGAAAGAATGATACTATCTATGAGGCAGTAGACTGCACTCTAGATTATTAATCAGGGTTCAGCTGTCATTAGCCTAACAAGTATATGCTGAGCTTGATCATTTTATCACAAAAGAAATGTGGATTCTATATTTAGACAATAGGAATGCTGTGCTTTTTTTCCATTTCTATTGCTAAAACCAGTACTTGAGAGTGTAGTTTGTAGAAATAGCAGCTTTGATGTGTAGATCTCGCCTCTCTCCATGGAGCAGATCAGGAAGATGGCACAGAGTATTTTGGACTATAATTTCTATCAAGGTCTTTAATGGCTAATATCATGTGCTCAGAGGTAGGTTAGAAAAAAATGTATTTCTGGAGCTGATGAAAGAATCTGAGATCAAATGGTAGATCTTCTTCTTTTTAGTGACATCAGTGTAATAGACTGTATTACCTAGGAATGCAAATTTTTTACACACAAAAAATTGACTGGAATTTTTCCCAGAATGCCTTAATGAAATTATAAACAGAAAAGCATTTCAGAAACACACTGATGATGGTCCCTTACAAATTCATTCACAGCAATAGAAGTACAGCGCAAAAGATAGGAGAAGGGAGGCCTTATGACAGTGACCAGAGGAGTATGAAACTAATGACTGAAGGCATTTGTTTCAGCTTCATCATTGATAAGCCTTGAATGCTTCAATCAAATTGTCTCATGATGTGTACTCTTTTTAAGGGACTGGAAAGGGGGAAATCTTTCCATTATAGGTAATTGCTTTGTATATATTCCCAGTCACTAGTGACCAAAACGCATGGCTGTTTGACCTCTGTCTGCTGACATACGTGGCCAAGGCTGACAGCCCAGCCCTGACTGGGTGAGTGTTCAGATCCCAGAAATCACTGTGACTGACTTTACTTGTGGTTGCAAGGATGGAAAGTAATTGAAAACCGAACTGTCCTTCCACTTCTAAAGGTCAATATGGAAGATAATGCACATGGCTTTTGCTATTTCTTTTCTGGAAACAGATGATTAGCCTTCAATCTTGAAATCAGAGGTTCTGAAGGATACCGTAGGTACCTTGCTGAATACAAATTGCTGCTCAACAGGAGGGAAAGGAAGGTCCATTTCATTTTCAAATGTGCAAGAAATCTGGCTATATAAAGTAATATACACAAACCTGTGCAGAATGAGCGAAAACACATTTTTCCTTCCAAGATTCAAGTGCCAATTAGGATTTTGTCTTAAAAATGGGAATTCAGGAAATACTGACCAATTCCAACAAAGTCCAACTTTTACTGACTGAAATCTCAATATTTAGGTGGAATTTAGGTATCCATTAAAACTATTGCTTACTTAAGTTCCACTCAGTGGAGCAAAGCATGGTTTCCCCATGACCTTATAACCATATGGCTCCTTATAATCATAATCCTTACAGACCGAGTAGCCTGTAATAATACAGTGGGAATACAATAGTACCTGAACTCTGCCAGCTCCTAGGAGCTTTAATGCAGTTGTTAAGACTTTCTGTAAAAAAACAGAAAGCTATTTTTTGAAATCTGGGTTGCTGTTTTTCAGAAAGAGCTGAGCAAGTTGTCTGCTGCTGAGCTGTGCAGGATATTGTGTTATTGTTCCACTTGTCAGAAAATACGCCAGGATCATTGCTGGTGGCGCACACATCACAAATTATAGCTGTACCTATGTACAGGTTTAATTAGGTATATTCTTGTACAAGGGAGATGAAACATTTCAGTGGTGGCTTTGCCAGTGCCTCCTCCCAGCTCTCTGATGTGGGAAAAGGGAGCAAAAAGACTCATTTTCATAAGAGAGTAGAAGAGCCAGAAAGGCCACATACAGTTAAAGCTGGTCAGTGTTTTTTTTAGTATAACATCTACCATGTAGCTTGAAAGCTTCACAGTAGTGGCAGTGGCCTAGCAGTGTGAAGGTGACGGAAAAGCCAGGACAGGAGTGCCACGGATGCAACAGGGAGCCCAGGGACAGGTATGCAAGGGGAGAGAGGTTAAAACCAGAACCAGAGAACTGTGGAATGACTCAGAGTGACAGACTAGTTTCCTCCCCATATGACTCACGACTGGCTGAATAACAGAATTATAAGTTCAGAGGTGAATCAAAAAATCAAAATTAGAATTAGCTTGAAACTGATCTAAAGCAATCTTTCTCCTTATTTTGACAAAATGATAAAATTGAATCACAAATTAATATTTCTTCGGTTTTCTGGTAACTGATGCCTTTTACTCCATACTGAAAAACAAAATGGAAAACTCTTCCAAAATGAAAATCTGAACCTTTAGATTTAAAGATGTTGAGATGAAATTTTGAATTTTCCTAATAGTATTTCATTGGTGGCAGAGAGAAACACAGGATCCAACTTAATAACTAAATTCAGCTACGTTTCTGAGTGACTTTAATAACCTCAAACTAAATTCTCTACTACATTTAGCTGCACTTGGCAGCAAAATTTCATCTTTTGGCCTAACAATTAAAGTCTGCAGTGCAATTGCGTTCATCTGGTAGTCTAGATAGATAGCTTCCACATGTTTATGCCTGCCTTTAACACTACTTCTCATAATTGGCTCACGTCTTAATTTTTTTGTTTCTCACTGTTGAAATTAAAATGATTTCTGATCTGAAATTGGTTTTGGTGTTTAAGCAAACATATTCTGAAAAGGACATAATGCAAGTTTGAAGCTTTGATTTCTGTAAAGACATATGTGTTTAAAAAGCGTTATCACTTGCTTTAGTCAATTAGATAAGTTAAAACTGAGATCATTTAGTCCCTTGGTACCAGAAGGTAGATATATTCATACCTAAGGAGTGAGGTGTGCTTATAATACAGAGAGGTTTGACCTTGAGGTGTCATCTGTGATTCAGGTCCTTGGGCCATTCCATTTATGAAGTATTTGAATAAATGAGTTATCAACCAACAGATGATGGTTTCAGTTCCTTAACGTCTGACTGAGGTCACCATTTGTTAGCTAGGCTTTGCAAATGTGAAGAGAGTGAAGTAACAGATGCTGTAGCAAGGTGGTGATTACTACGGCTGGCAGGAGGACAGAGGCTAAAGATATGCTATAAAAGTCAGAAACCTCCATCTTCATAATCATAATTTACTTTGACTCAGTATTCCATGCAGCTTGAGCTACTGCACGTTTTTTTAAGAGATCGTTTGTCCTGGTAGAGAAAGAGGGTGGTGACCTTCCAAGCAGAGAAATAGCTTTCAAAAATTGGTAGCAAAACTGTCCTTAGTTTCAGCTATCAAAAATAAAAGGCTTGTCTGTGGTAAGTCATGATATATATATGTAAATCCATCACTAATTTCATCCCTATCTCCTTTCATAACTTAAGGTGTTAACAATCAGGTGATGATATACAAAATATTATTTTATTGCATGCTATTTTACGATATGCATCTTGTATTTTAAAAGGTACCTAGGAGGTATTTGGTGCTGAAGGTGTGTGTGTTTGTTTAAAACATATCGGTAGGAAAGAGATGGATTGCTTCACTAAGCACTTCTGTACACAAAATCAGGACTAAAAAACCTGAGCGAATGTAGTTGTCTAAGTCTCCCAAGAATAATTTCCCCTCTTCCTTTTGTTTCTTTTCCCTCCATTTCTTCCTGGATCTTCAGTAGTTTTCCTCTCTGGTCTCTGTCTTCCAGCTCTGAGCGCAGGCTCTGCTGCAGAGAATGCGGGTGGGAAGAGGGTTGCCTTTGATTTCAAAGGGGGCTTCATTTCGCCCTAGATCTTCCTGGCCCTCACAACACTGTAGGGCAACAACAGAATAATGGCGCTGCAAGACAAAGTCTAGGGACTTTGCTGGAAATTCAGGGCTTTATTCTAGATGCAGTTGGGTACAGTGTTTCACAGGAAATTTCCCTGGGCCCACCTGGGCAGCCCAAGTCAAAGGTACAGTCCCACCGCAGAT
Source organism: Rhea pennata (assembly GCF_028389875.1). Taxonomy (NCBI): domain Eukaryota; kingdom Metazoa; phylum Chordata; class Aves; order Rheiformes; family Rheidae; genus Rhea; species Rhea pennata. The sequence goes on from NC_084666.1 coordinate 63,125,496, forward strand.
CTGACCACTTTGCCCAAAACTGAAAACGATGAGTATTTCCTCTGAGCAGTGCTGATCACAGCAAGTCCATCAGGCCTTTGAGGTTAAATGTTGCCTTGTGAAAGCCAGTCATTAATGTCAGTGGAGTTATACCAAAGATGTATTTAGGCCAATGTGCTTACAGAAATTTGTGGTGCAGAAGTACAAAATGCCAAGCGCAGTTGAAAGGTTCTGGGGCATGTGTGTGCAGATGGGTAGAAAGATGTGATTTCTTTCTGCTCTGTTTGGTATTTGTGTTTTAATTATTGGAGTAATAATTTATTCTATACAATATGCAGTACTGTTGTCATTTTTATTTCCTGAACTATTCCAAAGTCAAAGCTTACTAGTTTTGTGTGAATCGAGAGGTGACAGGTGTCAGGTTAATAAATCCAGGAAAGAAATAAAACTAAAAAGTCTATGGAAGAAAAACAACAGGAAAAATTCCTAAAAGACTGTCATTGACAGAGAACTAAAGGACAAATAAGGAAAAAAAAAAAATCTGTGTTTCGTATTTATCACAGTGAAAATTGGCCTATATAAGCTGTAGGGATGTTACACTAGAGGGTCTATTTACCTAGACAGCAGCTGCAGCCTGGGCACATACAGCATAAGCTTCAGGGCTCCTGAGAGGACACTTCGGACCCCTCGTAGCAAGTCAGCCTCGAACCTTTCACTTATAGATGATAGAATGCTGCTAATATGGGAGGATTTTCCAGTACTTATCTGCAATTGCATCAAAACCTGTCCTGTCACTTTTTGCAGAAAAAGTAACTGTGTGTGTCTGTGACTATTAACTTTTATGGAGCAAAATTTCCCTACGGAGAATTTCCTCTTGAAAGTGTTATACTATCCTAAAGTAAATTCAAGGTGATTCCACCACTCCTTGCTGTAGCAGAGAGCAGGAGCAATCTCCCAAATGCAATCGTGTGCATCCGTAAAGGCAGCTCGGAGACAACAAGCCAGTAAGACACATTTTGTTGTTCATTTTGGTCTCTAGGAGGTCTTTGCAACACTATTTAATGAAAACATGATTTGGGATGTTTACTTTGGATACAAATGTGAAATAGAGTTCTTCCCTGTGCTGGTGTCAATAGAGGAAGAAATGTTCAGGGAGTTCATAGCAGACCTGGCTAGATGGGGTCAGCTGGTGCAAACTGCCGCTCCTCCACAGATTTCCACAGAGCTAAATCCTGAGTAAAATCTTACCCCAGCAGTTCTGTATCCTAGCCCAAATCTGTTTCTTATTAGCAAATTAGCTCCATGAAGTGCATTTAACCATCTGCACCTCTACACCTAACTGTAAGACAACTTTCAGTAGAGCACATTTCACTAGATTCATTCACCTAAGGTGTAAAAATAATACAGGCAGAACACCGTATTTTCTGTGCATCCGTCTCTAAACTCCGGATGAGCTGTGTTTGCACAGAAGGAAATGACTTGCAAGCGCGTGACAATACTCACAAGAGTTCGAAAGGTTGTGTTGAGCCAGAATACTGCCTCAAAAACTCACAACTTCTCATTTATCATGCTGTATGTTTGCTGAGCAACGAATTAAAAGCTCACCAGAGCGGGGAGGGAACAACGGAGAGCGTTCCTGCACTCGGGAGGTAACGCTCGCCTGGGAACTGCGCTGAGCTCTGGGCCCGGCCCCGAGGGTCACCGGTGGATTTTACCCAGTGGCTGCCTCGTATAAAATGCGCCGACAGTGACTGCTGCAAGCAACGGGAACTTAAAGAAACAAATGGTGGAGCCGTTGCCCATAGCAGAGTTTGGGGGTGAAGGTGATTTGAGTGCTGCCAGCAGGGTTTGTGAGCGGAGGCGGCACCTGGTGCTCGGCTCCATCCTGGCTGCGGGTGAGGCGAGGTGTGCGCAGCGGTGCCGCACTGGGCCCCTCGGGGAGCGGGCTGCGCCGGCGTCCGGTCTCGTGGGGCTCGGACAGCAGCAGCAGCACTGACCCTAAATAACTAGCCGGCGAAAGCAGAGCCTCCCCTGGCCTGCGGGCCGCAGCAGGCGTTGGGAGGCGTTTTGTGGGTGGTTCACTCCAGCTTCAGCACTGACTCGTACATCTGCCTGGTTCTGGGCCTGGTCCTTACCCTGAGATGTCCAAAGCAGAGGCTCCAGCAGAGGGCACAGCCACCCAGCAGAACCAGGCAGCCGGGGCAAGCGGAGGGGAGGAGGAGGAGGAGGAGGGAGATGCTCCTGGGAGCACAGGCCCTCTCGCCGGCAGTCAGAGCTGGCTAGGCTCCTCCTGGCCACAGCTGCATCCTGAAAGGATCTCTGGTTATCCCTGAAAAACACACTAGCCCCTGCCACTTTCAAAAGAGGTAGTGCATCTTCTTTTGTCACAGAGCCACACAAAGCCCTGGTTTGGGGAGGTGCAAGGAAGCTAGCACAGCCACAACACTGCTTTTTTGCAGACTTAAGTTTGATCTTCCTTTGGGTATGCATTGCAGGCAGGCTTCATGGAGGTAGTGACTGAGGGTTACCGTTTCTTCCCATTTACATGACACTTGATCCAGTCGTAAGTGATCAGAGGGCGGGGGAATTTCAACTTATGGCTGAGAATTTGGCTCTTGTTCTTTATTCTTTCTAAAAACTAGTAATTTGGGGGCTGCCTGATGACATATCTGCTTCAATGATTACTGTTCTTGTGCTGCAAAAACCAGAAAAACAATCAGCTTTAACTTATAAAATTATTATTTTTGTGGCAATTGTGTCTAGTCCATCTGTGAGCCCAGTGGGAAAGGCAGGGAGGGCCCAGAGACCTTCCTTCTGTCATCCGCCTAGGTCCGGTTCAGCCACCACCCCAGCTCTGCAGGGTGCACGAGGATGGCTCTGCTCCCTTTCGCCTCAATTTGCCTGCGTAGCATTTCAAAGGGCCCAACACAGAGCAAGGGCATCCCTCCCTTTGGGCCAGCGTGTGAAGGGAAATTGATATATACAATTCACAGAGGTACAAATCAAAAGATATGCCCTCCTTGTGCGTGGGAAATCATACAGAGCCATTTTATGTGTAGTACTTCCCAATGCTCATTTTAGCTCTGCATTCTCCCCAGACAGGGCTGTGCCTCTGTGGCATAATTAAAAGCGCCCTTGAGTTTTCGCTATTTGTCTCAGCAGATCATCATGGAAAATGCAATCCTTATATTATATGACATAATAGTAATTCACACCTAGCTACAGTGCTATGGCATCCAGGTCTTTCTTCACTGATGACCACTAATAACAGACAAGTGTTTATACTGTATGAATTATGTAGTGAATTTATACTGTATGTATACTGTTTTTAACAGTATGAATATGACACATTTCAATTTTGTGGGCAATATTTGTAGCACATATGCAACATAATAATTAGTCTTTGTACATAAAATAACACTTTCCTTTTGAGGGTCTCCAAACTTTTAACATCCAATAATTAATTTAGCCTTGCTAAATTCCCAGTAATGGCAATGTTGTTAGTTTTGCTCTTCAGAGAAATATCGAAGCGGAGAAGCTGAAGTGACTTGTCAGAGGTGTCTTGGAAACTGGCTAAATGTCTCAATGAATGATAACCTTAAGGTTCTTAGTTCTGCAGTATAACTGTCCATCTGTGTGTCTGCCTCCGGAGCCTGGGTGAAGTTCAACAACCTGTTGGTTTCAGAAATTAACATTAGACTCTACGACCTGTAGAGCTCAAGCCATGTGTTGCAGGTGACAAAAGTTAGACTGTATGAAGTAAGCAATAAAAGTCTTAGTTCCTGTTTGCTGTGGGTTGGTTCAAGCAGATGAGGTGCTCAGACAGGAGATGCATTGATTCACTGTTCTCCCCTATGGAAGCCGATGAAGAACCATAAGCAGAAATGGAAAGCATCTTCCTTTGGTTAAATCCTCATGGTGATCAGTGGTCATGTTCAAACCTTCATTCAACAGTCACATGAGCATGCCAGATAACTCATCTGTCATCTGTGGATTGTCCTGGAAAGGAGAGAAGGAAATGACTGGGAAAATGAGTATGGGAACAAGGTTGTGGTAGATTTCTTTATCTTCCTACGGGAAGATATTTCATTTTCCTGGAAAGACTTTTCCCAGGATATGCAGCTTGTAAAATGCTGGGAAAAAAACGTACTACCAGATTTTATCACCCTTTTTCCATATTTAATCATACTTAAACAGATATATTTGTACCTTATGTTATGCCCAGGCAAAAACAACTGGCTTAAATCCTGGTACTAGAACTGGAATCACTTCAAAACAGGGAATTTTCCCACATGCAGTACACATCAAACTGAGCAAAGACTTGCGTCTTTCTAGTCAGAATAGGTAGCCTAAGGCTGATCTGTTCAAGCACTCCATTCTTGATTAGTGAGCTGTTTTCTGCTGTAAGCTTGCACTACTTCCTTACCACACAGACTTACCCTTGGACATCACCTAGCTATACAACTGTGTATTTCTCAAGTTATAGATCTGTAGATAGATGACCATTTAACCACTAAAACAAAATAAAAACATGCCTCTGAAGAACTGTAGGTTATTAGCAGAAAGCTGAAAATGAGAAGCAATAAGTTTGCTCAGGAATATACAAAAGCCAAAGAGAAATAACACTGCCTTTTAGCACCGTTGCCTTATTTAGCAAGTGGTCCTTCTTTTCCTGCCCATCCCTGAGCCCTTGATCCGAGTGCACTGTTTCAGAAGTCGGCCAAAGCAACCCAATAACTCTGTCGCTTTGAAAGAAAGTGCAAGGGGAGATCACGCTGCACCTCTTACCTCTAGCTGCACCGACAGCCATGCTCCTCAATCCCTCCATGAGCCATACTTGGCCCATTAGGGAGTCAATGCAACTCACTACCCAAGATCTTCCTTTTCCTCTTTCCCCTCCCCTCCCTTTCCCTCCCCTCCCCTCCCCTCTTCTCCTTTTTTTCTTCTTTTCCCTAAGGTGACTTACCCACCAACTGAATCAGCTCAGTGAGGGGTCAGGAAAGTGCCAGAGGTGGGGAAGCCAAGGCAAAGCAGCACCAACAGGAGAGCAGGGAACAAAAACTCCCCTCTGTGACAACAAGGATGGCTTGGCCCCTCCACCCAGGCAGTCTTTGCCAACTAATGTGGCAATTGGTGCAAGTGTAGACAGCCAGATGACCTGTTATTTTGGAACACTCCCCAAATAGCGCACATCCTTCAAACTGCTGGTAATCTCTGCAAGAGTCATCCCTGCAATTCCTTTGCTGGAGTGCAAACAACCTTTGAATCACAGGTATCTACTCAATTGCCCAAATGAAAATGTCTAGGTCCATGTGAGGTGGTTTAGACTGTCCAGGGTGTCCTCAGGGCTGGTAGATAGGACACAGGATTTAGGGGAACAGCTGCTGGAGGCCAAGTGGGATTCTTGAGGACATCTCAAATGGCACTTCTTGACACCCATGTCTCTGAACATGAGTTGACCTAAAGTGACTAATATCAGAGTCCTCAGCTCTGATACACCATAGCTCCATTTACACTGATGAATCTGCCTTGGGGGATCAAGTACTACTACGTTTGAGTAAAAGTGGAATAGCCCCGCCACTGACTTTCCCATGCTTCTGAAATAGTAACATACTGAATACACAACTGAAAACAAGATCTTCCTCTTGACTTTGTTGACTTCTTACAATAATCCTTTCAGTTTTATCATCATCCTAATTGGTTCTTGTTCCTGTACGTCTTGAACATGATGCTAACATAAAGCTTGTTTATGCCAACAGAATGTACTTCTGAGGCCAAAAAATATTTGTGTCATCCAGAAGATGTTCAAAGATGTATTTAAAAATTAAAGGTGACCCTTTAAAAAACAGGTTCTCTAAAACTTTTTGTGCAACTAGTTTACTGTACAACTACTTTTCTGTGCAACTTTTCTTTCTTGTATTCTAAAGTGCTCACAACTCTAAATTGCAAAGTGGAGTCCTTTTATAAAGGACTTTTTTTTTTTTTTTTTTTTTTTTTTTTTTGGCACAGATTCCAGACAGCACAGAGCAAATGACTTTGCTATAGCTAAAGATTTTAAAGGAGGTGACTATAAAGACAGGCTTAGCTTTTTGTACCTCCTTCATCACTGCAGTTAGTCCTTTCCTTCATCAGTCCAACTGACAAAACAGAAGAACAAGAAAAAAGCTTAGCAACCATTTCCCATTTTCGTTTTTGAAGCAGCAGCTTTGGCATCACCTTTTTGGTAAATCCTTAAAATGGAATATAATCAATATTTGTACAGTTAAATGTTACATTGTGATACTGAAGAGGAAGGCCTTCATTTTCTCCTTTGAAATCAGTGAGCCTTTGTACACACCTGTATGAGCTCATCAGCACCAGGAAGATTATGCAGCATGACTGATGACTGAATCCTGTCCTTCATTTTAATAGTTTCTGCAAGGGGTTTGTGTAGTACATCTACATTTGACTTAATAACAGTAATAATTAATAGTAATATTAACTGTAATAATTTAGTTATAATTAACAGGAATTAATCCTGTTGTTGCTTTCCTGCCAAGAGATTCCAAGTGGTGGCTCTCATCTCCTAATGGACAGCAAGTGGATGAACGCAATTTCCAAATACCGTCACTGGTTCCCCTGTCTCAGACAGCGAGTGCTACACCAAACCTCATCGCTGCTGAGCTCAGCAGGACCTTTCAGGGTGCTGCAATTCCTGCATAATACACCACCAAACCTGTGGCAGGATCAAGATCTGCATGTGCTGCCAGCTGCAATAGCTGGGATAGAGCCTATGGGCCATGTGGCAATAGCACTATTGCATATCAGTTTTTTAAGCAGGGGAGTGAACTTGCTCAGGTGATAGCTGGCTCTGGAAGCAGACAAACCTGCACAGAGCAGAAGCGAGTGAAGAGTCCAGGCCTGCATGGCCACACTTTCCTAATCACAGCTGGCAGACAAGCTCCGTGCTAGAGGCTCAAAATACAAGGAGAAAAACTTGACCATAAGGTTTGCAGAAGGCTGAGTATTTCTCTGTGTGGCCACTTCATCCAAGTGCTTGTCAGTTTTCCGGGCACTTTCAAAGATGATGGAATATGCAGAAATGAGCTTGCAAGAAATTCAAAGATATGAAAAGGTTTGGGGAGGTAGTGTTTGTTGTACATATACTTGTCATTATTTTTGTATCTCTCCTCAGCTATCACCCAAAATATATGCATATCCACCCATAAATATATACCCATATAATAATGGCATTAATCACCTGAAGCAGCTTATTCTGCTTGTGTGACTCTTTTATACTGCTCTGTAATATTAAATTAGTCTTTAGAACATGTACTGCATCAGCCCTATTATTTCAATATTTTCCCACTTCTAACCTCACAAAATTAAAAAGTAACATACTTGAATGTCAAGGTCCTTTTCTCCCTGGAACAGATACAACCATTGTCTCCTTGAGAGAAAGCAAATATGTATGTTGACATCTGGCACCAACCACCATAACACCTAACTCTTATCCCAATCTCTACCTCAGACTTTCAGCATAACCTCACTGTGCAGCATGAGCTGTTTCAGCAAAGCTAGCTAGCTCCATCTCTGAACTTTTTGCCTTTCACTTCTCTGTCTTAACTTCTTCCCTTAAAAAGATAAACTATTTTCATTGGCCTCCCAACAATGAAAATCCATTTATTTTCTCTAAAATTTACTGTTATCATCAGAGCCAAGATTCTGGAGAAGAAAACAAGCTATTATTGTTGTTCACTTCCATGAAGCATTCCACAAAACTGCTGATGTATTTGCAGATAATGTCAACAAAAAAGTGTACTTTTTGCCTCTGAATATCATCTGGGAGATGCTTGGAACTGCTGCTAGTCTGTGGAAGGAGGGGACATTTGGTCTTGTATGGAAATTCCTATAATGAGGGAGGTGTTGCTGTTGGATTGTATTTTATGTGCAAGACTTCACATGCGTCATAACCACAAAACATTTCCACTTTTTGCCACAGAGCCCTGGCCTAGAGCTTTAGCACAAATTGAAAAAGACTTCTGCTTATCACAAATGTGAAGAAAATTTTGAGAGTAGAGACTCAGGTGAACTGTGTGAAGATACAATTGCTCCACTTAAACCGTGCTGTGCTTTTGTCTGGCCAGCCTAAGCCAGAGCAGTTGAGAGCCAGGAGGGTCTGGGTCTGAGCTAGCCACAGAGGAGCTGCACCCTCGAGCTGCTGCTTGGCTTCTGCGGCACGTTTGATGGTTTGCGCCTACCCGTCCCCACGTCTCCTGCAACTTGTGTGAGCTATCTTTAAAGTATTGCGATAAGCTTAGATCTAGCTGGCTTCAGAGCACACCAGGTATTTTTAAGTGAGTGATCATGCTAACAACTCTGACTACTGTATTAAAGCGGAATAAGAGTATGCTGAGACATGGGTTATTCCATACATCTGGAAAATAACACAATAATTTTGCTTTACATTTCTGTATGACATTTTAAGTCTGATTAGTATTTATGAATGACTTACTATGAGCCATACTTCCCCAGTGAAACAATTTGCTCATAGGATTTGCATGAGCTTATCACAGCATCCGTCCAAGCAACCTCCCAGCCATCTGAGCCTGAGCACAGCACAGACCAACCTGATTTGCTAGCCTGACTTGACAGAGAAATGCAGCTTGACCATAAACATCGCTTGGCCAGTTTTGCTTATTCTCTGGGACAGGCTGAAAGTTTTCTTTTTGTTAGGATCCATCAGGAGCAGTCAGTAGTCCGGGGAGACTAAGTTTCCCTTATTCTTGATTCCAGCTACCATTGCCTTATCCAAGGGCACCATCTAATTGCTTCTAGATTATGGGGTGTATAGGACACCCCAGTTTTCCACGGCTTCCAGTATTTGCGTGTTGCTTTATTTTGAGATAAGGCAAAATTGTAGAGAGTGATTGAATCTTTCAGTACATTAACTGATACAGCAGAAAAATCTTTCAAACACACAGGCCTCCTTCAGGTTTTGTTTGTTTTAGTAATTGATGTTATGTTTAAATCACGATGTCATCTCTCATTGTCACTTACTATACCTTATGCTGACTTGTCAGCAATATAGCTTCTCATTTCACAGCAGCTGCTAAGAATTCAGCTGAGATGTAGCTATACATCACTACGACAAACAATTCAAAATTACTCCTTACAACAAGAGAACCCTAAAGGTTTTTGTAAGAAATTAGCACTGTGAAAGGGAAGAAAAAGTATTTGCTTAATAACAGGAATGATAATGGTGAGGTACCCAACCTGATTAGATAGTTCTTTGTAAATCCTGAATGAACCTGCTTGTATTATCCAACCAAGAAGTCTTGGGTAAAATGGAAATGACATTAATGTCTAACTGGTATAAAATGTAGCATTTAGCTGGTATGCACACTATAACCTCTTAGGCAACATATTAAATATGTAGAAAAAAAAAAAGAATGCTCAATAACTGCCCACTTACTACAGAAGACAAAGATCCCATAGAAAAAATATATAAATATGCACTTGAATGTGCACAGAATGTGCAGAGAAAGACTGACTAGAGTTGTATTCCCTGTCTTTTGAGGATTTAATTTCACAATCCTATCCTTCTGTCCACACCCTTCCTTGTGAAAGGTATTTACAACTTTCACTTCATGTTAGCACTTTTCTGTGAGAATCAATTAAGTTGCTTTTTAATGGTTACATTAAAGCTATTTCCCCTTAGGAGAGACAATGGTATTTTTGTTTACTGTTCTTGAATACAGTTGATATAAGCAGCTACCAATGTGTAAGTAGGGCTTACATGCTCCACAAGACCATGAAGATTTTACGTACTTGTCCAGCATCCATGTAGATTTTGTAAAAGACCAGAAGCTTAAGTAAAAAATTCCAGATAATCATGTGGTAGGAGGAATTTTCAGGTAGTTCATGTGGGACTAGGACAGCAACGGAAGAAGGATTCATTGCAGATTGTTTAACCTATGTAGAAGTCCTATGAGCTCTATAAAATCTGGAGAAATTCCTGCTGTGTTTTTAAGACACAAAGAAATCCCAGTAGAGTTTAGTATTTTGAGACTGTCCCTGCATTTTCTGAAACTATCACAGGTGATCTTCAAATGTTGCTGAGGCTTTAATTGCTACACGGTGCTTTGCATGGTGGCTGCTCGACTGCACTCTGACTGACGCAGAGATACTCCAGGGAGCCCTGGTGGCAGCTGGTCGCAGGGTGGTTATTTCGAGGTGGAAATTCTGCAGTAGCTGTTAACCTCCTCAAGATCCCTGTAGCAGCCCTAAACCTAGAGGAGTCCTTGCCATAGCATTTCATAACCTTCAGCTTAACACTGTACACCTGGCCAGCTCTGATGTGGACTTCAGGATGTCTGCAGTCTAAGGCAGCAGGTGTCCCAAACCTTCTGGCTAATCTGCCACTTCAGACTTTTCAAAGTCCATCATTGTATTCTGGAAACTTTGCATACTGAGCATTATTTCCAAGCAACTTTTTTCTTTTGTGGGGGGAACCAAACTGTAAATTTCAACCCACCAGATACTCATGAAATATTCAAATAAGATAAGCCATTATGCTACTCAAGTTCTTAATGTGAAATAGATTGGGTTTGCAAAAAAGGATATTGAGAAATCTTTCAAAAATTAAGATTTCTGGCATCTCAAATTCATTTTGTTTAATAACATATTAAGAATATCCCTGGCTGTCAGCATGAAAACATATTTTTCCTTGTAAACAAATATAAGAACCTGTATGTAGCATGGTTTTATTTGGAAAAAAAAAAAAAAAGAAAAAAGAAAAGAAAAAAAGTAGAAGCATGGCAGTGTTTCTGTCTTGGAAAAAAAAAGGAAATAGGTTTGATTCAAGAATTATTTGTTAGGATTTTGCAAAAAGTCAGAATGGTTTATTTCATCCTTTGGATCTATTCATCAAGATAGCCTACCTGATTATAGGAAGCGGTTTATAAGCTTGCTAAGGGAAGGACTACAGTCTCTCTGCAACAACTCTAAGACAGGAAAAAAATATTTTGCCACTCATGGAAGTGAATTTACCTGTTTAACAGTAATTTTCAACACAAGTGTTGACATGCAGCGGCATTTGTTCTATCACAAATGATTTTTTCCACATCTTTTCATTAAAAATAATTACTAAAACCCACAAGTAATATCATCCTAGGCCTTTAATGGAACCAGCTCTGCCTTGAAATAAGTGCAGACACACACTGTAGGAAGGGCACCAGCAGGAGATACTCAGCTCAAAGTAGTGCGTCCCTCTAACCACAGAGGAATCCTGACTGGCACGAGATCGTACGGGCAGACATCTGCTGTGGAGCAGCATATATCCTCCAGGAGGACAGAGAGGAGCAGTCCCGTGGCTCAGAGCCCAAGTATTGCAGCTGCGGTGAGTCCTTCGCATTATGCACTTTGGTACAGACACAGGTCACACAACGTGGCCTGTGGCTGTACTGGAGATTTCTGTCTCCCCCTGAATCTTTGCAGCCTCCATTCATGGAAACTGCTTGCCAATTAATATATTGAAGACCAACAGCCACCTCAAGGGCAGATCACGTAGAGTGGGAATACAAATGAAGTTAACTTTGCCCAAACACTGGTCCACCAGGCACTTCAGAGGCCACGGAAAGTTGATATGAAGCATTTTTGAAAATCTGAGTTTCAATTGTCCATCGGTAAAGCCAGGATAATTGTGTTTCCATTCTTCTTCCCATCCCAACTGTCTGTGCAGTTTATAATCTCTTCTGAGGAAAGGCCTATGGGACATTGATCAGTTGAGGGCCTCTGGGTACAGTAGTACTAAATAATAATTTAGTGCTGCCTTGCAGGTTCAGTGAGAGCAGCATGATGTTTTGCTTAAAACCCCAGTCAGATGATGATGTGAAAAACTCAGCCCTCTTTAGCAGAAAAACGTTGTAATTGTTAGGAAGAAAGAAAAAAAGCTGAAAAACGTGACCCTGAAGAGCACAAGACTCAGAATGCAAATAGGAACATCAAATCAGTTAGCTATTGATATCCCACAACTTGAGGACTAAAACTCTTTTTTTTTTTTCTCGGTGTCTGGGTCTGGCAATATTAAGCGCTACTGTGTCAATGAGAATTGAAGACCGTGAGAGTCAAGAGCATGCTGACCTTTGCTGGATCTGCTCGTTTATGGCTAGCTTTCTGTGCACTAAAGCCTACCGCTGTAATCCTTCTGCCTTCAGACTGCAAGCCCTGTGGGGGCTGGGAGTGCTATTCGTTTTAGCACAACTCATATTGTAAAGCACATCTAGCGTGCTGCCTGAGTCGGAAGGACTCAGCTGGAGGCATCAGGATGTGACAGACGAGACGAGAAAGACAAAATTAAGGTTACCTAAACATTGCGTGCCGTAGCTGGGAGGAGAGCTAGCCAGGTGACAGTCCCTTCAGACCGGGGGTCTCCGACCCGGCGCGTGGACCACCCTCCACTGGCCCCAAGCGTGTGATCACCCACGTGCAGCTCCGGGCGCAGCAGGGCCACAGCCGGGGCTGCCGAGCGGCAGGAGGGAGCCTGCTTTGGGAGGCAGCTCCGCTACAGCCCCTCACCCAAACGAGCCGCTGGGCTGGCCACCGGCCCCATGGGGACACGGTGGGGGGGGGGGGGGGGGCAGGGCACGGCAGCAGCCGTGCAGCCACCCTTTCCACCGCCACAGTGGAGGCACATTGAATTTAGATGCAAAAAGGGGTTTGCGGTGGGTTTTTTTATTTGTCTATTTATTTATTTGGCGTATGCGTTTGCTTTTCCAGCTACGTGTCGGCTTTATTTTTAAGCTCGCCGGTGAGGGTGTCCGGGGAGCAGGGAGGCTCCAAGAGACCCCTCTGCCGCAGGCGGGCGGGAGGCGAGCGCTGCTGGCGGCGCGGGCCGGGCCGGGCAGGGCCGGGCCGGGCCCGGAAGGGAGGGGAGGGGAGGGGAGGGGAAGGGGTGTCCCCGGCCGGCGAGCCGAGCGGGGCTGAGCCGCGCCGCGCCGCGCCGCGGGGACGGGCACTAAGACCGCACCGCCTCCATTTCCTCTGAGGGTGGATGCAGAAGAGGAGGAGACCTCCAGGCACGGGAGGAGAAGGCGAGGAAGGGAGAGGAGCTATGCTAAATCAGGGATACAGCTGAGGCGGAGAGGGCGAGAGGCAGGGGCTCTGCGGCGGACGGCGCGCAGGGGCCAGGCGCGGCAGGTCGCACGCAGCCCTCCGGCGCAGCAGCCACCCCCGCGGCGGTCGGTCCAATGAACATGTCAGTGTTGACTTTGCAAGAATACGAATTTGAAAAGCAGTTCAACGAGAATGAAGCCATCCAGTGGATGCAGGAGAACTGGTGAGTGGTGGCTCGGGCGGCGCTCGCCGGGCGCCGCGGCGGCATTAGGCGCCGCCGCCCGCCGGGAGCCGCTGAGCCCATCCGGGCGCGCCGCCGCCGCCGCCGCCGCCGCCGCCGCGCACACGCCCGCGGGCGCGGAGGCGCCGCCGCGCCGGGCGCCCTGCGGCCGCCGGGGGCACCGCGCCGCGCCCGGCTCTCGCCGGCGCCCCCGCGCCCTTCCCGTCTCCTTGCTGCCGCCGCCGCTCCGCGCACACGTGCCCCGGCTCAGCTCTTCCTCCTCCTCCTCCTCCTCCTCCTGCAGCCCCTCCAGCCGCCTCCCGCCGAGCGAGCAGAACAAGTTGTGTGTATGCAAAAGGGAGCCCCGCTTTCCTTCCCCCTCCTCCCCGCGCCCGATAAAACTTCATTTGCAGCCATGCGGCTATTAACTTTGCCGGCATGTGCGTGCTGCCGGGCCGGGCCGGGCCAAGCCGGGCCAAGCCAAGCCAAGCCAAGGCTCCGGGGGCCGAGCCCACCGCTGCCGCCGCTGCCACGGGGACTCCTGGCTGGCGGCGAGACGGTGCCTCCCTCACACGGACACACGCCCTCGACGGCCCCTGCTGCGGGCCCGGCCCGGCACACGGGCAGCCGGGCCTAGGCTGGGGCCGAGGGGGCCGCGCAGTGGCGTGGGCAGTGCAGGGCAGCGCTGCCCCCCGGCAGCACCCCTTTCTCCCCGCTCTGCCCTCCTGCAGTGCCCAGCCCCGCTCGCTGGGCCCCTGCGCTGCCCCCCAGCTCGAGGCTCCGGGGCCGCCGGGAGCCCGCTCGCCTGTCGCACCTGTCCGCCCGCACCCTGTTCTCTCCCCTCGCGCTCCTCGTCCCGGCTTCGGCTGCCTGCGGCGGCCTCACGGCTCTTGCCTCGTGCCCTGCTGTGCTGCCACACTCGCCCCCTTGCCCCATGCCCGCTCTTGCTCCCTAACTCGTGCCTGGGACTCTTTCCCTCTTGGGGCCTGGATTTCATCCCTTAGCAGTGCCGTCCACCCTCCCTGGGCTCCCTCGGGCTCCCTCGCGAGGACCTTCCCTGTCACCCCGGTTGTGCTGATGGCAGGACAGGACTGACCATGGACTGAAGCTTTGGTGCGTAAGTTCGCAAGGCTCAACACTCCCTTCCTGGTCTCTACCAGGGACTTGCTATAGGCTCCTTCAGTGGCCAGTGGCTCCTCTGCAGGTTTTGAGGGCAATGTAATTAAAATGACCATTTAAGTGTTTGTACATCTCTGCTTTTCTGAAGGCAAGCTCATTAGCTCTTGAAGAGTGCTCTGTGTGACTCTCATTTCAGGAGCAGTGCGACCGCATGAGTATTCGTGGGCTGGGAGTGCTGGATGTTCCTGTTTTGTTCCAGTTTCAGAAGAAAACTGGCATCAGAATAGGACAAACTTGTAAAAGAGGATGGAGAGGGTGGTATCTGGGAGTATGTATTAACCAAATAGCCCATACGAGTTGCAGTTTGGAGTAATGCACTAAGAACATGACTAGGAACCAGGACTCTTGTGTCCTTTCCTTGATTCTCCTGCGCTTCATGATGTGACCTTGAGGAGAATTATGTAACCTCTTTTAGGCCTCAGTTTCCCCAGCAGGGAAAGACTGTGGGGAAACTAATGCCGAAATACCTTGTCAGATACTTTGATGGCTTAGGTAACGTATGCTGAGTGCCCTGAAGATGTCATGTACAGTATAAATGCTAAGTAGTATTATTAACATCTCCCCCCCGTCTCATTTGCTGCAGAGGTTGGCCAGCTGGGACTCCTATAACATGAGGCTCCCACTTTCTAGGTTCAAAAGAGAGGACCAACATTTTCGTGCTTTTGCTGTGCAGCTAACGAGCCTTGATGATCTGTGTGCACACTTCTCAGCCTAGCTGCATCTGCTTTCAGGGAGTGGAGGAATGAATACATTCGATTCACATGAAGGTAGAGAAGAGCAATCTGCTTGTGGCTTAAGAGCCTTTTCTGAAGTGAAAGGGAGTTGTGCTCACTACTTACTCTGTCACAGCAGGCTTTTCTTGAAAATGCTGGTGAAGATTCATCTGAGTTTCGAGTTAAATTGTGCATTTTTATCTTGAGGAAAGTCGCTTACGTAATGAAACGCTTCAGCTTCCAGCATGTGAACTTCTGGGGCGACTTAGTAAAAATCAGCAGCCAAGGCTGTACAGGAAGGCCTTGCTGCTTCACATCAGGATTATAACAACAAATTTGTCTACATAGACATCAGTGGTAGTAAGTGCATCCTTGCCTTTATAGGCATAACTTTAATGTAAGCATCATTAATGTAAGAACATCCTAAGACGAGGTTGTTAAATAGCATGTTGTAGGGATAAACATGGTTGATCATTCTTTGTGACAGGAAGATGGAGTAGGTAGTATTGCTTCAAAAAGACTACAATAGTCATTTAAATTAGGATGTAACACACCACCCTAACATGGAGGTAAACAAATTTTATAGGTGTGGCATTTGTTATTTTACTCCCATCTCAGAAATATTTCTTGATCCTTTACAAGGCCAAAAAAGAAAGTCTAAAGAGTATAAGGTAGGATGAAGTAGCTCTGAGGAGCTGACCTTGTCTTTTGGACTTTGAATAGCATCTTCAGAGCCTGAATAGATTTCAGATGAAAATGTAGCCCAGTTTTAGGCAGGACATGAATCCC
Source organism: Rhea pennata (assembly GCF_028389875.1). NCBI lineage: Eukaryota > Metazoa > Chordata > Aves > Rheiformes > Rheidae > Rhea > Rhea pennata. Next base: position 63,141,471 of record NC_084666.1, read on the forward strand.
TTTGGTACCCTCTGGCTTCTGAGCTGATTCAAGCGCTGACAGTCCCTTTTAATTATAACTGCTGATGCCTAAAGCTGGTAAAGCTTGAATACAAAGCCTGAGGGTAGCAGTGTGGCCTGGCTGGATCACGGCACAGGGGGTGAAATGGCCACTGCTGTTCAGCAAAGGCTAATCCCTCCTTTTCCCCTGCCACCCTGGGCCCGCTCTGAGTGCCTTCGATCCCTGGTGCTATGACTGTTCTGCGCACTTGCTATGCTGCCAAGTGTTGGCACCCAAGCTAAGGTTTGTAAACTGGGTGGAGAGCTGGAATGAGGTGCCACACTCCCGTATCTGCCTCTGAAAATCTTGCCTTTGAGCTGGCACCAGTGGAGTCCCTTGCCAGTGAGGAGGAGCGGTAGAGGTGGATGAAGTCCTTCTTGCTCTGCTCCAGATGTTGCCATTTTGCTTTAAGAAGGCCCCTATCCTGCAAGGCTTATTGCTCGGGGACCTCATCAGAGCCTGGGCCTAAACGAGCAATGCTGCAAAGAGCCTGCTGTTTTGACGTGAAGAAAAAATGAATAGGCTGTTACCCTGATACTTATAAGCTGAGGGGCTTATTTGTGCTTCCCTGAATGCTTGGCTGTGTGTACATATACTGCGTTGCGCTGTATCCCCCAGCCTGTCCGGTTCCCTTGCGTGAAGGAGAGAACGAAAGGCCGAGGTTACGGCTGCAAGGGCAGACGGGGCGGCCTGCCGATCTTCCCTAAACAAGTGACGTGGGGTTTGGAGGATGCTAAAGAGCCAAGACATCCGCTCAGTGTCCTGAAGCTCCTTACGCTTTATGTTGTGGGAAGGACTGTTGATATTTAAGCGTAGTGCCATCAGATAGCTGGCTTTTAGAATAGCAGGTGCTGAACGTCTCTGATCTTACCATGCTCAGGTTGTGGGAGTTTTGGTTTCAATAAGGCCAGGATTAAGTCAGACGTTTATTAAAATGACTGCTTAAAATGATTTATTAGCTCAAACTCCCTCCAGCACCTCCTCCCAAACTTTTTCAACAAGAGTAGAGGGAAGTAGGAAATAATCTGTGGATGCTGTTTGTTTTGTTTTGTTTTTAAAGAAATTGCTGCATGGGGATGGCAGCCCTAGTCCTTTATTTCTTGTGAGCAAGCAAGCTGTTGCTGTTTTGCAGAAAATTCACCGTTCAGTCAGGGATGCAGCAAAAAGGAGTCTGGAGCTGAGATCCCAATGTGCAGCCGCAGCCGGTGGAGACTGGTCAGCGATTAGGAAAGCAAAAGTGATAGCAGCTGGTTGAAGGGGCGAGTGACGCCCGCCCGGGTCCTTCGTGACACTGCTGGTCCTTCCCAGCGTTGCTGCAGAGCGCCGGGTCCGCGTCTCAGCGCTAAGTGACAGTGGTTCCTGTTATAATTGCCTGGCCAATAATAATTATCTTCAGATGTCTGCTGACGAGGGGCTCGCCAATGGGGAGGCAGGAGGCCTGTGCTGACTGCGCCGAGACCGCCTGGGCGAGGTGACGTCACGCGAGGGCTTGCCTAAAAACCACGCACAAACTTTTCCTCCGCCGAGCGCTGCAGCGCTCTGCTAATCCTTTCTTTCCGCGCTGCGTACGCTTCTGCAGGCTGCTTCCTTCGGGCAGGTTTATTTCTCTGCTGTCCGAAAGGAGGTGGGCTTTTTCCTCTCCTTTAACTCCAGCATCTACAGTAGTTTAACCCTTGCAAGCCAGCAGTGTTCTCTCACATAATAGCAAAAGCAGAGTTGTCCCCCTAAGTTAGAAATTAAAATTGAGTTGGTTATTCTGCAAAGATACTTTGCAGTGTGTTGCAGAAGATGCCCAATTCTGTCAGTGAACTTTCTGTAAAGTACAAAGCACCATGCAAGTCATCTGGGCTTTTCTTTAAAGGATGTTGGTAGTTCAAATGTGACTTCAAAATTAACTTTGCAAACCCTAGATTTGTATAAATGTTTGTGGCATTCTAATACAGTAGGTTATTTTTAATCTTTTGTTGCCTAAAACTTTTATGTGGTAAGAAACAGAAAGTGCGGCTGACTGAGAGAAACTTATTCTCTGATGTAATTTTTTGCCATTCAGAACTGAAAATAAGTTGAGGAGACCAGAGAGTCAGCTAACCGGGACTTTAAAATGTGCTTGCCTTTTAATAATTCACATAAGTACCGTTGTTCTTGAGAGGTTTGTTTCCTAGATGTGGAGCAAGTTTCTCTCATTGACTTAAGCTACTCTTATCTCATAAAAGGTAAGAATGAGAGTCAGTGCATGTATCTCTACAGGCATACATGTATGGAAACCAAAAATTGATGTAAATTACCTTTCTTTCTTTCCCCCCGCAAGCTCTTGCTGAACACCAGTGAAGGATGGGGAAGAGGCCGTGCAGCCACCCTGTCCTTTCTCTGTCCTGCAGCGAGGAGCGAAGGGCAGATGTGTGGGAGTTGTTCTTTACCATAGAGAGACTTTTTACTTGAGCAGCTTCATGGAAGCCAGGAATTGAGCTCAAGACTTTTTAAATTCAGCCTACCTTTACACAGATTCCAGTACCCACAGTGGCTTTTTGCTGCTCATTTGTGTAAACTGGCCAGAAAGCTGGCTGACCCAGCTTCCTAAGGCTTCTCTGTGCCTAACGAAAGGCAAAGAGCAGCTTTGGTGCAGCAGAAATAATACTAGCTTCTTGCCTTTTCTCTATCCCACAGGCCCTTTTGAGCAAAAGGCCAATTTGCTGGAGTGTCACAGAGCTTCAGCTGCTTGAAAATACAAGTATGGAGCCTATGAGGAAGAACAGTGCATGCCATTTCAGAGTTAAGATGATCAGATATTTTCTATCTGTGTGTATGCTTGAAAAGAAAAAAAAAAAGGAATAAGTGTGGTATCCTAAAGATAAATACATCAGTGTCTTCTGCATTCAGCCTCGCACTGAATGAAACAGGCATTGGCCTTTTGCTCACCGCACCCCCCAAAGTTTGAACACATCTCTCATCATGTTGCTTCATCAATTTTTAAGCCTCTGAAAGGGAAGAGCTCTCTTATTTTGTCTATGAAGCACCACGTGTTTGTGGGAACAATAAACTTGTAGGAAGGACTGGCAGGAAGTAATTTAGGAGCCAGCCATCACTTGTAAAAGTGAATATGGATGTTTATGAGTAGTTTCTTTAGACATGGGTTGTAGGATCTTGAATTATCTTGGCACTTTCGAAAAAGCAACTCTGTGTCCTCAGCTAAGCATACATTGTGAAAACAGAGCAGCAGCAAGGTGTTTCTGCAGGCACAGGCTGAATAGCTTGTGGCAGCACAAATCCCTGGATCCACCGTGCTTTTTCTGGATGGGCAAAGGAGTACTGGGAAGCAGCTGATTCCCTGGGATCTGGAGGGTCTGTTCCCCTTGGGCTGGGACACGAGCCCCCTGCCATCCTTCCTCCTCCAGACTCCCGTCACTGATGTGGCAGGGCAAACCGGAAATCCTGAATTGCAGTGGATTGCAGTTGCTTCCCCATGGAGGAGACGGTTTGCATGTTTATGGCTATTTCTCTTAACTCGTGGATACGTGCTGACATGCAGAGACTGACGAGCAGACCTTTGGCTGCAGCTAGCAAAATCCATGTGGAGCAGGCAGGAGGAGATGCCCTATGCTCTGGTCCGCCTTTCCGGTCCGTATCATGATGTAGCCAGGTGATGATGTGGTGTTAGTGCAGGGCAACCGGGGCAGATAGACTTTCTGTTACGTAGTAATGTCTCCACTTGGTCTCTTCTGGTGAAAGTGCAAACTGGCATGAATCTTCCTTTTGCACCTCAGGTAAATACAGTGTGCACAGAGAGCTTGTTTACCAAGCGTGATTATAAAGGTCATTTCTCCATGTTAAGAAGAAAGCAGTTTATATGATTACGCTTGAGCTGCCGTTAGTATTTTTGTCATTACATTATGCATGCTTCTTGACTATTCCTAGATACAGCAACAGTATGCCATTCATAATTTTTAATTTTTAATCATACCTTGATGATGTGCCACTGTTATTCAGGTTGGTGCATTTTTAGCTTTTATGAGAAAGAGAGAGAGTGCATGCATGTCTGTGCACGCTAATTAACTCTTGGCAACCCAGAAATCTTTAAAAATGTATTTTGTAAAAGCAGTAAATAAAATTTACTTGGGGGACAGCTCCTCTTCTCCCTCAAGCTGGCACAGTGCAGGTATACTGTAATCACCAGAGAAGCACCATAGGCAGACTGCAATAATTTGTTAAATCGTGATATTCTAATGAACTCCATGCTGGTAAACACTGACTTTTAATGGGGCTCGAGGTAAGCAGGACATCACTCAGTGTAACTCATTGCATGATTAAGAATCTCAGTTACTCTCTTTGCCACAATAGCTAACATAACTGGCCTTCTCCCTCCCTGAAGTGTTGAAAACACGGCAGGTCTTCATGTCCAGTGCATCTATTGCTCCTTAAAAACGTAAAGCCTGCTCACATTCTAGTTGTCCTCAGCAGAGAAGGATCTGACCAATTATTTAACTCCTGAATTTGTGCCGCATTTGAAATCAATTTTATTTTCCATAGCTATCTATAGTGGTACAAGGGAATATAAGGATGTTTGTACTTCTTTCTTTTATACTCGGTCTTTGCCCCTTAATCAAGACTCTGCCCTCAAGCCCATTTCAGCAGACTTTGATCTGCTGACTCTTAGAGATAAAAGGGTGGGGGAAAATAACAGAAACACTATATTCTTTTTGTTTTCATGACCATGTTATCACTGGCAGACTAATTCGCCTTGTGAGTTATGGGTTCAGGGAGGTGGGACAAATATGGACCCAGGGAAATGGCAAATACAGAGACCGTTCCAGCGTAAGATATTGTCAGCATGCAGGAGGGTAGCAGAGCTGGGGTCTCTCATTTTGCAATAGGGGTAAATTTTGTTAGTGTTTATGGAGCTTTCCATAACTTTGAGGATAGTTTTGTAGTACAGGGTCCATTGGGACTGCACAGGCAAGAAAACATACGGCATTTATTTGAAAGCTTAATCAAGACAGAATGTAGATCCTTTTTTTAAAAAAAAATGGAAATGAGCAGAGGTTAGAGTGTATTATTTTTAATATAAATTAACACTGACTAAAATGTAAAATAAACTTTGTACTTTTCCAACAGGTGAGCTATTTGTGTAACCACATTGTTCATACACTGCTACCTTCTCCCAATATTCTTTTTCTTGCTAACTCTTTTGTCATCTCATTTGAGTCTTGTCCTAAGTTTGAGCGTAAAGGTTTTGTGTTTATTCTATAGCTGTACAGTGCCTAACACAACGGCCCCCTGTCCCTGACTAAAGCTTCCCAGAAATGCTGTCATGTTGCTCGGGCAGCTGCGGTTCCCATCGCGGCGTGCTGTCCCCTGCGCTGGGTCTGCTGGGGGTGCATGCAAAGCCCACGGGCTGCCCTGCACAGACATGCAGGTTGAGATAGCCGAGTCAGCGGCAGAATGGGAAACAGTACGGCTGTGTGTGCTCCCAAGCTAAATCAAGAAAGAAATTGTATCACTTCGTGCGCAGAGTTGACTGATGAGGTTATTACTGCTTGTGAATGCAAAGTAGCAATATCACCTGATATTGCTGCTTTTTTATTGTGTGCCGATGGTTATTACAAATCTTGGATTGCAAGTCAAGTTTCATTGAACTCTTTTGAGGACAATGTCTTATTCTTTGATTATCACGAGCCTTACTTATGGCCCAGGAACAAGGTGGAAGGACTCCAAAAGCAGTTATGACCTCTGTTTGGCCAGAGGAGCAGCCCAGATCCTGCAAAGCAGGCGTGCCACGAAATGATGAAATGATGGACAGAGCTTGCATCTGCCGAGCCATCCTTGACCTTTTGCGGGGAGGGTTTCAGTTCAGTCTGACGAGAGAGGATGGGGTAACGCCAGTGAATGTTTTACTTCAGGCCAGGGCTCTTAGTGCTTTTTGGAGTACACGTAGTGGTTTGGACTGTGGATGGCATGCAAGGGAACAGTGGTTAACACGGCTCTGGGGACTTCAAGCTGATTGCAGCCATAGCTGTCGCGTATACGTTAGACATCAGTCACTCTGGACCAATGTCTCAGAAAATGCCTGAGTCCCATGATTTCAAAAGAAATTAGGGTCCCTCAGCATCTCTGAAGATCGCTTTTCATGCCTCAATTCCTTGCCCATAAAAGAGGAAAAAATTCTTTCTGAGGATATTCAAAGTTTTTATTTCGCCATTTCACAAAGGTGAAAAGTTGAATCCTGATATGGTAAAACCCACATAAGTAATTATTAAAAGAATATAGAAAACAGAAAGGTTTTACGTTAATACTATGCAGCTTTACGCTTTTATTAGCATTGAAGAATACTTTATTCTTGGCAGGAATGTGGGCAAATTTTGCATGTCTTCTTGGCTGTGGTAACTGAGGAGTAAGAAGAGCTGCTGTAATATCAGTGGGAAGGCAGTTTATTGTTGATATCGTGGGATTAAACGACAGAAGTCCAGATCATTCTTAATTGCAAATTTATTTGGCTTTCAAATAGTCCAATAAGACTTTAGTCTGTTCAGCATCTTCTGATGGTAACTTTTAAATAGGAATTTTAAAATTTGTTGCTAATTAACTTCAGCGTATGAAGCCTGCAAATTGAGTGAAAACTGAATTGGACATCATCCATGATCATGAGCTCTTCAAATTGAATGCATTGATTATGCTATCTGTTACCCTAGGACATGAAGCTTATGCTTGGTCAAGAACATTATTAAGGACAAATATCTACCCTGTATGTCTTGAGCCATCAGCAGTATAAATAAACCTAAGAAGAACAATCCCAGGGATTGCCAATTAACATTTTAAGAGGAAGAAACTAAGGGCCAAGTCCATTTCAGTAAAGACATCAAAATGATGCTATTGAGGAGTCTGATCCTCTGGCTAATAGTGTGGGGATTTTTTTCTTTCTTTTAATTTATGACCTGTAAGAGGTACTTAAGATGACAGTAAAATCCCATAAGTATAAACAAAAGCAGGATGCCAGAGCTGTTGCACTGTCCCATTCAGATAGTGGTTTATTTAACAACTCTTTACAAAGTCTGGCTTCTCTCTCGTGTATGTTTCCTTTTAGCTTTAATTGGGAATTTTCCCTGTAGGTCTCCTGTAGTCCTCTCAGTGCAGGACTCCTGTAACCATTAATGGGAATTTGTGGTTTCAAACATACAGCATGTTCAGACGGCTGAAAACCTTGGTTCTTTTTTTATTTTTTATTTTTTTTCCCTTTTTGTTCTCTAACTAGGGACTAGCTATCCAACTCCTCTTCCAGATTTGCAGGTCACAATGAAGAAAGGTATTTTGTATTTATGTTTTTTACCTGAAAATCCTGATTTTTTTTTAGCTGAAAACATCTTAGATTTAAATTCCTTAGTTACAATTTCTTAAGCAAACTTGGCTTGACAGCTAATGTAGAGAACTCCCCGCTGTTCTGTATGCCGTCGGTGGTGTCTAGAATCGCTCGTCTCTTTTTGCTGCGTCCTTTTCTCCCAAAACTTTTGCTCCCTTGGCCCGAAAGCTGCCGGGCCGGTGGCTGCCCAGCGCTGTTGACCGCACAGACCTCGCCGGCCTGGGGCTTTCCGGTGACACTGCTGCTTGCCGCTCGCCTGGCAATGCCCCCGCTGAGTGCTCGGCGCTGCCAGCTGCCCTGGGCACCGGAGCCCTGCCCCGAAAGTGGGGAAACGAGCCCTTCTTGGTGAGCAAATGCACGAGGAGCTATGGAGCGGGGCGGTGCTGGCTGGCGCCTTGAGTGGCGGTGCCGGGCCCCTGCCGCAGGGCAGGCGAGCGTGGGAGGCAGCCCCAGCTCACGCCTGGGTGGTGCAAACCCCATAAAACACGCCGGTGACTTCGCTGCATCTCCTGCACAGAGGTTGAAGTCGCAAAGATGTGTTAAGTGGGGCTGCTAATTAACATGCGCAACATTGATTTTGGATCCCTGACGAAGCAGGTTAGCTAAGAGGTGTAAGCAGGTAGAGAAGTACAAGCGCTTAGAGGTGCGCAATGTTTTACTTTCATTATTTTGGGAGGGCATTGCCCTGTTACCTCTCAATACTGCTCCTGACCACTGTCTGAGATAAGATACTGACCTACATCAACCTTTGATCTGACTTCGTCAGTCCTATGTGCTTAAATATCACATGCCTGATAAAGAAAATACTATTTTTGGTATGAGTCACACCAGAACTGTCTGGGAGCGACAGTCCTTTTGCAGTGGTTCTGGGTACACAGACTGACAGTTTATTTTGCTAAATCATTATTTACTGTTTTAGAATTCTGTAAACACTGTAAAGTGAAATCAATTATTTTTAAATCCTACTTGGGTTGGCAGTTATGCTGAAATAATTAACTTATTCTAAAATTCCCTGGCATCCAATGCTAGGAATCTCTCCTAGCATTTGCAGGGGGCAGTATTTCATCCCCAACTACGTGATGAAAAGATCTATCCTGTGAGGCCCCCAGCAGCTTCTCGGTTTAGTTTAAGACTAGGTGCACCTCAGGTAGCCAAACCTCAGTCTTGGTTTTGTAAATGTCTAGGTAAATGGTGGTGTGGACTCTGAGACACTTTGGGGAAAAAGAGTATTATAGGACTGAAAAAAATCTTTTATTAATCTGTCCTGATGCACTAACCTCTAATACCACATCTGAAATGTGTATCTCGGTTTTCCAGGCATCTGCAAGGGCTCTGCTCTTATATCAGTGCCAACGCAAAGAGTTTCTACGTTAACACTTGCAGCAGGACTGTCACAAGACCGTTGTACCCAGGGTGCCTTTGCGTGTTAGGAAACGAAGGAAATTGGTTTCCTGAGATTTGAAACGCTTTAATAATCTGTCCTGAAGCATTTGGGAGACATTCTGCTTGTGTAACGACATCCCCGTACAAATGGTGGTTGCAGTGTGAGCCTTTGCTAGACTCCTCCAGATAACCTGGGGCGCCTGGCAGCCCGGCCAGCCGCAGCACCCGCTTCGGCTTCCCAGGAGGCTGCCAGGTGCCGAGAAAATCCATCACAGAGTGTATCAAGAAAGTGAACTGCAGGGGAAAGGCAGGGCCCCAGGAGACACATAGACACATCCTTGTTTCTGTTTGCTGTAGGCTTCTGAGTGGCTTGGACACTTGTGTTACTGTTTCACAGGAGAGAGACTGAAACCAGGATTTGGACCATAGTGATTTCCAATCATCCTTCTCCACATTTTCTTCTTTTTCCATATATCCACTTTTTTTTTCTTTTTGTTGCCCTTTCCCTCTCCCTCTTTCATTTTTTCTCTCTCTCTTTCCCATTGAAGAAGAGCCAGTCCAGCAGTGCTGGTGGCAGGAAGCCCCACGTGCTTGCACTGAGGAACGTGCCCAAAGCACCGTGCACAGGGCAAACCAGCTGGAGCCTGTTTCAGTGCGGGGCTCATGCCGCTGGGCAGCTCCGGCAGCTCTTCCGCTGACCCAGATGAACATAAAGAGCATTGCATTAGGACAGTCCCTCTGCCACCTTTGGGTGGAGTTGCTTGGCCCCTTCATTTCAGTAATAGGGCAGCAGCTAAATCACTGGCAAACACAAGTAGTGTTACAGACAGACGACCTTTGGCAACAGACGTGGCAAAGTGAAGTGCCTTCTGACTAGGGACTGAGATGTGCTGCACAGGACCCACCCTCATTTTTTTGCCAGAAGAGATTAGAAAGCAGAAATACATAATAAAGTGTTGATAATGAGATTCCCCCCTCCCCCCATACACACCACTATCCGTAATTTGGGAATCTACAATTTTACTTTTTTAAGCTTTTATGTTGATTTCTTCAAAAGCCTGCAAAACTTTAAGCCAACCTTAGACAAAATACTAGGGGAGATTTAAAAGTGACTTGTAGCATTTGGTATGTTACACTGTGTTTATATGTAAAGAGAAATGCTAGTTTGTGCCTTTCCTCACCCATGTCATATCCCCATAACCTCACCTTTAACAGTCACTTTCCAATGACTGATTGGCAAAATCCTAATTAATATCTGCAGTAAAACTTCTGTTGACTTCAGTGCATGAAATATAGGTGCTCAACTTGTATTTGTTGGGTAAATATAATATAGCATCTAGTGCATAAAATGATTATGATAATACACATGTTTTGAAATGGTCATTACTGGAAATGGAATAATTGGAAAAGATACTCTGATCCTACCTGTAGGAAAAATACATACCAGGTTGATAAAATGAGCAGACCAGACATTAGGTAGAAAAAGCAATTTTAAGAGCTGATGCAGCATTTTAGTGCATGCAGAAGGAGCAGAACTCTTGTGCTGTTTGTAGTAACCTGCCCTGGTCGAGAGGAAAGATAGATTAGGGTAAGAAAAAGGATCTGTCAGTATCTGTCCCGTGTCGACACTAAAGCATTAAAGCACAGGCTTTGTCTTCCCACTTCCCAAACATGCCTCTTGCCTTAGCAGTCCCATGGCTTCAGCTGTTGGGCTGTCAGGAAACATCTTCCCCAATGAAATATGAGTGGCTGCAGCGTAGACGTGTAAAGTACGTAAGATATTTAGGGTGGTCCTCTGGTTCTAGATGAACTCTGATAAAGTGAGCCGTTTTCAATTGCATCAATTTAAATTGCAAATATAACTGAGGGAGGCTTTTAATAGACCACAGATATTTTGCCTGCACTTTTCTTTTACGATTATGTTCCAGCCTTTTGTCTCCATAGGCCCTGTCCTGACGACTTTGTTAGTTATGGTCTTGATTTATTGCTAGCAAAAAGTAGGTACAGTTCCATTAAAATAGATGATGTTATGTCTATTTACAGGGAACATTAATTTGGCTTCAGACATCTTTAACTCATTCACGTTGTTTAAATTTTCAAGAATGAGTCCTGATTTGATGGGATTTCAAGCAGCTGTCATGTATCAAGCTGCATATCTTGTGTATCGAGAGCCGTGCATCTTTTTAAACAGGGACAGTAGTCCCATCCTTTGGATTTCTATGGAGAGTAATTGTATTTTAGCATGCATTTTCTCGTTGGTAGGGTCCAGACTCCTTCCTTTACAACTCTATGCCACAGTCACATTCTTGGCAACTTAGATACTTTTATGACAGAAAGCTGTAGAAAGTAGCGTTTCTAGCAGCAGGAAGGAAGCCTTGAGAGTGCAGGTTCAGCACAGCCTCCACGGCTGCCGATGGCTGCTCAAATCCGTTGCAACTGGAAGTCTCGCCAGAGCAGCGTCTGCTGGCTTTTGTATGTTTCATGACCTGAGCCTAGGCTGAAAGTACCAAAAAATGCCATTCTTTTTCTGCTGATGCTTCTGCTGATTCTGCTAAGAAAAGCAGAATTTAAAATTGCAGTTTCTTCATTTCACTCATTTGAAGCCAATCATGAGTAATGCTCACAAATTCAAAAAGTATCAACGTGCATTTGTTGGGGTGAGGTTTTCCAAAGCACCTAAAGCCTTAGGAGAGCTGATTCTACCAACTTGCAGTGACAGAATTTTTTCCTATAGCTCTGAAGTCATATCCAAAACAAAGAGTAAGACTTTGACTTGCAACACTGGGAGAGCCTCCCAGTGCACATACAGTAGGCTGAAGCACACCAGACATAAGCTCGGTACGATGGTGCATTTTACTGGGATACTGGATTAAATTCTGCTCCTTGAAGGTCAGGCAGCTTGCAGGCTGCACCTGTGAGTCTGAGAGGTTTCTTTCTAGCTGTGTGAATGGGGACAAATATTTTGTCACAAGCAAAAGCTCTAGGTTGTGAATTAATCAAACGTCTCTCCCTAACTGAATCTTGCAGCCTGCTGTGATAATGTCCTGTGGTCTAGTTCCTGGACTATCCTGATTTACCTGATTTGTTCAAAGAATAGGTAAGATGCCCATTCGGGGAACTACAGACTTCCAAGGACCTTTGCTAATAAAAGTGGCATTTGGGATGCGTTCAAGACAGTGGGAGTCTTGCCTGTGACTTGAATGAGAATAGCATTTAATTTTTTGTGCGTGAGTACGTGAGCTGGCTCTTGCCTTAGACATAGCTTTGATTCAGACAAGATTATGAGTGCTGCTTACGTCTGAATAGGCAGCCATCCCACGGGCTTTCTGCTTGAATGCTGATGAAAAAGAGAGGAGGGACAGAAATGAAGGACACAGGTATGGAGTAAATGGTGATACATGGAGGATCACTAGGAAGTCATGACGATTACTCTGAAAAGGGCTTTTTTCCCAGGGATACTGACTAGAACTGGCTTATGTGTAATCAACCCTGTGCAAATGCCCTTCTTCCAGAGTAAAACTGCCGTTCCCCAAGGCTGAGGCCACTTAGATGTGAGCGGTGGTTTAGGGTGCATCCTCCTGCATGCTGGAGCAACAGCCACAGGCTAGACAAAGCCTTAAAGCAAACCAAGGGAAAAGAAATCCTGGGTCAAGTCACCGAGTGTCCGCTTGCAGGAGGCAGTTTGAAGGTCATGGATGTATGTTAAGCAGGTATTAAATAGCCTTTGCTTTATAAATATCATTTACAAGCAGCCTCTTCAGGGTGCCATAGTGTGTCAGAACATGAGTTAATTAGAATGTGATTTTCAAAGTGAGAGAATAACAGGCTTTAGATGAGAAAAACTGCAAATAACTGTTAGTGACTTGAAACTCACTGACTTTTATAAAGCTTACTATCTTTGAACCATGTGTTCTTTGCACTCACCGCTTTTCCGAGCTATATCCAATGAAATCGGTGAAGTTGATTGTTATTTACGTGATTTGAGGGAGGAGAGTTTCGGACCTGGTGGCCAGTAGCTGCGTGCAGCTGAACAGGTCTGCCCGCTCCGCGTGGCGCTGTGCTAGAGCACTCTGGGGCACCAGCTAGCTTGTTTTACACAGAAATGCCTGCTCACGAGAGGACGAGCCAGAACACGGCCTCATTTGTAAACAGGCTCAATAGAGCATTTTATGTTCTGCAAAGTGAACAGGCGAATTCTGAAAATGTAATTTTATTACAACGCTTGACACAGCAGCATTGCCTTCGTCCGCTGCTTTACCGGATTTCCATGCTCACATTTACATCTTCCTAAACATAGCGTAGATTTTTTCCTTTCCTAGACATAGCTGGGGAGGAAATGGAAGAAATCTCCAGTAAAGTCTTCCTCAAAACCACGTGGAAATAAATAGCCCCTCTTGCAGAGGAAGAAGGCCCTAACACCCGGCTGATATATGGTCCAATTTATCGGCGCCGGATGGAGATCTGATGGCACGTATTGACTTTGTCTGCAGTATTAATAATCTCGCAGGGAGTTCAGAAACGCTCGCCTGCCTAACGTATTGCCTGAATTTGCTGACTCACTCTTGCACTGCCTTTTTCTTTCTTGTTCCCTGAACGTGTTGATTTTTATCTCTTAGTAGGGCTGTGCCCAGACACTGTATAATCAGTGTTTGTGTTTGTCTCAGATTGGAGTGGGAGGTATCTGCATTTAGATTCAAGTGTTAATATAATTCACCTGCAAGTGAATAATAGCAACAAAATAAAGGGGCCTGAAGCCCACGCATGGCAGGGACAGTGGTGAAATGTTGCTCCCACAAGAGGGTTATCCCCAGCATCTCTGTTGAGGAACTCGCAACCACCAACCGGATTTGGCCCTATTGCCATTTGGGCTCCCACTTCCAAAGGCTATTTTGAAAGCTGAATTTTAAACCAGACTCGTGATTTCACCTGCAAAAGACAGGAACACAGGCAAGCTGTGGCTGTAAAAACTTTCAAGCTGAACAGAACAGGCACTGTATAAAAACAGGACTGAGAAATGCAGAGAAGTTGGCAGGCTGTTGCAGTCCTGCTGTAGTGCTTTCCCAGCAGGGATGTGAGTACTCCAGAGCCCTGCTTCCTGCGAGGTCCTGGTCCTTCTCCCTTTTCCTGGCAGAGAGTTGTCCAGCTCCTCCTTCCAGCATCAGCTACAGCAGATCTGCTGCCTGGCAGCCCTAGTGCCTTTCCCACTTTGATCTGCACCCAGAGCCATTAAACAACTGTTTCTCTTGTCACTTGAAAGGGTTTATGTTCACCATGCGCAATGCTTGTGTACTTCTGGAGGTACAGCTCATTTCTCTTATATCTTACCAAATACCATCAGCACTCATTTTATGCAACACTCCTCAAAACTTTGAGGATCCAGGTTAGGATGTGCAGACAATTATGTCTTCAGGGTTTTCCTTTTTACGTCCCCAACACCTTGAATATGGATATCTCAGATGGTTGATGGTTGTGTTTATCTTGTCTCTACTGATGAGGTGACCGTTTATTTTTTTTCTCCACCTGTAGTTTTTTGTCCAGCTTGCTTAAGGCTGGTTCAAAGCTCACCTCATTAAGCAGCTGTCACAAAACACTCGTTTCTTTGCTCAGATAATTCCAATGTTTTCCCAGCAATCCTCATGCAAGGAATGACATTGACAGCCAATTAGCAGGAAGCTAATTAGCAGGCGACTTCTTCTGTTACGGTTCAAAGAGCACTACGTACGTGTTCCCAGGAGTGCGTACCACGCAGCATTACCTTGCAGCAGCCTTTCTGTGAATGAAGTATGCTTTTTCCCTGTAGGACTTGTCCTGCTCATCACTTTTGTTTTACATGGGGAGTAGATAGGCAGCACTCCCAACATCCCCTTTGAAATCCCCTGCACATTGTAGCTGTGGCCTCTGTGCCGTGGGTCTTCACAGTAGCATCTGGATGGGGGCACGCGTGAGGGCCCCAGCACAGCAGCTTTGCTGTGAGGAAGGCCAGCATGAACAGTGTTGCCTTTCTCTGCTTTTAGGTATGAATTCTTTATTTAAAGCCTATGCTAAATTATATTTATGGCATTTCTTACTGCAGGTTTCAGTGTTTGAAGTCTAGTCAGAGCAGTGGTATTTAGCATTTGTAAACAGACATTCTAGATATGAAGATCTTGGTATTTCACATAGGGACTTTGGCAAGCTCTGAGGGCATTAAGCATGCAACTTTTCTGGTATTCTCTCTTGTTTGATGTCTCTTCATAGCAGAAATGACTGTCAGCTTCTTGAACCAAGCTCTGAAAGCTCTCCAGGCATTTCAGTGGCAACACTAAGGACTTGCGACTAGCTTCATTTAGTTTTGCATTTATACTTTTGATGTTAGTTCTGAATACTATTGGGCCAAATGTGTTTGCAAAGACTATTAGAAGGCTGTGGGCTTGTACTCCCTCCATTTATTCTTACTGATTTGCAAAAACAGTGCCTGGCATCATGGGCCTATGCAGCGAGGACTGAATGATGAGCAGAGCTGCATGTTTTCCATTAAATTAGTCTGTCTCCTCTATCCCAGCTTCCTCTGAATTTGTGTTATATTTACTGGCAAAGAACATCTGGCATCACGTATTTGTAAATCATAAATTTGGATTCATTTTATGCAGCTAAACAGAAACCAGTTATAGAACAGACAGTGATACGAGAGCTTTAAAAAATATGGCTTATCTGTTTCAGTAAGTGGTATTACATACTCTGTTGAGAGTTGTTCTAGTAATATATTTCTTCGTTTCTGTCACCTAATATAAGCAATAAGTTTTTCTTCAGTGTGGCGCTGGCACAGGAAGGCTCGAACAGTGGCGGACTGCAGCAACTGAACTCTTCTCCCACAGACTGCAACACCTGCTTCTGGTAACATTTTGATGTCTCCTTCTGCAGCTGCATGATGAATTCTGGGGATAAATAGTAGCTTCAACACACAACTGAAGAGCCAGCTATGTGCAGTTTAACATAGAAAACATGACCTTGCCACCCAACTTTCAAATCCACT
This sequence comes from Rhea pennata, assembly GCF_028389875.1. Classification (NCBI taxonomy): domain Eukaryota; kingdom Metazoa; phylum Chordata; class Aves; order Rheiformes; family Rheidae; genus Rhea; species Rhea pennata. The sequence goes on from NC_084666.1 coordinate 63,157,253, forward strand.
CGTTTAAGCAGTGAGGACAAGGCTTGATTACCTTAAGGGCGTATCCCCGCAGACTGGAGGCCCAACACTCTTCCTACCATGGCTGGCTTCCCTGCTGCTGGCTCTACAGCTTCATGCCGTATCTATCCTCCTGCACAAGCTTGGCCACTTTGCTTTCTGTTTAAGGTAATGCAAGTGATGTGTACCTCTTGAAGAAGCTTCAGGCTATGGGCAGCGTCAAGAAAATACCCTGTGTTAATGTTAGGCCAGATTTTCCAAGTGTTTATTTTACAAGCACACTGAAACATCTTAAAGCAGTTTGAGCTTATTAAGTTAGTCATTAAGTTAGGTTTCATGGCTTTAATAGGTGTATAGTATTTATGTTTAATCCAGTACTACTTGTTGGCCTACATGGTATTTTGATACTTGTCAAAGTTTCAGACTTGGCAGCTCTCTGGCAGAGAGCTTGTATTTCTCAGGTACTTGGATGAAATTTTTGCTGAAGTAGGCTACTGGTGTAGCCTTCAGCTCTGTATTCAGACTGGGATTTAAAACCACCTGCAAAAGGAGCCTGATGGAGCTGCAAGCAGCTTCACTGGCTCACGCGAAAGGGCACCTGCACGTTTGCCAGGCAGGAGGCACGCAGCGGGCGCGCAACGGCTGGTGGAGAGAGAGAAGCAGATTTGGTTTGATGCAAATGAGGCATAAAACACTATACCTGTTAGAGAGGTCTAAGCTGTTGGACAGCTTTCCAACAGACCGTGCAGCCTTGTTCGCTGAAACAAAACCAGGCTCTGGAAGCTTCCAACCCTCTTCAGAGCCCCAGTGAGAAACATGCTGCTGGTTGCAGCACAGCAGTGCAAGTATTAGCCACTCCTTTCTTCGGTTTTATTTGGACGTCTTTTCTTTAGACATAAGAGTGCTTCTCCAGCAATTCAGTTTTAAGTTTCAGAGTTTCTGGACCACATTAAAGTTAATCTTCCTTCCAGTAGCTGACAACTTCTATTTTGATTTGCAGTGATTAAAAATGAATCTAGCAAGGGTTTGCTGGTACTCCAGGATTCAAATGTTTTGATCTTTTAAGTCAGGTTTTAAACTAAAGGCATATTACATACACACCTGCTGTATTTAAAAAACAGAGTCAGTATTTCTTCTCTGAAGAGTAATTACTGATGGTTTCCTGGCTAATTCGGAGTTGTAGCTGTATCGCTGTAGCTAAACTATCAGCCTGCATCTTCCAAATGACCATTAGTCTCTTTTGAGAGATACTTCTTGTGGTTCTTGTCGGAACCATGTACAACTGCACAGGAATGTCTCCTTAACAAGAGAAGAGATTCATAATACTTTGCTTAAGTATACAGAGGTGCTGATGTGGCCATCCCCATAGATGTATTGCAGTCCTGTTGTAGTAACTTCCATCTGACAGATTTTGTCCATTAATTCCACCCACATATGACAACCACTTTTGCACCAAACAGAAGCACCAGTTCTGGTATTTTCAGTAAGACCTGTGCTGCAGTTTTTGCAGAAGTTGTACAAAGCTTTCTCTTTTGCAAATAGTAACATAATTTGTTTTTTCTACAAGTATACAGTAGTTCCATGTGCCTCCAAATGCCACCTGGCAGTTTATTAGTTCAGGGTGGGCTACAGAATTTTCCCTCCATGTGTTCCGTGAATAAAGAGTGTACAGTGAAACTCGTCTGGCCGAAAGCTGCAGAATTTTATATCCACTCTTACTCCTCTACCACTTTCATTGCTCACTTCCCATCTTCATTCAGGGAATGATCTGTGTAGCTTAAAACATCTTTTGATGTTTAGCTTGTAAAGAAAAACAGTCATCACCTGTGCAAAGTGCCTAGTACTTTGTGGAAAGAGATGTCCAGCTGTGTCATTACATAACTATTTCTCTGAAATATCTTATCTCGGTAGGCATTTAACTATTTAAATGGTTATCCGATTTCCAGCTCAAACGAGATGAATAGCTATATTTCTAACATAGGCTTTCTCCAAAGGTTACTCTATGTTACATGGATAATGCTATAGCATTATCCAGTAGGCTGTAGTGATATCCACACTAATGACAAACATCATTTTACCAACCTTGAGCAGTAGGAGAATAGTATCATCCTTGAGTGGTATCATATAATGCCCTAATGTTATGGCTCTGCTCAAAACTAAATTTAATGACCAATATTTTGCAATTGTTTTTGCAAAAACAATTTTGGGTTTTCTACCCTCACCTTCAACTTTTGCACCCACAGTCAAGACACATAGGCATCAATCCCTGCTACTGCTTCGTTATGCAGTCTACATATGCCATGTTTTATAGCATAGCTTTTATTACATATCAGTCTTGATTCTGATCTTGCGTGAAGCTGTATAATTTCACTGACTTCTGGGAGCTGTTTCTGATTCACCTCAGAATGAAGATCATACAAATATGCATGTACAAAGTAAAAGATGTAGGTTTCAACTATATTAGAGTTTTTGAATATTGAAAATCTTTGATTTTGATTCTTATTCATCTCTTACATACTGCACATTTTAAAGTTCAAATAAATTCATCTTACTGAATTCAGAGAAAACGTTAAATCTTTGGGGATTTTTTTCATGTGGAAAGTAGAATCACTGTTTCTATCAGCTCTTTTGTGTATAATTTTATTCCATAACTTCTATAGCAATACATTACGACAGTACATTTTTGGTATCATATATTAAGTTTGATAAGAGGTTAATTTGGAGAATTAAAATTTTTCTTAAAGCTATGTCATTATAGCAATGTGGCTGTGGAAAAAAAAAATTATTGTAATGTACTAGGACTGTTTTCAGCATATCACTTTAATGCTTTTCTACAGGTAGCTTCATAAATCAGGACCAAGTTCTAAGTCAAATAAGTAGGAAGTGAAGCATAAAGTACAGACTTGCAGAAACAGAAAGCACAAAAACGCTTTCAGGTTTTAATGAGATGTGAAATGTGCTCACCTTGCACAAAAAGCTCTCCAGAAAAGATTGCAGTTGTTCTTAGATTATTCAATGTGTATATGATTGTACATTCTCTATTAACAGCTAATCTCCAGTAGAATTGATGTTTAGTTATAAAATAATCATTTTACTTGGGACATTAAGGCTTTATTCCCTTATTCAGTATGTCATCTTTCTCCAGTCCACAGATGTGTCCTAACCACACAATAGACATAGCAGAACAAACATAGGTGCAAAGGCCTTTCCCCAAGGCCACGGATTTCTACAGACAGAAGAAGGTAAAATGAGTGAGCCAAGTCATTGAGAAAGTGGCTATAAGGAAACTTCAAAACATGACATGGGAATCTGGATGCTCTGTAGCAGGCTTCACACATGAGTTATATGTATTGACAAACTTAACTGAATTTAAATGGTAGCCTTCTGGCAGATGATAAAGTCTTATTTCAGCTCTTACTCAAGCTATCCTTCAGTACCATGCGATATAGTAAGCCGCACAGATTAATGGGACAAGTCTGGAGTACACAACACAGAATTACAATAACTCTGTTCTTTACTATCTAGCAGTAGGAGAATGATGGACAACTCCCAACTACAAAGTTGTGTAGACACTGGACACTCTTCCCTAAAGTCCCAGGCCTTCAGAATTGCATAGATGTTACCGAGATCGATCTTTTCTTCTCTGCACTTCAGTACCTACATGGAGAGAGAAAAATCACAGGTTTGTGACGTTTTTAGACAATCACAATTTTCACAGAAGACAAATGTTGGTGTCGTTGTATAATAACATAATGAATGCTTAAGCTTAGGTCTGTTCTTTATAATTGCTGTTAGGATGATTACACATTTCTGTATTAGATTTAGTTTAATCCAATATAGTTTAAACAATTTACATAGCTGGGATATAAGCAGAAAGACTGGAGAATGATTATAGAAAGAAAAAACAAAAGGCCAAAGATTCCTGGTTAACATGCAAAGGTTTAGAAAATTATCTCCATCGTGAAGGACTTCAAACCAACATTTCCTACAGGGCCAGGAGGAATTCACTGTATTTGGTCTAATCTTCTTGTACCACTCGTCATAGTTCCCAAGCTGCTAAACCCAAATGCGTTGAACGGTCAGTAGAGAAGGGGTTTGTATGTTGAAACACCTCATCTCAGCAGGTGAAAGAGAGGACGAGGAGAGTCTTCAAGGCCTAGTCTGAACCTTTCTTTGCAGATCTAATTAACCTACGCAGGGCTTAGCTGCTATGGTGATTGCCATTATAGGATACCTTCAATTCTCTGGTTCATGTAAACAGGAAACAATTAGAGAAGAGATGTGCTGCTCTATTTCCATTGCATTTCCTGTGTAAAACTGTGGGCTGAGATGTTTGGGAATTTTCCCCTTAATTGCACCCTTGGTCATGGGAGGTGTTGACTTTACGTGGTGACCCTCTACACACACCTCCTGGAACTGATTCAGTCAACCCGCCTTGTGTAATGAAGGGTATGTCAGTTCGATTTGACATCTAAAAATACTGCGGGCTCACTTCAGCCCCAGGTTGCACAAGAGGAGGAGCGGAGAGATGGCGTCGGTGTTGCCAGCCGCCAGAGGCGGGAGGGATGGCGAGGGCACAGCACCTCGCTGCAGGCTTCCTTCGAGGAGCGGCGACTGGCCCTGGGTGCACCAAAGGGTTGGGCAACCCAACGTGCCTGCCCTGGCCCTTCTGGCACGCAGGATGTTGTCCGTCTTTGACAAATGAACATTACAGGGTTTAATCCTGTGAGCCTTGGGGCCCTGGGCTTGTTGTCGTGTGGCAGCGTTAATGACACAGTAACAAGACAGAAAGGCCACCTGAGGCAGGCAAATCCCTTGTAGCTTTACCAAGAGCCAGCAAAATGTAACTAGGACATCAAGATATCCATAAACCCTTGAAGGTCTTAGGAATTTGTGCATAATTAATAGGAGTAACCAAAGCAGAGCAGCTGAGCAGCAGTCTCAGCTGTCTTCTGGCAACTGCTTGATATACTCATTTTTTTTTGACTGAGAGGAAGAGAGAGCAGAAGTCAGTTTAAATAGTGTCACACTCCTCTTAAGATGGCACAGGTAAAGTGGTAAATATCTCAGAATTGCACCATCCTTTAATGTAGCCTCATAGATGCGTTAGCTCAGCAGCATTTGAGAGGGCATTTCGTGATTGCACGTACACAAGCTTGAAAGCTTCTGGAATTGCCCCAAAGGACCAAGGTCTTTCTAGAAGTATGTAGTAGTAATCTGGAGCAGGGCACAGGCAGTGGTTCTGTAAGGCCCCCTGAAAGTCTGCAATTAAAAGCTGAGGATTTTGTAATGACTTCTGGATTATTCTCCATATGTAGCTGGGTATGTACAGATATATACATGTAAACTTCTGAATGACAGTTTCTGCAGAGAAAAAATGAAGTAATGAGCACAGCTGGGGAGTTAGTGCCCAAGATGCTCCATAAGCCACAGAAAGAAAAGAACAAAAAGCAAATGCCATATTCAAAATCTGCAGGGGTTTTTCTTTTTGTTTGTTGGTGATATTTGCACTCTTTTGGGGAAGATGGTTATTCTCAATATTGGTGAGCTGTGTGTGGAATACGTAGGGGTTGAGCTTATAAGTTCCTATAAGAAGTCCCACTTTGCTCCTGATACATAGATTTTCACCAAACAGCATTTTATGATCATACAACTGAAATATGGAATTGGATAGGTATAAATCCACAACTACAGAAAACGATGCCGTTCAAATCTGTGCACAGTGAAGAACTCATCTTTTATGCATAGTTGTATGGGAGGAATGGTATTTAAATTACAAGCTGGAATAATTACAGGAAAGCAAACTATTACATTTATGCATCTAACATTTTAAAAGTTCATTTTCTTACATGTATTTGCTGAATAAATGTCACATTGCCTGAACTTGCACAATCAAGTGATGCATTCTCTTGCACAATCAAGATAAATTCAAACATGCAAGAGTACAAAGATAAAATTGATTTTGTAATGACAAAGCCAAAGGCCTTTATATTTTTGTGCAACTAAAGTTTCACCTTGAAATTGCATAGTGAGTTGTTTGTACGGCATATCCTTTGATTATTCTTGCCAGGCATCCTACCTTGAAAAGGATACATGAAAGACGTGTTCAAAATGTGTTGAGTTACTGTTTGTTTAGAACCGTTCCCAGCCTTGGTTTTGGCGGCTGAGGCGGCAATGGTTAGGGTCTTGTGCTGGACTTTTAACTGCAGCCCTCTTAAGTTTTTCTCCTTTGCTATTTGTCCCCAGATATGCCGAGACTGTCCTCCAGTCGCACCTTTGGGGAAGTTGTCCGTTTTCCACTTGTCGCATTTGTCACACTCAGCTCATGAGTGTTTTGTTCTTTGTTTTTTATAGCCAAAAAGGAAGAAATCTCTGCTTTTCTTTATCTTTTTAATCTTTGGTAAAGTGCTTAGCAGAGAAAATGAGCAGACTAGCCTGTGCTTACAGCTTCGATTATAAATAAAGGAGTGTTTGGAGGTCTCATGATTTCAAACAGCTTTTATAGAAGACCTGCCTGTTCACTAGCTGTTACTATTTCGGACAGGTCATTTTTTTCCTTCCAGAGAACATCCTTGTTGACATTGCAAGAATCAGAAGTGGAAGAAATAGGAAAGATTGTTTGGGATATTGAAAAAAATGTCCTGCATATTTCCAGTGTGCAGATTTCAATAGTGTTGTTGGGAATTCTTTAGTGCTTGTTTTTTTTTGTTGTTGTTGTTTTCTTTTTTTGTTTTTTTTTTTCCTTTGTGGTGTTAATATGCTAACTGAGTCACCTCTCATTATATTTTTGATAAAATCACCAGATTTTATACTCGAGGATAAAATTTTTCCTCAAGGGGCATCTCTAGTAGCCTTTGAATCATACATGAACTCTTTTGCAACTTCTCCACCCTTGAAAAGGGAGGCCAACCAAGAGTCTCTGGCTGAAAGGTGAAGCCAGATACACAGCAATTACAAATAGTAGCAAGTATTACTATGCACTACAGTGAATTATTAAGGGAATTGGTACATTTGTATCTCTGAATTTCTTCCACTCAAGAGCAGATGTCTGCCTAGAAGATATGCCTTAGCCAAATGTAACTTACTGAGCTCAGCGTAGGAGTTACTAGATTAAACGTAAGGACTTGCAATACCAAGAAATTCAGCTTAGATGATGGTCCCTTCTGGCATTTAAGCTACAAACAAATGACTGAATTAAAATGGGAAATACTGTCCTGCTTGTTCTAGTACAAACACACACGGAGCAGGTCGGTAGACGTGTAGAAAGCTACACAGTCAGAGCACTGCAAAACATTTTGCCATCTTTGAAGATTTTACCCTTTTCAGTAGTTTTTCCTGGCAGGGGTTCTTTCTGAGATGGTCATATCTTCACAGAAAGGATGTGTTTTTGTAAGTTCCTGTCTAGAGGGCTTTTATGTTGTGTTTTCAGAATTTTTGAGTGAAACTTTTTGAGGTCAGGAAAGCACATTGATCTAACTCCCCTGTACAGTTTTCCGTTTGTACCGTTTCGTTTGTCATCAGTGCTAGTGGTGGCACCTCTGGGGGGTAAAGCTTGTGGCCACGTAACAAGTGCTTCAAAAGAGCTACATCTCTTTCATCGCTCTTTCCCATTTTAGACCCTGGGATCAGCCCAAATGTTTGTTTAATCTTTTACCTACGTAGTTTCGTAATATACTGCGGATGTAGGAATGTTTATGACTGTGATTGCCTTGCGCTTCCCATTGGACGGTTGCGTTCGTTTACTTTTAATTTTGTCCAAACTAACCAGACAGAATTTTCTCTGAAAATGATAAATTTAAAATACTGTGGCCATTGTGTGCCAGCTGTGCAGAGCAAAGCTTTTTTTCTTTCTTGCAACAAAACGTGTTGGCAGTGGGTAAAGCCAAAGGATGCTCTGGTTTTGTCAGTGTATACAGTATATATAGCAATGTGAGAGTCTTTCCTCTCTCCCTTTCTTACAGTGCAGTGGACATAAATTGTGCAGAGAGTAAATTCTGAGAAGCTCTCTCTTCTGAATGCGTGTGTTTAATCAAAAGCAAAATTACTGGCCTCTTCTGCAGCAAAGGCGGGGAAGTTTATGGCAGGCATGCGGCCCAAGGCTGCCTCTTACGTAAAAGCCGCTGCCCAGCGCGGCCGGCTGCCGGCAGCGTCTCTGCGGGGCGCCGAGCGGGCAGCCAGTGACCTCCCGCGCTCTGCGGGCGCGGAGTGACTCAGTAGCACACAGATCCTATATAAACGCCGGCGTGCTGGTTGGCAAGAAGTCAAGCGCAGCAGCCGTCAGGGGCTTTGAACACAATGTCCGCTCTTGATAAAGATGAAGCAAAGGCAAAGCAAGAAGCCTAGATTGCTAGAAAATTAAAAAAAAAAAAAAAATGGAGAGAAAGAGAGAGAGAGAAATGCAGCGACCTTAGCACAACGTTGATTTGCTTATTAAAGTGAAATCTATCCCTCTCAACATGAGAGATTTCTAGTAATCTCATCCACAGCCACTTGATATGAATACTTTTAACTTTCTGAAAGACTGTGCGATTTTCTTTTAATAAGAAAATAACAAAATCACTATAGTAATTAGTCATTTTGGAAGCAGGCTGCTTATTTTAGTTTATTATAGGAGGAAAATATGCAGTTAGGTCAGCAGAGACTAGCTAAGCCTTGTAAAGCTGCTTACATTGTATTAGAGAACCTGTAAAGTAAGGGGAGGCTCATTACTACTTCTTCAAAGTTATTTCAGGAACGTCAGTGTGAAGTGCAAAGGAGCCCGATTTAAGAGAATCACAGATACACAAAAAATCCGAAACACTGTAACAGCAAAAATATCTGTCAGTAGGAAAGTAGTGCCATATTGATGTTTGAGAAAAATATAAGTACTGTCCCATTTCTAGAGAGCCAAAACAGAATATTCAAGCAGTGCTAATAAAAGGCCACTTTTTTTCTATCTAGTCCCTGAATTAAGGCAGAATCAGTTTTCTACATTGCGGCAATCCTTCTGTCACCTTCCCTTGGTACCATCAATATGTGTAGGAAGCTGCCATGCAATCTAGCTGGATTAAGTGTTAAAGTCCGTAAACAAGTAACTCAAAGATATTTGCACTTAAAATGACAGTGCTAACCAACAGTGTGGCTTCATAGATAAAGGTACTTACCAGTCATCAAGATACAACATTTAGTTGGAGATTTTTTGGTTTGAGCTTCTTTTAATATTGAGGGTTTTGCCAAAGAGAGCCTGCTGCAGATTCAGAGCAGTGAGATGTTTATTTAAAGCCCACCAGAGTTACTCCATATTGCAACCGGAGGTGAGCTGTTGTCAAATGAAACAACCCAGGTTATTACTAAAGAATGTGCGTGTACCTTCCCCCAAGGCAGTGGGCAGATGGAAATACATGGGCAAAACCACATATGTTTATACTGCTGTGCGTTTGGAGGATTTGTATTTCATTAATGAATTGTGTGTTCAGATCTTGTGCACAAGATTCATACTTTTGTGTGAAAGCTAGAAATGGTAACTGTGGAGTTAGGGTTGCAGGATGCAGTGTTAAGAGTTTCCCTTCAAACTTGCACATAGACACCAAATCTCACGTATCTACTGCTAGCTAAAAGTTTCCAAAGCAACTAATAGTTTTAATACCTCCCCATTAGGTTACTAATAAGAAACAGCATGTAAGAATCTGGCTTGCAAAAAGTACTAAGCAACCCTGCCCTAAAAATCAGACTTGGTGCAAAGTTGTTGACATCTGAAAAATGCAGGCATGTACAGCCACTGTCCCCTGTGAAATCTAAGGCAATGCTGGTCAATAAATTCTCCTTGCTTGTTTGATATATTGGCTATTGCTAATGAAAACCCAGTCATGTGTGTGTGTGTATATATATATATATATGTATGTATATATATGACAGCTCAGTGAAATTATGTTGCCCAGGTAAATTAATGGCTGACTTCTATTCAAGTTGTGATCCTTTTTCAAAGAAATAATGAGCTAGAATTACTATCTCAGTTATATAATTTCAAAAAATACATGCAAAACTGAAATGTAAGCCTGGGTCACTATTTTAAAAATTTCATGTAAAACCATCCTGCTACAAGTTTTGTATTTATCCTGCTTCTGCATAAATGGGAGATTCAAAAACTGTAGCCTGTAACTACATTTGAAAGCGTGCTCCCATCATACCATCAGATCCAGTGCACCCTCATACACTCAGATCCACAGAGGTTCAGGGTCACTACTGAGAGTTACTGCTCAGCAATTTTCATTTTCATCATGGCCAAGAAGAATTGTGAGGATTTGTGAGACCGTCTCCCATGAGGTCTCTTTCAGAAGATAATCTAGTCCAGGTAAAAGGATGTTCTTAGGAGCCCAAAGAAAGAAGTGGCAAGGTAAGATAAGCTAGAGAATTGCATTTGAGTTATAATCAGCAAATTGACAATATTCCCCATTTGGCTGAAAATAATAACTGTTGTAGGAGAGGGTTTGTTCAGAATTCTTATGTGCTCATGTTTTGAGTCAATATAAAAACAGGTAGCAATCAAAGGGAATATGGTGCTGGAGATACTATGCTGTTAGTGAGACATGTCAGCTAGGTTAAGCCCATGTGCAGTCATAGGAGATGGGTCGCTAGCCTGAATGAAATGTTTGAATTTCTGTTTGAGTAATTAGGTTGTGCCTGTCCTGCCTGAAGTCTCCCATGAAAACTTAATCAGTCCCAATTCCCACATGTCCTTGAGCACATAATTTTACTTCATGTCACAGGTTCCTGTTAGTGAAGAGATAGAAATAATTCTCAAGGCTTACACTAGCCTGTTGTCAGTGTGCATTTATTAATTTTTAGATGTGCTTGTGTATGGGGCTGAACTGTACTGGTACCCAAAGAGAGAAGATGGGTGGATGCAATCCGTGTTGGCCACTACTGAATGCCATGCGTAACCTTTTGCTTTGCTATAGCATTTATAGTCAACAGTATACCAGGAGCTGAGGAACAGCACAGTTCACCTATGAAATGTTTTTCTGAACCTAATTAGCAACTTAGTAAAACTTTGAAACATCAAGTATGATCCTTCTGTGATTTAGTGTTTATTTATTTTTCCAGTTCTCGTTAGAAATGCGCTAAAAGCAAACAACCTGCAGTGGTGAGTCAGACAGGTTAATTGTATCTTGCACAAAAAATCTACAAGGTTTTTCAGCTCAAATTATTTCTTTTCTACCTTCATTGAATTCATTGCTGGTGAAAGGCTCTGGATGAGTCAGTCCTAAGGACTGAAATTTTCTCACCACAGATACGTAACTGTAGCACTTTATGGTGACCTTTCTCCCTTTTGCCTTTCTGCTGAGAACAAATTGTAAGGCTGTTTCTTGCTAAGCCTGGCTTACCACCACCGACTCCTGTCACGCAGATTATCTACCAGTCTTCAGGTAGTAACGACCTTTGGTCATGGTGGAAACGGGCCAGAGCTGAACTAACAAACTGTGGAAGTAAGAGCATCTAGATCCTGTTACCAAACCACTACCCGGTCTTACTCATTAACATTTTAGTGGCAAAAGTTCAAACGAGTTATTAATAGTCATGAAACTAATTACATTGAGGTGCGTCTGTCAGTAGTAAAGGCAACTGACTTCTGTGCTTTTGAATAAATTCAGCTGGCATTAGGAAAAGGTATTCTGGCTGTAAATGAGAAAAATGCATTGCAAATCATGAAGAGCTATTAAAATGGAGAATGCAGATGTGTCCACAATGTGGTATGCTTGATGCTGCAGTTCCTTAATGAAATTAATTAATGAAATGAATAATCAGAAGTGTGTTTGAATAGGAGAAGAGAGTCTTGGGCACCATTTTGTGTCATTTTCCTGGGATAGACACTGAGAAGGTCTGCAAGGTAAAAAGGTTGCGGCTCGTCAGGAGCTTGGATGAAATCAGACTAAACGCAGCTTCCAGAGTAGTTTGGATATGTAGAAATAAGACATTTGTATACAGAGAAAATGTGATCAGAGCCCACAAGGTATTTATTCAAGTGATTTGCATGGGAATTTTGGCACCAGATTATGATTGAGGACGCGGTCAGTTTTTTTTTTTTTTTTTTTTTTTTTTTCCTCCGAGGAAAGCCTGTCAAAGTCTGAGAGCAAGTCTTGTCCCCGGAGTGCTAATCCAGCAGCCGGGCGCTGGAATGACTCCAGGTAGCCGGGAGCGTATGGATTTGCCTGCTGTATCGCCCCATACCCAGCGCAGCGGGTCGGGTCAGGCCGAGTGCCTCCGTCGCCGCAAGGTCTGCTCCTGGCCGCGCTGCTTCCTCGGGACGCAGAGGCCTCCCTCCGTTCCCGCTCCTCTCGGGAGCCGCCGGTGCTCGGCTGGCACTGCGGGGCGCGCGCCTGGGGGCACCTGCTGCCCCGGAGGAGGAAAATCGAAGTCACGGGGTTTATGGTCCAAGAGGCATTCAGCGGGGCCAGTAAAGCGGCTTGGCCCTCCTGGTGCGTGGAGGGACTGTGGGGAGCAGCTCCACAGGCCCAGCAGTAGGGGTAGGCAAAAGTGGGGTTTAGGCAATTTTCAGTGGTTTACAAACCGTTAAGCTGCAACTGAGATTGACTGGATTTACCCCAAAGAGAGAGCTCTTCACTAAGAATCATCCAAGAGTGCTGCATTTATAATCCTAGGCCCAATGGGAAATGATTTGCCCTACGGACCAACTCAGAAACATGCCTGTGTTTCCTAAGATGAGAGGCTGGAGGGTCCAGGTCATAAATCCGTTTCTGCTGGTTCTTGCCATTGGACACCGTTCCAGCCCACAAAGGAGCAAAAAGTGAAGGTGGGATTGAGACCAGCTCTATTTTTGTACCACAGTCTCTACAGCGTACTGCCCGTTTCTGGAGATCGATAAAAGCATTAAAGAGTGTGAGCAGTAACAAGGTTACACAAGTATTTAAGACAGATGAAACAGTTTCAAAGTGATTACAGCCTGAAGTGAGGTGCACTTGCCAACAGCCCACTGTTACTTAGGGAAAATACAGTATACGAGTGCACAGTAAAAGTAACTCCTAGTTTAAGACTGTATCTGTCCATATTAAAACGTCCTTGTGGGCCTCATAATGCTGTGACATTCAGCCCAGGTATGAGAAGTTAGGAGAAAAAATTAGGTCTCACCCCTGGCAGTGTTGTTTTTCGGTTTTGTACTGTTAACAAGCTCTAGCAAACCCAGTTGTGTTACAGACGCATCGCAATGGACAACGTCTCCAAATACTTGCAGTGTAAGAAGACAAGACAGACAACGGAAATATCATTATATATTTGTTTTACAGCTGTGCAACTAAACTGAGATACTTCAAGTGACTGCAATGAAGTTAGCAAGGGAGTATATACATATGACACACTGGTATATAGAGCAAGCTGTTCTTATAAAGCAGAGGTGAAGTTTAGTCACCTTTGCTCTTAATAAGATTCACTTTACTTCTGCTCTGCAGGCGAACCCTAAAGGCTTGTCGCAAGGGAAACCTGCACCGGGGTGGCTATAACGGCAGGAGTTACCAATGCAGCGAGCGCTGTAGCACAAACAAGGCAGCGTCTCAGTGGAGACGGAGTCTTGCACGAGCGCGCTGAGGCTGACCTTACCATGTCCTGCACATCGGACGGGCGAAAAACGAGGAGAGAAGAAACAAACTGTGCTTTCCTTAAGTAGAGAGCGTCGGGCTCTCAGGCCGTTCCTCCACGGCCTGGGTTTCGCGGCTGGCGTGGCGAGGAAGCTGAGCCGCGGCGCGGCGCGGGGTGACCTCGCCTGCGCGCAGGTACGGGCCGTGAGCAAAGCCCGGTTTCCAGGAGGCAGGAGGAAGGCGAGCCCTCGGCCATATCCCCGTACCGTTCCCTGCCAATGACTGTCGTCAGAAAGCGTAGTCAGTAAATGACCTGAACTGACTCCTTCAGGTTACCAAGGCAGAAACGTACGGTCAGACACGTAGTTCCTCTCCTCAGGTATCCTTGTTTAACTCACCTGTGGAAACTGGGCCATATGCATTTTAGATAAGGGATAACATTTTCAAATGTTTCTTTTGCGCTTAGTAAGCAATACAGATATAAGCAACCCACCCGCATAGGGAGTGGCAGTCTTGCAGACGGAGCCAGCTAGCAGCAAAGAGCAATGCTGAACACATTACAGATAGCGCAAGGAACCTTAGGAAGTGGAGGGGACCTGCTACCTCGGCTGATCTCTGCCTCGTGAGAGGTCACACAGAAGGAGAGGTCTCTGAAAGTTGATAGCGATAGAAAGTTGATGCAGATGTGCCCCTAAAGAAAGGCTGCTCAATTAAGAAAAAAAGTATTGGGAGGTGGTGTGAAGGAGTAAGAAATTAAACGGTAACTGTTAAAGCTTTCAGGCCTTGCTGCCTGAACTAGGAGTGGCAAATGACAAGACCAGTATGCACCAGCTAACATGCAGCTTTCCCAAAGTGCTCTGAAACTGCAGGGAATTTTCCATTAATACCACTGAGCCCCAGACCAGACCTAACCGCAGTAACAGGTGCAATCTCCTAGCTGCTCAGCTGTTTCACCCATGTATTTTGGCAGTGTTTTGGCCTTCTCACTCTGTTATTTCCCATTAGGCCTATGCTGATAAAGAGGACAGGATGCAAATACATTTGATGCTTAATAGGCAGTAGAGCAGCTTTGCCTGCAGAACATTTAAGTTTGGCTCAGAGCTGCTGAGCTGTATTTCCTGGCTGTAGAAATAGATGCTTTCTGCCTGCCTTACACCCTAAGCAGGGGTTCCCCCACCAAGAAGTTGCAGTAGCCTGTGCTAGTGCAATGCTTTCTTGATATATTTATGGTCATACATAGAGAGTTATGTGGAAAAGCACAGAACGTGCTTTTCTAAGTATGAATTTATACCTTGGAAAGAGACTGGCTTGGCAGCCCTGCTGGCTTGCGCTGGCACATGGAGGTTGTCCACGCAGGTTTCTCTGCACAGCTCCACCGTGACTTGGGCCAACCTGGTGCCGAGTGAGTGATTCAGGTAATTCCCGTTCGGGTGTTTCAGCAGCCTCAGCAGAGAGGACAGAGGTTGCCAACTGCTGTTGGCACCATGTTGCCCTTATGAGGTCCCCTGGGAGCTGGGTTGATACTGTCAAAGACTTGTGATGCAGGTTACCAAGCATCAGCTGGTAAAAGCTTTAGTTACCAAAACTTTCAGCTCAGATAAACGCTGTTATTTGTACTAGTCAGGCACCCTTTCCCTCTCCTCTCCATAGACACAGTATATGGCCAAATCCTGACACCTTTTCTCTGTTCTTACTCCATGGCAGCACGTAACAAATGCCACTGATCCAAACCATGCCAAGCAAAATCCTGCTCTACTTACATAAGGCATATTTACCTGGGATGGTCAAGGAGAGATTACTAGAAACGGACTAGCAAATAGATTACCTCTCCCAGCAATGCAGTGTTGTCAGTCAAATCAATGCGCAGATGCAGCAAAGCAGTTCAGCAAAAGAGAAAAGAACGAAGAGGAATCCAAGCAGGGGTGCATCTCAGGGAGGTTTTGAAGGAAGAACTTTAACGTTTCACTTTGGAGTAATGTTTCCTTCCCTGGAGCCCTTTAAACCATTAGTGAGATTAAATTTAGGCGAAGTGCTGAGCAAATCTGTGCTTGGCTTGGGGAACTGTGTGTCAGCTGCTCTCAGGTGAACTGAAATACTTCATTCCGCCACAACGGGAAACGAACAAATAGAGGAAGGGAAGAGCAGTTAAATAAAAAGAATGCAGTTCTTTTATGAGGCAACCCCAAAGGAATGTGATTTTAATTTATTTATTTTGGGTTGAACAACTAGTATTTATCAGTGCAGCCAAACCTGCTGGGCCTACAGAGCTGTGTGCTGGAGACAGGCTCAGTGCCTTGCCAGGGACTGTTTTGGGATCCCCGCTGCAAAAGCTGAAAGAAAGCTGCAGCCGTTGCAGCCCATCGCAGGGTCCGGGGGCAAAGATACATGTCCCCAGGCCTCGCCTCAGCTCTCCTGCACTGTATCAGAGTGGTTTACACAGCCCTTGCCTTCAGGGACCCTCAGGTCAGAGAACAGCCTTTGCATGTGGATGGTAGGGATGTAGAAGAGGATGCAGTGACTGGAATGGGTGGCAGCCGCTGTGTGTCCACGTGAGGCCAGACATACTCTTTCTGTCCTTTAATGTGTGGAGACTTGCATTTCTTTCCTCCTTGTCTTCTCTGAATTTCTCTTCCTCTCTGACAGCTCTGCAGAGCTCCTCAGGACGTGGTTCGTAGGAAGGTCTCTGTGCAGACCAAGGCTGCATATTGCTGTTTGTACATGACAGTAATGTGCAAGAGTCTCCGTCAGGGTTTCACTGGTTGCTCAACAGGTCCCAGCCTTGCAGCCTCGGGGGGTTTTGCTTTGGAACCGCTTGGTCAAGGAGGAACTGCCAGAGAGTGAGAGAGAAGCTTTTGCACAGTAAAGCTGTCAGATTTGCATGCTTTAGCCTTGGAACAGAGCAGAGGTGAAACTTCTCTGCCACCTGTGTGTGTTAGGCCCAGCTGTATGAAGCTCTGTCAGGTCCTTCCTGTCCTGGGTCTGTAATCCTAGAGATCATTTCCATCACTGACATCCTAAAAATGTGACTCGGGCTGCAGGGAGCAGTGTCTGGAGTATTCAGAATAATACTGTTTTGTGAGAGACCAGTGGGGTCATGAGGCACCTCATGCATTCTTTATGATTTTTTTTTTTTTTTTTTTTTTGATAAACTTGTTAAGCCCTATGTTACAAGCACGTAAGCTTTTTGCACTCAGAAAGTAGACTCTGCCACAGTTTGGGTGTCCTAATGGTAGGGAATTGTCTTACTGCCTGAACAATCTCGTGGTTGGTGTCTATCAGCTTGTTCTGGTGCCAAGAAGAGCAGAGAGCTTACATGCCTTCTTTGCCTTCCCCTTGCATGCAAACTGAAAGCAAACTCAGCCTGCCAGGATCTTTTTAATAGAACTGTAGGAAAGAAGAGCTGTAAGAGCCGATATAAGGCATCAAGATATGTTTTTATTATTATTATTATTTAAAGCGTATGTGGCTAGCACACATTGAAGTTGAAGATGGTCTTTCAGACTTTATGTGATTAGCCATCAGCTATGTTTGTTGTGACAGATTTGTCCCAGTCTGTTTGCTGTTGACTGTTTCTCACTGTTGTTTTGCTGGTGTTTATTATTTAACATAAATACAAAAGTCTGTAATCATTTAAGACACTCACTAGTTTCCCCCTTCCCTCTCACTCCCAAATCAAAACAAGGCTGAAAAGTAACACTTTGTTTAAGCAGAAGCAGCAAAACCTTTTCCCAGTCTTAGAAATGGAAATGGTTTGTGTAAGGCAGTGGTGGTATTCTTTTAAATGCGGAGCAGTATGTTTCCTTTTCATTTGTTAATTATAGAAGAAAATTTGCCAAGGAGAGTCTCATTAAACAAGTCTGGCATTGAAGAAGAGAAAGAAAAGGACCTGCCTTTACTCTGTAGCTGGTTGACCTGACTCAAAGCCATGACCTGAATTTAGTTTCCTTGAGATTTTTTTCCACGTTTCTTCTCTGTTTTTCAGTCCAGTCATGACAGTTTAGGGAAAGATGGCAGAGCCCTGTATTTTGCCCTCAGACACACCATGAAAATGACAGTTTAAAACTAAGTGTCAGGTACTGACTTATCTCACGTGAAGCTCCCGCTCGCAGCCGCAGCCCAGTGTGGTGCTGGGAACAACAGTTTTTCCGCCTTTCTGGCGGTGGTGGCTTTTAGCTCGCAGCCTTCTCGCTGTCCGTCTGCCTTTCCTCTTGCTCACCCCCATCGGAGCCAAATACATCCCCAGCCCAGTTTTGCACTCTAACAAAATGTTTCGTTTGGGGGGAGCAGAGAAACTTTTCAAATAATCTTGTCCCCAGTGCAAAAGCTGCCACTAACTGTGTTGTTCAGCTAAGTCAAGAGCGCAGCTCACTTTGAACTGGCTGAACAGCTTCAGGACAAGCAGAGAGTTATTAATAAATCGACAGCTCCTTATAGACAAAATTGGGGGTTGAAGCATTAGAGCACTGGGCTGGATTACCTGTCCTTTGGGGACTGAGCTCCTGGAACAGCTAAGACGTTTCACATGGAGCCTCGACCCGGATAAGGGAAGAGCCACGGCTCCGGGTCTAAAACCTTGCTCAGGAGAAACCGTTTGGCTGGCTCACAAGTTTCACTCTGGAAGCGACTGAACAGCTTCAGCGGAGAAGCAGCCCTCGTGTTTGTGTTTTCTAGCACTGTTTTCTGCTGCAGCTCTGCCAGAAGTCAGTTCTGTTCTGGCTGGATTCAGGAGCCCTCGATATAGGGAATATCCCAGGTCTGTTTGCAGTCTCCAAACTGGATCAGATGCAAAAATAAGTCATGCCAGCATCTCTCCCATGCCACCACCATCAAGCCTATATCCTGGGCTTTTCAGTTACATTAGCTGCAGGATGATTAAGTTTCTTACTGGGACTTTTACATTTCCATTTTGACTGTAGGACATATGCCAGAAGGCTATTTAATATGCCACCCCTAAACTGTTTTAAAATGCTTCTGCATACCATGGTGGAAAATAGAAGCAGCTGCCTGAGAACATTTTCTCCATTACTCTATTGGATAACTGCAGCCACTGAATACAGTTAGGCCCCTCACTGTGAGGCTTTTTTGTTATTATTATTAATTAAAATAGAAATTTCTTGGTCCTGGGGAACTCCCAAACACTCACCCCTTGGTACCTTCTGTCTTCTGTAGTTTTTAGAAGTTCTAGTAGGTAAGCCTGGCACAGGGCATGAGCTCCAAGTTTGGCCAAAACATTTTAATGTAATTTTACTTAAAGAAAGTAAGATTGCATTCTTACCTTGAATGCAAACTTAGCAATGATGCTGGATTAAGTCTCTGTTACGTAGGGTCAGATTCCAGCATATTTACACATTTGGTGAGTTAACCCATTTCTTGAATTATTATTTAACAGATTTATTTAACATATTGTTGGTATTACTATTAGTGGTATTACTTGGTTATCAATGGTATTATTTAACAAGAATGAGTGGGAAGTAGAAGTCGGATTTATTCTTCTTGCCATCCAAGCAACCAAGAACATTTTTGAGACATTAATAAAATGTGTCACCGTGCTGTGGGGAATTCAGTGTATATTAGCACTATGTTTAAATACGCAAACAGAAGAACAAGGAAACACAAGCTGATTTAAGTAATAAGAACAGGTACAGCTGCAGCTGAAGCCTAGTTAGGTCCGTCTTCTGGCACTTAACCACATGACACCCTTGTTTTATCTAGGGCAAAAGCTGTCAGGGAAGGGGGGAGTGGAGGCCATAGTATGTAGCCAGTGTTTTTCAGAAATGTGGATGAGAAGCTCAAGCTTGTGCTTATAAAAAAAATCAAACCCCAAGAGAATAAATTTCTGTAACTGTAGGTTTGATATGTCTCTGAACAAATCACCAGTGCCATGCTCTAGATGTCTAAAGAAGGGAGAATGTGAACTTTTTGTTGATATATGAGGTAGCTACAGGGGCTAAAATGTGAACCAGTGGCTCAAAACAAATATATTCAAACTCAGCACAAAACTGAATGTGTTTTTGCTTGGCACAACCTATTACACTTGGCCGACTCAGCTCAGGAGCGAGGCGAGGCCAGCATTGCTGGGAGCTGCGGGCCGGGGCCCAGCGCGGCAGGGGCTCTGCCCGTGCAGGGGGCTCTGCCGCCTGCGAGGGGCTGCAGCCCGCGGGGAGCCGCGCTGCCGGCTCGGGCTGAGCACCTGGAGAAACTGCCGGGCTGAAAGCAGCCGCAGCACAGACTTTGTGCCCTTTCCACAGAGGATGGGGAACTCCAGCCTTTTTCGTGAGACCTTCCTCTTCCATTCCTCTCTCTGCACTCACTAGCACATAGGTGATTCAGGCTTGCAAGAAACAGCTTTGAGTTTCCAGGGCAGCTGAAGAACAGAGGTGGCAACTAATGCCTTTTTGCTTCTGCATGTGGAAGGGTCAGTGCCCAAACGCCAGCTTTCGTAAGGCTTGTTTATACCGCAAAATGAAGGGACACATCAGAGACATCCAAGTGAGCTGGCGCGCAGGACTGCTTGTACAGAGGTAATCGCACAGATCTCCAAAGCGGCAACACAGGTGCCGTGCCCAGACTGTTCCCGCTGGCTCCGGGTGCAGTGCAGGTGCCCAGCACCGTTCCCGCTGGCTCCGGGTGCAGTGCAGGTGCCGTGCCCGGACTGTTCCCGCTGGCTCCGGGTGCAATGCAGGTGCCGTGCCCAGCACCATTCCCTCTGGCTCCAGGTGCAGTGCAGGTGCCGTGCCCGGACTGTTCCCGCTGGCTCTGGGTGCAGTGCAGGTGCCCAGCACCGTTCCCACTGACTGTGGGCGTGAGCAGTTTGGCACTGACACGGTGGTGCTTTTCCAGGGCCCAGGTGGATGCAAGATTTGTAACTTGTTATTGACATGGGTCTTGGCTCACAGTGTCAGTAAACCAGACAAATTAAAATAAAATTTTAAAAAATGGTGTTATGGAAGGAAGGGAATCACTGATATAAGTTCTTAAAACAGGAGTAAATTCTGGAGGAGTGGTTGAGTGGCTGATCCACCAGAAGGCTGTGCTGCCATTCAGAGAGGCCTGGACAGGCTGGAGAATTGGGTGGAGAGGAACCTCGTGAGGTTCAACAAGGGCAAGTACAGGGTGCTGCACCTAGAGAGGAATAACCCCATGCACCAGGACAGGCTGAGGGCTGACCTGCTGGAAAGCAGCTCTGCAGAGAAGGACCTGGAAGTCCTGCTGGACAACAAGTTGACCATGAGCCAGCAATGTGCTCTTGTGGCCAAGAAGGCCAATGGTATCCTGGGGTGCATTAGGAAGAGCATCGCTGGCAGGTTGAGGGAGGTGAACCTGCTGCTCTACTCGTCTCGAGTACTGTGTCCAGTTCTGGGCTCCCCAGGAGAGAGTCCAGCGTAGGGCTACAAAGATGATTAGAAGACAGTAGCATCTCCCCAGTGAGAAAAGGCTGTGAGAGCTGGGCCTGTTTACCTGGAAAAAAGAAGACTGAGAGGGATCTTATCAATGTCTATAAATACCAAGGGAGGGTACCAAGAGAATGGGGCCAGACTCTTTTCAGTGGTGCTCAGCAACAGGACTAGTGGCAGCAGGCACAAACTGAAACACAAGAAGTTCCACCTGAATTTGAGGAAAAACTTCTTTCCTGTGAGGGTGGCAGAGCACTGGAACAGATTGCCCAGAGAGGTTGCAGAGTCTCCTTCTCTGGAGATATTCAAACCTGCCTGGACATGATCCTGTGCAGTGTGCTCTACGTGTCCCTCCTTGAGCAGGGGGGTTGGACTAGATGATCTCCAGAGGTCCCTTCCAACCTCAACCATTCTGTGATTCTTACCTGTTGGTGTTTTGAGTTGAAGACTGGCTGCCTTTTGGAAACTGTGCTGTAGTGAAATCTTGATCCAAACGCAGAATAATTGCATAATTCTCTGATCCTCATTATACAGCAAAGCAGACAGCTCTTAAACTCATGAATCTCAAAGCAAACTGTAGTCAAAGGGGAAAAAATGGAAAGCAGTAAACATTAGCAAAATGCCATTTGCTCTAGGCTATCCTGAAAGTGGAAAAACTAGTTGAATAAACACTGTTACAACTTTTTCTCTGGGCACTTATGTTAGCTCTGTGGCAAACATGCAGTTGTGTTGATGACTATCACACTCAAAGAGATAGCATTTACCTTTCCCAAGCAGAAAAAGTTGTAAAAGCAAGCTATTGCTAGTATGTACTTAATACACTTGCACAGAACCCAGAGTGCCCCATCCGTGAGAACACTTGGACTGTGCTGGTTTTAGCTAGAGGCATCGAAGTGCCGAAGCTCAGCATGTGCAAGCTGTAAGGCTCTGCAGCGAGGTACTGGCTGAAGATAGGAAATAATTTAAGAGTAGGCAAGTTTTTTACAAGAACAATTTTTTAACTTCTTTATGGACCAGCCATAACTAGCAAACGTGCCAAGGAGAGAAGTTTGAGCAAAACCCACAAGTTACAGAAGTAATCAGTAGTGGACAAGCCGATTTAAAAAAAAAAAAAAAAAAAAAAAAAAAGTAAAAAGAAAGAGGATAGCAAAAAGAATATATTTAAAGATATAAAACAGGCTTTGGTTATGTGACCTCTATGAAAAACGCAGTCCAGATCATTTATTCCATTACCCTAAGTTCATGGGAGACTACTTTCTGCTTAAAAAAATCTAAAATTGTATCATTGACATGCTAGTAGGCTTTCCTATGGATTTACAGTAATCTAGTTCTCTCTTTTGCTCCTTAACAACCATGGTCATTAAATTCTTACTATTGCTGCGTTTCAACTGTTTGGTACATTACCTTCCTTCGGTCTGTTTGTCTGCATGTCAAGAAGAGCTGGATGTCAGTTACTGCTTGCTCCTGCTTACAGTCTTTTTCCTGCAGCAGTGCGTGTGCAGCGTATGTGCAGCCACTGCCACCACCGTCCAGATTCATTGCCTTGCTTGTTTGTGGTTTCTTTCCTTTTGGCATTTCCCATATTTTAGCAAGTCCTCTGTGACCAAAATTTAGCAGAGATGAAATGCAACCATCTATCTATATAACACTTTAATGTTATACTTGCTAATCCTTTAGTAAACTGGGTTCTTTATACTGTGAAAGTGAAATACTGCTAAGCTGTTTAGTATGCCATCTCATTAGATGAGGCTGTGACTCTGGGCAGGAGATAGGCAGCCGAGCCCTCACAGTTGGAAGAAAAGAGAAAGATCGGAGCTACTTGGTTAGGGAAGACGGGTAGATCCTGTCAGCTCCGAGGAGAGACGGAGGGTCTCTCCAAGCTTGAGGGTCCTGCTCCAAGCATGAAGTTTTAGACAGAGGCGGAAAGCCACAACGAGCTGTCATAAACATACCACTGATAGGATATAGATAAGCCACATTAATGCCGTGTACTTTGTACAGCCTTGTGCCACTCCTGCTGCTGTATCCCTGTTGCTTCAGGCTGGTTCAAGACTGCATGTAGAGCTTCTGCAGTAAATGCCTGAAAAACAGCCTGTCAGCAGTATTAATTCAGGAGTGGATGCTGGTGATCATACAACGTTTGTCGTGTTCCTGTCCCATCCCCACTTGCACTATAGATTTTAAGAATGGCATTGTGGTGCTTAAATTTTGTCTGAATTGGATCCTGAAAACTCTGACAATAGTTGGAAAATTAGAAACTTGAACTGGTTTACCATTCACAGTATTTCTCATGGTGCTTTACATTCCCTTCTCAAATAAGTTGAACTGGATTCAGGCAAATTTACCTTCTTTATCTTTGAAACAGAACAGGCCAAAGGCCCTAATCTTACTGATTAGAGGTAGAGGGATTCTGGATTTAATGGGGAAGCTGTAGGCCATGATCAATGCCATAGGAATCATGGCTGATTGAAAACTTCAGCAAATTTGTTGACATATTAGTCTGAGGATGAAGTTGTTGCTGGGAATGAAAGGTATAAAGAGGGGTGAAGTTTTAGTTCGTGAAGATACCATTTGATAACTATTACTTAGGCTGCTACCGCACAAGGCTAAGTGCTCTGATGTTGGCCAAGCTGCAAAGCACTGTGCTGTAAGGAGGCAACAACGTGCAAAGCTGCCTCATAGCTACCCTGAACTGTCTGTTGCAAGCCTTGCACACTGTTGAAACACCATCATATATGTCCTGACCTGCTTCCCAGCTGGTTAAGAAGGGAAAGGGCGGTATGGCAGGGCTCCTGGTTTTAGAGAGATGGCTGAAAAGATTACAGCAAGATTACTCTTTTTTTTTTTTTTTTCCTGATCTCTGCTAGTTTCCTGCCAGTCGAGAGTAAGGCCCAGGTTCTCTGCAGTGTTTTCCTTAGCATCCTTTGTCGCTTCATCTCCTCTCAGCAATAGACAAGGGTGAGACACCCTTGAAGATTTTCATTAGATACGTCGAGCAGTCCTTGACATCATGTATCAAAAAGTGCTGCAGGACCAGTCAGAATAGATAACTGTTCTGTAGGTGACCTGCTCTTTCTTCACTAAGGGAGGTCTGAAAATATTCCTTCATTTGCTTCTCTATCCAAAATGTCCTTTTTTTTTGTGAGCACTGTTCCCTTCCTTCTCTTCCACAGGATGTATGGGCATTTACCAGGTGGGAAAGCAAGATGTTTGTATTCCCCTGCTCCATTAGTACAAAATCCTCTTTTAATCAGACCTAGGCCATAGAATGACATTGCTGTCCTGGTCAGATCGGTATAGATCATTTTGGGTCTTTAGGCAGGGAGGAGAAGGATGGTAAGTGTACATTCTAATTTATTGCACTTCTCAGTCTGATTTCCCCAAGGATAGGTTAATGTTTGCCAGCACTGAAAGAGTTACGAAGTGATCCTTCCCGTAAGGTAGTCACACAGCTTAGAAATAAGGGCTTATTTGTACATGACTTTCGGCTGGCCCTGTTTCTAAGGTTACCCTCTGCTTCACAGGAGAATCTTGCATGCCTTTTTTGGCTGGGAACCCTCTCAGAAAAATCA
Source organism: Rhea pennata (assembly GCF_028389875.1). NCBI lineage: Eukaryota > Metazoa > Chordata > Aves > Rheiformes > Rheidae > Rhea > Rhea pennata. Next base: position 63,181,784 of record NC_084666.1, read on the forward strand.
AAGCGTTTTTGTTTGTTTGTGTTTTGCAATCCACTGACAGTTGTAACAACATCATTTTCCGGTGGTATTGCAGAAGGCTGGAAGGGAGCAGTGTCTGCTGGAGAGGATGTCTTTTAGGACGCGTATAAAATCAACAAGCTGCTGCTTGCTTGCAATCACTGCATTTTCCATGTGTCATTTTGAGTGAATACTATTTTGCTATTTAAATACCTTTTGGGATCCACCAGACATTATTACTAAGACTGTTTACAAGTTGCATTTGCAATGGTGGAGAGAACTGACAGCTCCGCTGTGGTGCATAGGCTTTCCTGCAGGTACAGGGACAAAAGTGGCTTTATCAAAATATTCTTACTGATGTGTTATTTATAGGGTGTTGGTTTGTGTCCTGTTAAATACATAAATATCTATTTCCAAAGAAGTGACTAAAGCAGTGCTTGTCTATATAACTAACATGTGTGACTTGCTTCAGAGGGCTTCCTAGATCTGAAGGTCTTACATTGATGTACTACTTTAAATGGAAACTTGTCATTAAATGTCACAACCATTGATTAATTTGATCGGATAGAGCAGATCAAATGAATAAGGCAATATGGAGATCTAAGTATTTTCATTCTGTATCTGTGCAACATACCTCCACCTTCAGATGTCTCAGTGAACCGACTTCAGACAAGACTCAGGTACAGACAGAAAGGATGTGACTGGGAGAGATGCAGGCTAGTAGTCCCCAGATTCAGCTGCAGCTGTGTTTATTTACTAGCTCCAGGTTTTCCCTGCAGAGGCCAGAGGTTTAAATGTACACAGAACAAATTAAAAGTGAAAGTAATGTAGTTTTTCATAAGAGCCGCAGTGTCCGTGACCTACATTATCGGCCCTGCCCGCTGCCATCTCTCCAGCGCCTGTCTGAAAGCCCCAGCATAGCCTGGAGAAACCCATAGTGGCTCCGACGGGACACTCTGCTTCTGTCACGTCTTACCACCGTAAGTCTTAGTGTAAGAGTTAGGTGGTTGTCAAAGCGATAGAGATGGATTTAACAGACTCCAAGCTGAGAGGAAGCTTCTGTGACTACAGCTGGTCTGAAGGCTTTTAACAGGGCCAGTGATGGTCCTCATTTTGCAAGTTCCTGCAAGTATTCTGAGCCCAGATTCAACTCTTAACTCTGGTGACATAAATCTTGGAGTTTTATGCAAACATAGTTGTTGCTTATCATTAATATTGGTAATGAGGGAATGGTTGTCCCCTCTCACAGCTACACAGCACGCTCCCATCTGCGTGGGGCCCTGGAGGTGGGGCAGCAGCGGCTCGAGCATGGGCTGGACAAGCGCGGTGAGACCAGCCGGGTGGGAGCTGGCACAGGATGCGCACCCTGCAAACACGGCCCGCCAGGCTGTCACTTCCATTGCGAGCTGCACTGGCTAGATGAAAACGCAGGGATGGATTTCATCACTGCAAGCACACTATCACCTACCAACGCCACTGGGTGGGTCCCCATTTTAAATATAATTTTAAAGTGGAGGAAATCTGGGGCAGAGCCAGAGATGGAGCTGATTTGCCTTCAGCAGTAGCAGGCTTTTGGTAAGCTGGTTACAAAACCCAAGCTTTTGGAAGGGTTTTGGCTTTGTTTTCTGAAGTGCTTTCAATGTGAGGGGTTATTTTCTCTCATGCTTATAATTGGGGTTGTAGCTTATAAGTTTTTAAGAGTTTATGGCTTACTCAATTAAGCATATATGATGTTTTAAAGAACAATGACTTCTTATTCTTCAGACTTGTATTTTCCTCTTTTATCTTAAAATATATATATATATATATATATATCCCTGAATTTTGACTTCACTTCCTCCGCTTTTCCTTTCTCTTAAATTTTTCCACTACAAAGAGCAAGGAAAAAAAATGTTGTTTTTCTCTTCCCTGGCTGCATACATTTTAGTTTATGGCTAATACTCTGTAATACTCGTATTTTACAAGCATGACCATGAGGAACTGCAGATAAACACATTTAAAAGAAACAGATACAATCATCAGGGAGCTCTAGGACATCTTCCACTGTGCATTTACGCTGCCTTGCACTTGTTTCTCTGCTCTGTAATTTTATGACTTTTGCCTGCACTGCCAATGGCATGACCTGGGAGCATTTTCCTGCTCCTGAGCCTGCTGGAATGCAGTGCTGAGGTGAGACTCAGGTGTGAGCTGCCTCTTAGCCCCAGACCCGGCCTTCCTAGAAGTGATGCTAGTGGTGGACAGGCTAGTGGAGGACTAGGGCTACTTCTAGCCTAAAGTAAACTATTAGTGCACATGGTGCTCCTGTTGAGAGCAGAGGTGCCCCTACAAGACATAAAATGGCAAGTTATTCAAAACTGACAGTGTCCACAGAAGTCGCCATGACTTGTTCTCGTTAAACTCAACTGCTTTTCTGCGACTCCAGTCATCAAGTTCTGCTAGGTCTCTCTGTATGTCCTCAAGTCCTTCTCTCTACTACTGAAAAATCCTAAATTTGCAGTACAACAGCCCTCGCTGTGCCAGAATACTGCCTGAGAATATTTGGCAGGACTGAGCCCTTGGGTTGAGGAGTCAAACCAATAATGCAGCTACTACAGTAATGACATAAATGTGGTGATGAGAGCAGGATCGCAGTGAAAGGGCAGAGGCAGGGGGATAGCAGACCCTGTCTGGGACTTGATTCATAGGCCTGGCCTCTGCTTTTCTTGCTGCCAGCACAGAAAGGAGTGCCAAGAGAGCTGCCCCGACCTTGGAGGAGCATCCCAGCCCTCCGTGCATCTTACGTGTTTGTCACAAAGATGCTGAAGGTCTGAGCAGGCTCTGAAAGGCAGACTTTAGATACCAGATCAGTCAGCCGATCAGTACGAACCAAATCCCTGTTGACTCTCTCGCACTCCGGCAGCCCATTACGTGAAAGAACGTCACCGGTGAATCACCCACCCATGTGTGTGTGATGTTCGTTGCTGCTGCTCTGAATAGAAATGTCAAGGGATATTTAGCTGTAGCATCAGACTACGTGCATCAGACTGGTCTTCCTTTTTTGCATTTTCCTCTTTCTCAATGATTAAGGCTATTATGGGCAACAGGAAATAACTGCAGAAATGCTAATCAAATCCAGCAGTGTAGGTCATATTTTCATATGCAAATCTGTCATATCCACATATTGGATCTCTTCTTGGTGGTTTTGTCATTGTATCTGAGAAGAGAGAGAAAGGTTTGCTTTGACAGTATTTCAGAAGTAGAAACACTGAGAGACTGTGAAGCATTTTCACACTTCTTTTATACATACTGAATGTGTGATTTTTAAATAAGCATCAAAGAGAAAGTAACTTTGCCAGGGCTAACAGCCGCTGCTTGTTAAATGCTTGTGAAACACATACATGGCTATGCTGTGTTATTCACATGGGTTCAGTTCAAGCATTTAAATTAGAGTTTTAAGTTCAATTTTTCAATTATAAACACAATTGGTTGTTGTTTCCTGTTGAAAGCTAGGAGAAACCTGTAGAAAAAGTATCTTACCAAGCATCCTCATTTTTTCTTTTCTCTTTTTCAGTAAAATCTTTATTTTTCTAGAATTAAATGAAACAGTGATGAAAGATGCCAGCAGAAAAACATCAGGAGTCTGAAATTGCCTGTTTACTTGACAGAAGCATTCTCCTCTGGCTACTACAGTGCTTATTTTACCTGTTCTGCTCCCTTAATAGCCTATGCAGAAGTGCTAATGAGTTTAAGAATGAGCTCAGCATATGGAAAGTAAATACATCTTGGAAAAAAAGTCTCTAAAAACCTGCAGAACGTAACAAAAATAGATAACACTCTTCCAGTTTTTCACTATTGCTATAGAATGCCATTATGGGGATAATCCTTTATTACACATTATGGGATAGTTAAAAGATCTATGCAAAGGTTGTCCTTTGTGAGTTTCTATAAGGTTTTTCCTTAACAATTAAAGAAATTCCTATGGAAATACTAGATTTTATATTGTATATCTATGTCTCTATAAGTTTAGTCATTAACATTAGATAACTCTACAGTAATGACTCAGGCAGCTATTTTCAGGGGGAAAAAATGACAACAGTGCATATGGGCTGAAAACACCTCCTTCAGAGGCACTGCAATATTCGGGGCTATTTCACATTACATCAGAGATGCCAGAATGTCTTGCACTGTTTTGTATGAGGCTCACTGTAAGGTTTGGGTCTGTTATTGTTGGAATGCTGTGGTAATTTTTATACATTCAGTATTTTATGAATTACATATTTCTGGGAGGGGAGACAAGTTTTCATACTCCCGACCTTTCCATTTACCATTGACTTCTTTCAACATTAATTTGTTGTCTTTTTGCGTGTGTCATTTCGCTGCCTTAAGCCAGATGACTGATCCCTCTTTGCCACTTCTTGATGCTGGAACGGGCTCCACTGGGTAAGACTTCTGCCTGTGAATGATAAGAAGCTTTGTTTCTGGTGGAATGGATTTTCTCCATCTTTCTTCCCCAATTTTCTGCCTCCCTCTTCTCAATTCTTAATCTTTTTCCTTTTTTTTCTTGTCTCGTTTCCACTTCCTTAGGGCTAGACTTGATAAGGGATTTAAGCTTCTAAAATGCATACCAGTGTCTAAACCTTTGTCCATCAGACCTTGGATAGACAAAACACCCATCTTCGGTGTACACAATGGAAAGGGAGAATCAGACGCTACGAACTGTGACCCAGGTGATAATACCATCTACAGGATTTCTCTAAGAGAGTGATCAAAACTACCTTCAGTGTAGGTAGTTTGAGTTTGTTGCTGTACCCATGTTCAACCTTCCAGAGGCTTAATGAGAAAAACATTTTCTTTCAAAGTCCTGATGATGTTTAAGCAGAACTTTGGGCGAAATCAATGCCTTGTTTCTCCTTTATATAAGGTCCTAGTTGTGGACACAACAAAAATGTCTCATGCTCCATATGCTGCAAAAGGAAACAAGCAGCTGCCCATGAGCTTGGACAGTTCTGCCATGAAACTGCAGCTGAGCCATTGCTTTTCATTTCAGTGTTGGAGTAATGCAGAATTAAGGCACTTAAATACTTTCTTTTTTGTACATAGCCCTCTTTTAGTATTCCCCTATCCATGTGCTTCTTGTCTTCCTGCTCCCACACTTCAAGGCTCCTTCCCTTCCTCTAGTCCCAGCTTCACGTCTCTCATAGCTGTCAGCCTCCCATAGTTACCATTCATTCTTTCTTTTCTGTTTTCCCCTCACTGTCAGCTGCTTTTGCTTGTCCCCTTGCTTCTTAAGGCCACCTCTGCTCTCCAGTCTCCAAAGAGCCACCTCACATTTTCAGCCCTTAGCCCCAAACTCTGTCATCCTTTTTTGTAGTAACACCCAGACGGAGCAGAGCATTTTACATGTTCTCTAGAAAATTCGCCTGCCTCGCTTTTTGGGGCAAAAGAACTGGCAATTTTCTGCAGTGCAACATAGAGTTGTATTCAATATAGATAGTACTTAGTGGCTGAAGTCTGAAAATGTAGGAAGGTGGGAGACAACTGTGAGAAACAGAAACGCCAGAAAGATGTAGAGGATTTGGCAGCCTTGTCTTTATGCCTACTGTGTTACCCTGCAGAACGGAATTGAAGACAAACATATGAATGTGTTAACATTGGAGTTATTGGATGTGAATCTTCGCTAAGGAATTCCTTAGGGAGACTTCTTAGTTTCAAGATAAATTATTTTGTTGTTGTTCTGTTGTATTTAGTTTCTCTTCAGATAATAGTAATGAAACATTACAGAGCTCTGGAACTACTCCAAAACTTTATCTTTAAAAATGCTTATCTGGTACTAGACTCCTTTGGCTGAAACTATGTCAGATATAAGTGAATGTTGTCAGATTGCCATTGCTTTGTAGCACCGATCACTAGGAACCAGAGTGTAGTCATGAACCTTTAACAAAAGCCGTGAAAAAATCACTGGTAGGAAGCTGGTTAATACCGATCTAATGCAGTTAAACAGATCATCTTAAAAGTACAAACCTCTGCTGCCCCTTTATAACTGTATCATCTGGACTACCCAGTCCTTTTAGTCGTTATTATGCTGCAAAGAGAGGGAAATTCAAAGGCCTTTTCATGCCAAAAGTGAAAGGTGTCAGAACGTGTCAGAACTTGTCAAAGAAGAGACTTGCTTTCAAAATCAGCCTTGTCTTTCTGCAGTACTGCGCGTGCCTCTGACAGGAGGTAGCAGTACTGCATCCCTCCTTGCCTAACACTGCCGGCAGCTGCTCTCCGCAGTTCACAGCGCGAGAGCAGTCACATCGTCTCATGTCTGCCACCACCAATACAGAGCTGGATACAGCTGCAATAACAATTACCATCTTCGCAAATAATGCTGAGCAAAGCTGTTAAAAGTGACCTAAAAATTATCTGTTCTAATTAGTACAATGTTGAATGTAGTATAATTACTATATATAGGAATGTATACTGTATATTATGTAGTATAATGTAGTTTAATTAGTATAATATTAAACATTTAGTATAACAAACCTCTTTCAACTGACTAAACTCAAAAGAATAATTTTAGTAATAAGAACCAAAGTGAACTGTCATTTGATGTAAATATATAGGGGGTATTGCCCAGGAAGGAGAGAGTCAAATTGAGCACAGACCTGAATGGATAACTGAATCAGACTGATGGTTTTTTTCATTTTGAAATCTTGGTTGTGTTTGATCCAGAATTGGATCAAACTGCTTCCTGCCTTCCCTCCTTCCCATGAAACGTTTCTAGCTACTGGTCTTAAACCCCGACATCCTTCCCTGCCAGCCTGCCTGCCCGTGTCCTGCCGGCAGCTGCCCAGCGGTGCTGCCTTGCGGTCTCTGCACCGGCAAGGCCTCCTGCACGGGTCTCGCGTGCTTGGGCGTCCTTGCGGGGACCGGCTCAACACAGACCTCCTCTGCCTGCCCGATGACAGTCGCTGACCGCACTGCCCTCAGCCAGGGCGAGAAGCACGCAGCTCGGTATCGGTTGCTATTTCCATGCTATTAAGTGTGGTGATAAAGTCTCTTTCCTCACTGTGGAAGTTAAGAACACAGAAGTGAAAATTAATTTTTTTTTCTTTAGTAAGAGACAATTAAGGGCCCAGACTATGTGGTTTTCGAAAGCCAGTTGTAATAAGCGTTGCCACCACAATTAGACCACCTATGTTTGTGCTTGTCTTCTGGACTGATGCTGCTACTTCGCTTTCATCCTTATGCAAATTCATTTATCTCTGCAGAGGGCTGCATGTACTTTCCTTGTACTAATACAGCAACAAATACACAGCTACAGCTTTTCTTAGATACTCCACTAATACTGGTATAGGTAAAAATAGATTCTGGAGAGAAAAATCTATTCCTAAATATATACCCGCCCAGTTAGGCCACCATTAATGTTGTGCATCATTAAGTATTAGCCACTGTGATATTATGATGTGTGGGAAGGGATCCCAGACTGAATCTATTATTTTTGACCTGTAATGTAGATTTATAACGAATTACAATGCCAGAGTTCAGATGCTTGCTGCTGATCATTGCTGAGCAGAGCTACTATCAGGCAGTTCTAAAAATGAAGCTTGCAATTCCAACAGTATCACTGAAGTTCCTTAACAGAGCAGTGCTTGACCTTTTCTGCAGATTCATTGGATTTCCTATATAGAGTGAACCAGCACTTGCAAAAAGGACTTAAAACAGGGCGATTCCACACAGTAGGATGGCGGCATAATACAGCTATTGACCTCTAGTTGGTGGCGCTCTGCTTTTTATGAGTCTCTCCATATTGTGTTGCAAATGCTGAAGATACTTAAAAGTCTTCTTTGAGGAAATAATGGGGAAAAAATGCCAGTTAGCAAGAAGCCTGCAGGAAACAATATATGATACAAAAATGGTGACTGAGCCACAAAACCCAATCAGCTGGTCCAAATGTCAGCCATGTTTTGCTTTTAGAAGTGTATCTAGGCAAAGGACCCACACAGGCTTTGTCACAGCTATACTATTCTTCACAGAAGGTCAGTCTTCATAAATTGGGAAAGAAGGGAAGCCAAATTTTGCTGTTCTTTTTTCAGGAAAAGCTTCCCCAAGGTCAGCTTTGCCTACAGTAAGAATACCTGGACGTATGCACAGGGACGTAGGTTTATATGATAACAATAATCTCTACTAGGCTGCAGGAGCATCTTCAGAAGAGTTTCCTTTCAAGGAGACTCCAAGCACTTGACAGTTACATACAGATGTGACTCTGCTATACAATGAATAGTAATTAAATATTTAACAGCTGTTTTTTGTTTTTGTTTTGCAGGAAGAAATCATTCCTATTTTCAGCTCTGTATGCTGCCTTTATATTTGGTGGTCGGCACCTAATGAACAAACGAGCAAAATTTGAACTGAGGAAACCACTAGTGCTCTGGTCCCTGAGCCTTGCCGTCTTCAGGTAGGCATTTCTTTGCACCAAGAGCTTTTGTCAATAGTCTGTGAAAAGAGCTTGGGGTTCTTCAGCCCTAAAAAGAGTGTTAATATGACCAGAAGATCATCCAGAAATGGCATTTCTTTAGTTTTGTCATTCAGGGTTGAACCATTGAAATGGTCCTCTTTGACTTCCCAGATTGTATGACATTTGATAAGGACAGAAATTAATAACTCTCTTGAATAGCAAAGGTGAAGGTAAAGTGAGGAAATGAGAGAAAGCACATAATATCATTGCACCAAATTTACCAGGCAAGCTAAAAATGGAAATAATCCCATTAAGATATTAAGCTTGTTCTCACTTACTAGTTAGCATGACATTTATATAGGTGTATATAGAGAATATTTAGTGAAGACTCTGATTTCCATTACAGTGAGGTAAACCTAGAGTAACTACCTCGATGACAGGTAAATTAGGCTACTGTAAATGAGATCAGAATCTGGGTGTTGGTTATTCCGTCATGAAGAGCTTGTGCATATCGCAAAAGGCTGGATCCACAGGAAAGGCTGTGGTGCCCAGCTCATTAGTGTCGTGTTGCCGCTGTGTCACTGAGTATGGGGAAAGCCAGGTTCAGATTCTTTATAGTTTCTGAAGTCAGGAGTAAAACTGACTCACCTGAATTTCATTTTATCTGTTTGACATACTCATTTTTAATGAGGCTGAAGATAAGTAAACACATGAAGAAATGCTAATAATAATAGCCCTCTACAAACACACAGAATATTGACACAATTTACCAACAACATTCAGTACACAGAATTGAGGATTTTATAGTAATACTTCACACTACACTGTGGAAGCAATTTGTAAACCAATGTCAAACACTGATACCTTTATCTTTTTATAGTATCAGTAAAATAATTGCTGATTATATTAGTTCACAAGTACGTAAGACAGGTTTGCTCACTGAGCAGCAGTGAATGGTGGGTGATTTTTCACAGGACAGAAATAGTTTGACCTGGGAGTTTCTACGAGGAAAATAAGCAGGAATGGAGACTAGTGTTTGGTTTTCTTTGCTCTTTTACTTTTTTCTCCAAAATAGTTCTATCACATTGGCACTTTCTAAAACTCCAGCAGAAATTTATTTTAAGTTGCCTCATCCAGCCGGGACACACTAACAATAAAACTTTAGATTATGTTGGCTTGATTTTAATAATTCATAGTTTCCTTAAAAAGAAAGCATCTTAGTGCAGACAGAACTTCGAGAATTCTAGACAAATTTTAACACTGTGCATATTTATAATTTCCCTCCAGTTCCATTTGGTGCTATGTTTCTCGCTATCTGTCTAACATAGCGTCATTGTGCTCTTAAGGTCCTGTAAGCAATTGCCATCTTTCGTTCTAGCTACAGCTGAATTTCAGCAACTGTTGAACTGGTTTGTGGATGGCATTTCTTTTGTGGATCAGTTTGTAAAGTGATTTGTAGCCATCTGGGTCCCAAAATACATACTATAATTACACTTTCAATAAAACATAGCTGTTGGAAATGAGTTGACATGTAAAGCAATTGTATTTTAATTCCCAATCTGAGGAAAGGTAGCATGATTTCAGAACTGTCCTTTGCAGAAGATCACTCTGATGATTTCTAAAATCACATTACCTGAGACAGATCTATGGTTGAAATTCACAGTGTGGGTTTTGTTTTTTTTTAATTTTTTATCTCCTCCCAAAATCATAAGCACCTGTTCTAATCAAGAAACAGCAGGAATATAAACTGCATTGAGGAAGTGTTGTCTAGATGGCCTGAAAACATTCAGACCAAAATCAACATGTTAATTACTTGCTAAGTGACATTTCCCACTAGCATCATAAGAAATATCTAATGTGTGACCTGCATTATGTGGATGTCATATTTTTGAAGTGAGAAGGTGAACCAGTAGGTAGGGTGAACCTACCCCAGTGACCACCTCTCCCTGTGCCCTGCAGTTCAGGCATTAGGGCTGAGCTCTGCTTGTAGAGGCATGAAGCAGTTGCCAGGAGAGTGCAGTCTGCAAGGGATTCATAATTTTAGTATTTGCTTCCTCCTTCCACTTCAATACCACAGCTCCAGTGACATTCCCTAAACTTTGTACATTGGAAATGAGACAGCAGGGGTGGAAAGGAGAGAGAAGAACAGAAAGGCAAGATGTGGAAACACTGAGCTTTTAAGTTGCTGGACTTGCTAGTGGGGACCAGTGAATTGTAAAAAACGTATAGCTGCATTTGGAAAACTAGAGCTTTATATTTATGGCAAGAACACCCCAAGGTACAGAACTTTCTTTCCATTTTTACGACACTAAATACCTGCATTTGATATTTAGGTACAGGGGCTTTTTGTAGAATGACAGCTCTAGGAGAGGTGTAAGATCTGTGCATCTTCTGGGCATCAGGCTAATATGCAGAAGAGTGAAGCAGAGAGGGGAGAAGATGACCCACAATCTTATAGTAAGGTTGAACATGAGTCTTCAGCAGCCTTTACAGTAACATGCAATCCCGTACAAAACAAGCAAACAAACAAAAACAAACCCTGACCTCTTGACTGGAAAAGAGTGGAAATGCAGAGTATTCATTAAAACCGGAGCTGGAGAGTTCTTATAAAAAGTGTAAATTGGAACATCTGCTTCCTGGTGTTTCACTCCCAGCGCCCTTTCTGGGGCCATCAGTCCCTTCCAGCCTTACTGACTCTCCTAGCCAGTTGTACTAACTAGACTTCAAATACTGCAAACTTTCCAACTAGCTTGAGTCTTTTTTTGTTCTTCCTGACTCCTCGCATAACTAGCTGTTTATGCTTGGCCTGAAAGACATTTCTGCTTCCTCTGAAGGTCAATGTGGAAGCTGTTGTTCTGCCTATAGACTTACTGTAGCACTAGGAAAACACCCCTTAACTTTGAAAGGACTTTCGCTTTAGTTTTCTAGTCTGTGGAAATGCTATGACTTTTACTATAGCTTTCAGAAATTCTGCATAATGTATGTATCTGCCTTGAGTGATTGTACTGAGGAAGAAATATCTGTCCAGGGATCTTTGAGTATTCTGTCTCAAGGTTGGTGTAAGACATTTTTTAGAGCACTTGTTTACGTTTCTCCTATAAGTCCTACCATTTTACCTGCTTTGAGTATCCTCAGAAATAGTAACACTTAGTAGAGGCTGGAAAAATGTGTTCTAGACTTAAAAAAAGGCAATTGTCTGCCAGGCAATGACATGGTCCTTCTTCAGAATGTCTCCCGTATGCCTTTTTCTTGCCAAGATCATTTAAATGTGGTAGCAGCAACAGCAGGAAACTTGCCATGCTTATAAATAAACAAAACAACTACACCACCCTACTGAGCTTGCTGAGAATTCAGGAGTTCGGTCAAGAGTGAATTTTATGTCAATACTGGCCACCAGCAGGATTTCTGAGACAGAAAAGCAGCTTCATTTCCCTTTGGAAGCATCTTCTGTTTTCAAACATATTGTCTCAGGAAGAGGTTTATCACTTCTCAGTGAAAATTTTTATAAGAGCAATGACAGCAAATTTTTCTTCTTGTTTTGCAACCACCATGAAACCATAATTTTTTAAACTCTTCTGCTGAGAAATTAGTTCAGGGCCTTTTTTCTTCTTTCCTGGCACTCTTGTTGACCTGATTCAAGCACTGAAGATTTGTTGTTGCCTGAAGTGATTTCAGTCTTCTTTCTTCACTTTATGCACTTTAACGAAGGGAGCAGGGTGTTCGTACTCAGCGCAGCTCTGCGCTGAGGTGCGGTGGGCGCAGCCCTGGGACGTGCGCCGCTTCCCGTCAGTGGGAATCCAGCGTTAGGAGGCTGACACAAGAGTTTGCTTTTCAGTCTCATAAGACCCCAAGTGCTGATTCACCTACACATCCAGGCAACAGTCAGCTCTGCATTTCTAAATATTTCCTGGGGTTAAAATCTGAGAAAACATGACTAATTGGAGTTGCCAGTTCCATATTCTGTGCCACTTTGAAAATCAGGTAAGGGTCATCATTGACACCAAAGAATTTTTTAGTTACAGAATATCAAAAGTACCATGCTGGCATCTCTGGGAATCAGCAAAGCTGGGAACAGGACTCTCACGGAGGGATATGAAGTCGTTAATTCTAGTTTTCATTACATCTCAGCTGGATTTTTGTAATTCCTTTTGTAGGCCTTGCAGTCTGTGTATGGGTAGCCTTGCTATCAAAGAGCTTAAACATGTATTTGATTGCCTTGTCTTCACACAAGACAACAGCATGGCACCATTTTCACTCAGTCTCCGTTCTTAAAGTACTACCAATAGAAGAATCAGGATCTTGGCTGTAACTAATAATCACAAAATGTTGTCTTCCCTAAGGAATATTCACATGTCGATACATGAGAGGAAGAAGCCAAAATAACTGATGAGATACAGGCATTTGCAGAGAGAGGCTAAACCTAACCAAGACTGATGGAGTGCGGCCTTTTTGTCTAGCCAAACCACGCAGTAATAGTATTATTATCATCATCTGACACCATTCAGCCTCCAATGCTAATTCAGCTATGTTTTGGAGGAATGCTGAAAATTAATTAATGACAATACAGGAGTTTCTAAAAGTGATTCTTCCTCAAAGTAGTAGGAATGCTATCAAACATAGCTGATAAGTCACTATCTGTTTGCCACATACACAGCAAAACTGATAGGAGCCTTGAAAGCAAAGTATCCCAGCAGCAGTATGTCTTGTATTTGAAAGACAAACCTACAAAGTCTCACTGGAAGAATATGGCTCACTTTTTTTTATGAGACTGCTGTAATTGCAGTATTTGTTACTGCAAGCACAACAACGTCTTACAGAAAGGTACATGATTTGTTCTGCAGAGAGCTACCAACAAGATAATCCTAGATGAATATATGTATCGAAAACTCTGTCCTCAACTGAACAGAATGGAAGGGACTGAACATAAGTTTTAAAAAGGATTTCAATTGCATGGATTTGTGACTCTGAAATATAATCAAAGTAGGATGCTTATAGGTATGAAAATGGATGAAAATTGATTCAAATTTACATCCTATCTCAAGATCTGCCATTCACAAAGTCTTGTCAAGAAGGTTAAAAAACAACTTAATTTGATATGTTGCTGAGCAACCCATCGAAAATCTTTAAATATTCTGAGATTTTATATGGGTTTCTGAAAATACATTTGAAGAGAAAATGAGTTAATGAAAGAGGAATATTTGCCAAATAACATTAGATTAGTAAGTAACATTTAAGGTGAATTATTTATCTTCTCTTTTATGAACTTAAAAGCATGAGAATTTACTGTAAAGCATGCCCTGTGTTTGTAGTGCACTAATGTATATTCTCAACATGACTGAGTTTCCAGAGCCTAGGTTAGTAACATGCTTAACATATACCTAGTTAACCATTTATTTCAATAGAACTGTGTTCATTTTTATATACTTACTCTTATATAATAGAATAGTGGAAAAAATTTAATTACCATTTTGGAGTAAAAGTAGGAAATTGGATGAACAGCAAATAGAATGGTTGGAGAAAAGACAAAAATCCATTGCATGGGACATAACAGTTTAAGAAGAAAAATTTCCTTTCTGAAAGCTAAACTGTAATCCCAGTAGGGAAATACAAGCAGTGCTATGTAAGGAGAATTTATAAATTGAAAAACAAATACAAGTTGGCATTAAAAAAACAGGTAGAGAGGTGATAAAAGTATATGGACTAAAAGCAATTGTAGTACTGTCAAGAAGATATATCTCCAATATATACCTTATTTATTGTAACTGAGAAGAATATCCCATGACAATACCTTTATTCCAAGAATTATAGCTATTGCTGGTGCCATATGACAAAAGATGTTCTCATCCTTTCCTGAAAACTCATCTTTTCATTCGCTCTGCTCTTACTGGATTCTGTTGTGCTGTTGTATCTGCCAAACTAATTTTGAAAGTAAATTAATTTCACTGAGAGATTAATCAGGCCTTATAAAAAGTAAATCAAAGTTTCATGTGACACCTGGATTTTTTTGTCAGTTTACAGCAGATATGGGTAGGATTGGCTAAAAGATTCCTACCAAAATCTCTTGTTTTTCAGCCAAGCTGGTCCTTCTTCCATGAAAAAGTTCCTTTTTGTTGTTTTGTTTTGCTTGCTTGCTTGCTTGTTTTTGCTGAACATCTTAGGAAAGTGAGTTTATTTGAAAACAAGCTGTTACACTAATTTTACCCCCTATTCCCTTTCCCACTCTTTTTGCCACTTTGAGTTATACCTTACTCATCAAATCATCCTGTCGCAGCCTATGGGTCCTTGTGGGCCACCACGCAGCATGAATGTCATTTTCCGAACACGGCCGAGTGGGAGTAGGCTTCTCCTCTCCATTTTAAATGGAGAGCAGTCTGAAAAATATGTTTGAAGAATAAAAAACATGTGTCTGGTAGCTTAAGAAGGGAACTGCACTAGAGAGAAAGTAGGTAACTCAGAAGAAATCAGACATCCCGTCTGCCCCCTGCGTGGCAGCAGTTCCGCGTTCTGCGTTCTGCATCCTTCAGGTGCGGCTCACGTAGGGACGCAGAGGCACTGCGTAGCGAGGCTGCCGCCACGCCGCAGGTCTGACACTTCTTCTGAGCACCAGGGCTTCCTCGTGCCTGTGCTAGTCAGCCGCTCGCCCAGGTTGCTGCTCCATCACTCTGCGTCCTGAGTCCGGACCCCGAGGAGCTTGTAGGAGAACAGCCGCGGTGAGGACCAGCAGAAGGGAAGAGCAGTGACTCCGGGCCTGCAATTACCATTGCATTTATGGATCTCAGCAGCTCATTAAAGCCGTATTATAACTTTTAGCTTCTTTAAGCCTTCTTTATTCTGTCAAATGCTAGTTTTTCCCCGCAACTTAGATTTTGCTTAATTTGCTATCTGCCTGTTTTACAGCTTTAGTGATTGCTAACGCCATTGGTTGGCTTGATTCTCTTCTAAATCTTTTACTTTATTACTTTTTGGCTTTATTTGCGTAAGATAATTTCAAACTCCTGGATATACATTTCAATGCTGTACATGACAGTTACTCTACCAACTTGATACATTTGATCCTGTAAGAATCTTTAAATTATCCTGCAGAAATAGATATGCCACTTTTTTGGATTATCATTTAAATCACAGGAATATTACAGTTATTCTAAAATTTTCTTCAGATAATATTGGCTGCTGAGAATAATTTCAGTAATGACACAGGAACAAGTTCAAATGCCCCTGAAGCATTCATTAAGGATTACTTAAGAGCTACACTATGCTTATGAATCCCTCATGGGCTACTTTAGAAATCCTTAAATGGATTCCTTAATTCTTATGAGATTTTGCACCAAACGCAGGGCTTAAGCTGAAAATTGAATTTTTTTGGTAATTTATCCACAGTCCACACTTGCTGACAAAAATACCTAAGAACTAAGAAATGTTTCTTGACAGAAAAATACCTTACTGAGTATACAGCTTTCAGAGGCTGCTGGGGATCTTCAGATGAAAAAAAAAAAAAAAAAAAAAAAAAAAAAAAAAAAAAAAAATCCAACTATTATTTTATGATAGAATAGTGAGCTACTGCTTGTGAAATGATCATTTTCCTCAAGAAATATTGTTCCTTCAAGTTCCTACCTCCCATATGCTAGATAATCACGGAGTAGCTTCAGGTAACAGCACGTGGAGGACAGCAAGAACTGATATCAATTAGTATTGACTGGTTTGTAATTGACCCTTTGTAAGTTAAATGAAAAGCTGAGAAGAGTGGATAGAGCTGAAAACTATTTTCTGTTCCTGGAAAGGCAAGTTATGTGTTCTTCAGCAGCGTATGTTTACAGTTTTCCCTGTAAGCAAATTATGTTACTCTTTCATCTTTCTAGGGTCGTGATGGAGAACAACTGCCCTTCAGCCTGAGTGTTGCTCTTTATTTTTTCTCTTTTCGAAAACCTGATGGGCCATGTGTAACACTGAGTGCTCTGTATAAGAGACTCTCCCTGCAAGTATAATCCTCTTTAACTCCACTGATTGTTTCATGTGCTGTAAAGACTGCTTGCAAGAATATACTCCTGGCATTAGTTTTCTAAGTGTTGCAGGTGCTTCCACTAGCTCACAAAACTTCACTTTATTGATTACTTTTGTGCTGTGTTCCTCCGGATTCTCTGAATATAGCTAATCCCAATCATAAAGAGTGCAGGTTTAGGGCATCAAATTGCATTTCCTGGAGAGGGAGTTCAGGTAAAATGAGGAAGGACTGGAAGAAAATAGCTGTGGTAGATTGATTTTTTTTTTATCCACACATAAATAAGCCTTCCAAGTGGTAGTTGCAGCAATTGGCAGATGTGTTGAGCCTTGCCACTTTAGCAAGGGAGAAGCAGATGGATTTTACTCTGCTGTGGTATTAATGTGATTAAAATTGCCAGATGACAGTGTCCATTGATCCGCAGCCCTGCAGAGATGCCGCTGTTTGCTTGTGCTTAATGAGGTCCCGGATGTGAAGGAAAGAAGTTCAGCTTTTTTTTTTTTTCTCCCTCTCCAATTTTGTCAATACAAAGGACAAATAAATGGTTTTGGGAGCCAGGTGAGTTGTGATGAGGAAATCTCTGGACGTGAGGGAAGGGACGTGAGGACCAGAGCAGTAGCACAGCACCGGGCCCATTGCCAGCACCTGCAGGAACCCATGCAGTGTCAGGAGAGCGTGGGAGATCAGGGAGCCCCTAAAAGTGACAAGTGGAGCACTGAAGGGGCTGGCCCTGCTTTGGAGGATTTATTGCAAGGGGGGAGAAAGACCAATGCAAGGAGTATTGTACCTGCCCTGACCTGAAAACTTTAAACTGTCACTTTAATGTATTTCATTTCTCTCCCAATAATTCTTCACATGGGAAAGTAATAACCACCCAGGCATGTAGGCATTTGCTTATGGATATATAAGCCTGCACAAATGATATATTATTTCTTAGAGCCATGCAAAATATTTGCGCATTTTTTAAATCACCCTGAACTGACCTGGCTTCAGGTTATGTTCCCAAATGGAAACCCAAATGAGACATCTGGATCAGATGCACTAGGATTGTCTGAAAGGCCGGATTTGGGTTTGTGCGTTAGGTTTAGTGTTGGGCTCTTTTTAGAGATGGAACAGGAATTCTTTCGGATTTTCGGTTGAGATTTTGATAGGACTGAATCCAAACCTCAAAGTATGCGTGAACTTATGCAGAGAAAATTCTTCTGCCAAAAACAGTGAGGAAAACTGCAGAGCTCAGCACAGCCTTCACTCATACACACTGAAAAGTAGAGAACCCCGTTATGATGCACTTTCAGTCCTGCTGACTGCTAGGTTTTAGGATAAGTGAGCGCCACACTGAGAAAGGCATATGGTGCGCCTCACCTCCTCCTTTCCTTTCTTTGTTTTTTAACATTGCTGTGGCTTGGCCTCCGCTCTGAGGGGGACTGCATCACCTTCAAAAAGGGTGAGGGACCCTGCAGGCGAGCAACAAAACCCATCTGCTTCAGGAGGTGGGAAAGGGAGAGGCTGAGGAGCAGCTGGGCAGGACGATGCTAGAAGGAAGTTTTTGTTGGTGGGCTTGTTACATCCTTGATGTTCCAGTGTCCTCGCAGAGATGATAACTGTTTATCTAAGTATGTTTTAGAAGCATCCATATCTGTTACTGAAAGCACTGGAGATCCGAATATTTTACTTGGATGGTACTTAATATTGCTTTGTTACTGTTCCCGCACCGTTCTTAACTACATTATAATTGTACTTCTGTGCTTTGAGTTAGTCTTGGGCTTTTCTGTCACCTGCTAAAGGAAGCATACTTAAGGCCGGATTCAGTACTGAGATGCAAACGAACGTCTTAAGTGCCTTTTAAATGAATTCCCACAGCAAAGTAGCTGCTCCGAGCACAGTGCCGCGTTATGAATTCTGCAGCGTCGAGGCTGGCTGAAAGGGCTCCTGCCTTCCCCATGCTTCATCTCCCCGCTGGAGTACAGCACGGCCTCACGTGGCTGAAAGCAAGGAAATAATACATCTGAAAAGAAACAGAGGAGAGACCTTCTTAGCTGCATCACTCACTAGTGCAGTTAAACAGCAGGGCCATGCAAACAGTTGAATGAGCACAACTCGGCAGGCAGCAGAGCAGTAGGAACAAGCAGCTGGCAGTGAGGAAGGGGAGGCAGCAGCTTGTCTGCAGAGCGACTGGTAGAGCATCTCCCGTGCTGCGGGGTGACAGACTAGAGCTCAGTGCAGGGAGAAGCCACAGCCACAGACCACACTCATCCACAATCATCAAATATAACTTCTTGAAGAAAATGAGCGTTCTTCAAATATGTTCTCTTGTCTGCAGAAATAAAATTACAAATAGAAATAGCAGTGTTGTTAGTCATTTCAACCTTTAAGGGAGTTCTGGAGACCTGGACCGTTTCTTAGGCAAAAATATGTCAAAAAGTGTGAAAATGATGCTCCTAATTACAATTTTTTAGTTATTGTGAAGAATATAAATACCTTACAGCCTTTCAAACAAGTAGTCTAAGAAAAATGAGCTCTACATTCTTGTTTAAACAATGAGATGCATGTAAGTACTCTTGAAAGACTGTTTTTGTAATTTAAAAAAATGTTTTTGAAGTTTTTAGATACAGATGTCACAGGAAAAGGAGAAATCAAAAGTACGTAAGAGTGTGACTGAGTTTATGGAAGGCTCCTATTATTCTTATATAGCCTTGTGGTACTATTTTCAGCTTTTTGTGTTCTTAGGACGAACAGCTCTGTTAACTTGTGCTGTATCCCTGTGCGTGACTATGTATTTTTAGGTCCTGAAAGCATGGTGCCAACATATCAGACATGAAAATGGTGAAAATGTGATGTTTAGAAGTGTAGTAACAACTTCTTTGTCTATAAACTATTTATCTTGAAAGGTAGCAGTCAATCTGGTGTAATTAAAGCAGAGGATTTAAGACTTGAATTTTAGAATATTTTAGAGATTAACTCTAAAATGTGAAAAAAAAAATGAAAATCCACAGTAGGTCTTACTTCTCTCTGAAGAAAATGCCTCCTATGGAGTGTGTTTAATATGTTGATTCAGTATTTCCTTTTTCATCTACACAGAGTGAGCTTAGATCTCTGTCTGGTTTTATCAATCAGACCTAGTGGCTAGGACGCTGAACTACAACTCGATGTTGTTCATCAGTTCTCATCCTGGCTCAGACACAGATTTTTTTTTTTTTTAGAGGATATTTCTGTCTTTGAAATGGGTCTTATGCCTACCACCTTACTAGGCTGTTGTGAGAGCAAAAGCCACTAAGGACTGTAAAGCACTGTGCTAAGGGCCTTTGAAATGCCAACATAGATAGAATAGGTCTGGAGAAACTTTGCCCTGAACCTGAAGAGACGTAAAAACAGGTTTGTACTTGGCAGTTCTTTACAAGGAAGGATATCTGATTTAGAAGAATAGGCATTGATGCCCTAAATATTATTGAGGCATTCTTCTGGGACAGCTCAAGCTGGATGCATTAGAAATTTTGGTAAGGCAACAGATACATCTGTTCTGTGGAGAGCATACAGACGTCTTTTTCATCACAAGAGTGTTTAATGAGAGGACAGAGTACTTCTAAGAGGTATCTGGACCAGTTCTGGGAGGTACAAAACAGTAGTGTAACAACTTCCTGCAGGGCTGTGTTTCCCTCTCTCCATCATTAACCTTGGCATTGTTTGAATTCAGCTCAGAAACGTGAGAGAATGGTGAAATAATAGCCTAATTATGCTAATTTTCTTTGCTATTTCTTATAAAAATAACAATTGGGCTCAGTTCATCAGCTACAACTTGAAAAAATGTCTCTCTAGGATTTCAAGGTAACTCATAATTAGTAAGTCTTCTCTTTTAAATGCTTATAAAATGCCTCATAAATGTTACACTTAGAGTTAAGAAAGACTGAATACGTAGTCAGTATTATCCTTTTACAACAGTGTACATTAGATGAATACTATATCACTGTGTATCTTCCACTGACCAATAGGCTGATTCATTTAATTTGGAAAATGTAACCCTCAGTTCAACAGACTAAGCAAAATATTTTTTAATGACAAGATGTATACTTATAAAGCTGGTTCTCCTAGTCAGTTGAAGTAAATTATACATATTACATATATATTGTCCTTGTGTCACGTTGACCATTTAGGATCTTGAATGCCAGATCTTTCACTAGGCTGCTTTTCTGTGATATTAGAGGACATATCATATTGTACTAACTTAACGACAACTCTCACTAATTCCTTGAGATCAAAACAAGATCCATTAATTCCATAGAGGTCACTGAACAGCTAAATGGTATCTTTCAGTCATTGCCTGTTTATTAGTGATCAAGTAGCTAAGGTTTCTCATGGTAGAGTATGTTTAACTCTCATTATACTGCAAAAAATCATGTGTTTGCAATCACAGATAAGCCTAAATTGACCCTAGAGTTCCTACGCCTGTTTAAATACAACCCACCCAGGATTTAATGGAATTACCTGTGAATAAAATCAAGGTAAACTGAGACAGGACTTACATTTGAAATAACATTTAGTTAGTCTGACAGCCTTCTAATAACACTATGTATCAAAACTGTCGTAGGATTAATTATTTCCTTTTCTTATTTGGAGGATTTATTCCATCTGGAAAATCCAGCATATGCTTTATATTGCACCATCACATATTGCACATTGACCAGCAAAATTAATAATGCTTCCACCTTCCCTTGGCAAAGCTGACTAGATGTAGATGAATGTGTGTATCACTGGGAGGGGGGAAAGAGTAAGTTGTGATTCATTCAGAAAAAGAAGGAAGAGTTGTAAGGAAATCTAGCCAGGCAACAAGCAGAACTACCCCGTGTGTTATATATTGTAGCAAAGTAATTGCAAATTCTGATTAGTTTTGCTGTCCTTTTGCTATGTTCATGTGTATATCCATGGTGGAGAACAGGGGCCCGAAGGACTTGCCTTAGTTTTGTGGGAAACAGTGCAAACATGTGCCAAAGTACCTATGAGTTGATGGGCAGTTAGTTAGAAAATGCATTTCTCAGTTACCCTTTGCTTCCATATGTCAGCAGGTTCATATTTCATGGCATACCTTGCAGTCCCCTCCCTGCAAGGGAATGAATGTCGTTTTTCATCATATAGACCCTTGAAATGTTAAATATTGTCAGGCTTTTAATTCTTCCCCAGTCTTAGAACAATCTGGTAAGTCTACCCACAAAAGGATTTAAAGCAATATATTTTAACTAAGTGCCCAGTAACCAGTAAAAATCACCAGACTGTTGATCCATAATTCTAGTCAACACAGTCCAGGCTGTATTATCTTTTTCTTCATTATATATCACCCAGAAAACCACTTTAACTTGGACATCCCCTTTTTGGGGGAGCTCATTTTTAAAGAGAGATTATCCTCACTTCAGCCATATCCTGGGGAAACTGGAAGAAAGGCAATTAATAAAATTAGATATTTTTTATACATTTGATGGCAGCCAAAACTACTGCTCTTTCTAACATGGTCGAAGTAGGTTTTTGTGGGAGATAGAAACCTCTTGCAAACAGTTTGATTTCAGGCAACATAATCCATCGGTTTCTTCAGAAAGTTATCATCCCGTCCTACCGCTACTGCGCCGTCTGTCTGGTACCTGCTGAATCACAGAATCACAGAATGGTTGAGGTTGGAAGGGACTCTGGAGATCATCTAGTCCAACCCTCCTGCTCAGGCAGGGTCAATCCCCTGATCCCTTGGTGCTCTCGGGCCACGTTTCACGGGCCTACAGAAGGGAAGAATGATCTGAAAGAAGCTTGCACTTAGCAGTAGGAAAAGAAAGTACTCTCAAAGAACTATAAAATACCTATAACAATGCAAGATTATTGTCTTTTTATGAAGTTGTTTTTAGGAATTAATAACACACAACAGGCAAACAAGGCTGTACAATGTGAGGCCAGTAGTTCCTTTACGTGGAGATGGGCCCACATTGGCACATAGCACTTGTAATGTCCTGAGCATCCGTCTGAGCTTCTTTACTAACTCAGACTCAGGGGCAATTCCCAGTTGGGGACTTCAGAGCTAGCTAACAAAGGTAGCTTCAGCTGCATTTCTTTTTTTAGAAACTTAGTTCGGAGAGTTGTTTTCTTACAGATGCTTTCTCTGCACATTTTTTTCCGGTATCTGTTCATATTTTATATGTTTTCGGTTGCTCAGCTAAGCCCAGAAATGTTCTGTCTTTTTACAGCAACTGATTTCTCAAAGCCTTTTTTCAAAGCATCGTGCCATGCTGACCTGTCAGACTGAGAGGTATTAGTGTAGCCAGCGTTCGTGTTCCACATCACTAGCACTGCAACTTGTTGCTCTTTTATAAGGACTGCAGGTTTTAAATCCACAGGGCACAGAAAGGCCATTTTATTTTGTTAAGAAACAAGCTTTTTAGAAGTGGAAAGGAAACTCGAGATGACCAATGAATTCACTGGACCTTAAAAATGAATGAAATTTGATTTATCACAAAAGAAGTTTTAAAAAGTTCCACATTCTTTAGCTCCTGACCTTTAAACGTTTCTTTCTAATTCAGAAAGCTTCCTCTGTAAATATTTTGTGTGCTAAAAAGAAAAAAAGCCTGCCTGCCTTTTTCTCATAACTGGTATAGCAAAGAAGGCAGCAGGCTGACGTGTGTAACTCTGCGAGTAAGCCGATCTCAGTGGGGAATGTTTACTCTCCCGCGAGGGGAGTTTGTGCCATTCGGGTTTCACGGGGACAGCGCACTCTCCAGTGGCTCCGTGAGCGCGGCAGGCACGCACTGACTCACAGGCTGAGGCTCCCCTGAATCGCTGCAGAAGCAGGCTGAGGCAGAAGTAAAATTTCTTAATTCTTCCAGCCAGGCCCTCTGGGCTTAGAGCTGGACCTGGACACCTTGGGAGCACCACAACTAGGTGCTTGATGGGCTCGGTGCCTGTCTTACCCCAACACACCTATGAATAAGGGGTAGTCTGACACCTCAGAGACTGGTCAAACCAGCTGAGCTCCTCTGTTTGGTGCCAGTGTTAAATAACCTGCGCCTTTGAGTAACGCAGGCTCTGCTTGAAATCCTTGTGTTTCCCTGCACTCGCAGGGAATAGCGTGGTCTCGCTGTCTGTGGGCTCCCTGCTGCTCTCTGGTGGTGTCATGTATGCACAGTTTACAACGCATGATGGGATGCTTTAAAAATTAAAGATATCCCACTTTGAACTTGTAACCCGTAGCTAACATATTTTTTATTTACCTCATTTACATTCAGAACAGTATTAGTTTCCATTTGGTGGAAAGTTTTCAGTCTTCTCAGAAACAAGGGCCTCACTTCCTTCTGCTACGTACCATGGAGGAAACTTCAAGTAGTAAATAGGATTCAGTTGCTAGTGTCTACCTCTGTCTTGCTCTGTAACATCAGTTAGCTCCCTGTGGCTCAGTCTCCCTTCTTCTAAAATGCTTTCCTTTCAAAAGTCTTATGCTCCTTATCCGTAAATGTGGTGTGTCTTGAGACCCTAATATGAAAATAAGCTCAGTATTAATTGTATTTCACTCACTGATGCATTTTGATCATAATATGGGCACTAGAATAGCAGTTGGACATCAGTTAGTCTACCAGAGAAGTCACTGCCTGGAGGGAAAAGAATGTAGGGCATTTTGAGTCTGAACAGATGAGAAAGCAGCATTAGCCGGTGCAGTGTGTTTCTGATCAGTCTCTCTAGCTGCAAAAGGCTGTAATTGTACAGTAATTCACTGCAACCTTACTGCTAAAATCCCTGTGGATGGTTCCCACTAGGCAGACTGCTTTGGTAAGCAGTTCGTTTCAGTGCCTCACAATAGCTACAGCAAGAGCAGGGCGAGGACAAAATGAAGCGGAAGTGATTTACTGAGCAAGCAGTATCATCACTCTGCAGCACATCATGTCTTTGCAAGAGATAAATTTGTTAGTTGAGCTTACCTTACAGAATGAATGAGATAAGTGGTGGAGGCACAAAAAGCAGATTCTGTCTGTCTGGGTCCAAAGCATATTTGTAGGCATGTGTTAAACATTTTTTTTTCCTCAGGTGATGTGTGCTTATTGGCAAGATAGTATTTTGGCATGCAACACATCTCATAAACGGCTACCTGTTGAAGGCATGCATTTGAATAACTGAATCAGTTGTTTCCAGTTTGCCATCTTCTTTATTTATAAAACCTTCTATGAATTACGCCAAAATGTGACTTTTTTTACTGATAAAAATTTCAGATTAGTCTGACTCACACCATGTGGAACAGTAGCCAGTTACTTCTTCTAGAATCACAGAACCAGAAAAAGCCTCAGTGCTATAAAATTACAAAATGCTAACATAACTAGAAAAGAAAAGTGTGTGTGTGTGTGCATGTACACTCCAGGGAGAGCTCTGCAGTAGCAGCAAAACAGAAATACAGGAAGAATTACATCCTCGTAATCCCAAGGAAAGTAAAGTGAAACTGTAATCCCCACAAGGCAAATACTCTTCAGCTCAGTTATCATTCCAGACTAAATCCAGGGGTTGTCACACTGAAGCACTTACAATTAAGTCAATGTTCTGCCTGTTGCTTAAACCAGTCCTTTTCTCATCCGAGCTTGTGTTCGTGGCAAAGAATCCTCTTTGGTTTTAAAACTTTAATAATCCATGATTTTTTAAAAGAGCAATACAGTTTCTGTATGAGGAAAGGCATTCTGCTGGAAGCTATTTGATTTCATAATTTAAAATTTCCTCTTTTCTCCTATTTTAATGTCAGCATGGAGGAATTTGCTAATGGGAGAACTAGATTACTGACTGCGCATCATTAGATATTCTGCCTGATCTTCCTCCACCCAGTTTTGCCACCACCCAAAACACAAGAGCAAGAAGCAGCCTGCCCTGGCCAGGTTGAGTTTAGTGCTTCAGGAAGTGATCAGATCACGTCTCTGTCAGAATTGCCTGTTGTCCTGGGAGTGAGAAATGCAACTCCCAAGAACACAGAGCATGTGTTCAATGCTAGAGAGAATACATAGAGCAAGTTCCACCTAGTTTCACAACACTAACTACAGGCTGTGGCAGCCAGTCTCTGCCGAGTTAAAAGGACCAGTCCCAGAAAGACATGAGAAAAGCATGCTGAGAGAGCAGTTCTAGGAGAGGAGAGCCCTACATGGAAAAGATGCGCTGTAGACTGCACAGGTGCTAAGAATACTGCAGTTTTTCTTTTGTTCGCAGGGATGGATGAATCCAAAATATATGTAAGAGACTGAAGGTGCTGTGTTGCCTGAATCTGCAGATATATACATTGCTTTGGGCAGTGCTAATGGGAAATGCAGCCTCATCTAAACTCCTGAAATCCATAAACATGTACCATGGAATGATATCTTTTTGGTTTGCACATAGCACATGAGAACTCATCTGGCAATAGAGCCCATGAGGAAATGCCATAATACAAATAGCAGCTGGTGATGATAGATTCTTAGGAAACCTAAACAATGTTTAGTGTTGGTAGGAATTTCCTGATGGAATGATCAAACCTCGTGCATCAAAATGTAACAGTGCAGAAGTCAGGAGTCAACATTTCTCCCCATGTGTGAGGAGGCTGCAGAGCCCCAAATGTGGTGCTTTTGGTAAAGCCTAAAGAACACCAGAGCTGCATGGTACTGCACCCCATTACAGAGCTGCCTCCGGTGGACAGGAGCAAGGGAAGTGCATTGCTCCTTAGCGTCAGTCAGGTTTGATCGGGTATGTCAGTGCAGTAGGTCTGGAAATCTAAAAACCTTATGCAAATAACATAAAAAACATTGATCAGTGATTTTGAGCTCAGCAGGCTCGCTTGAACCACCTAGTCTGACCAAATGCCGTAAGAACTGCCATAGGCCTCAAATTTTGAGGCTACCTTGATGATTTTAAAACACACTTTTTTAAAGATATGAGCTTAACAAGGAAAGAACAAATGATGGAGAATCTACAATTCTTCCTTATTTCACTTATCTTGCATAAATGGTAACTTGTATTGTCCACGTGTATCTGCATACATCCATTTTAGGTGGTGTGGTTTGCTTGCTGCTGTGAGATTGTTGTGAAAAGCACCAAGACGGAGCAAGGACTCATGAATAGGACAGGAGCACAGAGCAGTTATAGGGGAGATAAGAACACCATTACCTTCCACCTGTCCTTGATGAGGTGAGGGTGAATCAGTGCTTATTGTGAGTGAGTTCAGCCAGTCAGTTCCTCTGTGAGCAATGACTTGTTAAGAGATAAAACACAAAGTCAGAACAGGCACCAAGACCACAGTCATCTGAAACTCCAGCCCTAAACCAAATTCCCCGCCAAAGTCTGTGTGTCCTACCTGGTTTCTGTCTGCTCAGGGCTCTTGTGGGTGTAACAAGCACAGAGAGAGACAAGGTAAAACTGAGGCTATCAGAAGAGGGAATTTGTCCTGTGCTGGTGACAACTGTTTATTAACTCATTTCTTGTAACCTTCCAGCCATCAGCAGCAAAACTATGCAAGTTATTCTCAGCTGAAGTTGATAACCCCTACTGCTCCTGATAACTGAAGAATCATCCCTGTAGTAATGAAATAAAAAACACTGATGTTACTGTTCCATATTTTCGCCAGGGGATACTACTACAGTTCCAATTTACAAATGTGAATTCAGAAGAACTTCCTAGAAACCAGTGGAGTTACTCCAGTTTTAAGGCTGGCTCAAACTGTTACTCCTTCAGCACGTTTATGAGTTTTTTATTATAAATATTTGAAATGATGACATGCAGATGTGATGCACCTGCTGAACTTTCTTCATTTTCTCTTTGTATTTTAAAGTATATTCGGTGCTGTTCGAACTGGTGCTTATATGCTGTACATTTTGATGACCAAAGGCCTGAAGCAGTCAGTGTGTGACCAGAGTTTTTACAATGGACCTGTCAGCAAATTTTGGGCATATGCATTTGTGCTAAGCAAAGCACCTGAACTAGGTGAGTACCTTCTCTCTCTTTCCCTCAGCATGCATATTTAAAGCAGAAATGTTTGTGCGGGGAACTTGAGAACTTGCTGCTGAAACCTGTTTTCAGTCTTAGAAAAACTAAGTAAATAAAACCAACTCTGCATATTTTAGTTTATAGAGATTAAGTCCAACTTGGCTGAAGTTAGAGCAATGAGCAGTTGAATGAGATCATTCTCAGCCCCTTTATTAATTTACTGTACTAGTGCAGTTTTAATTCAGGTGAGAAAAGGTTTAACCCAGTACAGGAATAAACTGTACAGGATGATACACAGCAGGACAGTCAATAGGTAAGAGTGATGTGGTCTATACCCCCTCCCTAGCACCTTCATGCAGAGGAGAAGCATGTACACAAGTCCCAGGTGGACACTAGCCCAAAAGCTCTGAGAAACGACTTGGAGGTGAGCAGATCAGGATCTTCACTGTGCCACAGTGTCTCTGAGGTGAGGCTCACTTAAGTACAATGAAGAGACCATTCTGAAGATGCCATCAAGCTCAATGCTCTTTCTCCGTTGCCTCTCAGCCAGTCATCCTGAAAATAGCTAGGTCTTTGTCATTGTTTCTAGACTGCGTCTTAAAAACAATTTAGCAGAGATAAAAGTCCCTCCATTGGCAGCACTATTTACGCAGTGAATTCTCAGAGGTGTTATGGCCACTGAATATACTCCAGGTTGCTCAGATAAAGTCTGCAAAGAGTACTTTGTTTAGATACACCTTCAAAGCTGAAATTACAGCTCAACTTTCTGAGCTTTCTCTTAGCAGTACAATATCTGTCAGCATACCTAGGAAGGTGCTAGTTTCAAGTGACACAACATGTAGGTCCGAGTCCTCAAATGTGAAGTTAGCTAAGCTGCAGTATATTTGAAGATTGAGGACCTCAGCTCAAAACTCTTTAATACATTTATAGATAGCCTGCCCATCAGCCACAGATTTTAGCTATGTGTAGCCACAAGTGGATATCAGCCACTGATTCAAAATAGGGAGGCATCATATATGTGGCAAAAGGCTTTGCCATTCCTTCTCAGAGCTTCAGCTCTACTTGCTGTATTCATCTGTAAGTGGCCATGGGTTGAGGATTTTTGTCGTTCCCCATAGAACAAGGCCTGTGGGAAGAATGAAAACCAGGAAAAGCTAATAAGAAGGCTCCATCAGGAAATAGCAGTTAAATTTATATTTTGAATTCCAGAGATTTTTTTCAGTTCTGCAACAGTCTGCCAGGGATATGTACCCCCTCCATTTTATACCTGAGCCTGCCAGCAAGTAAATTTCATGCGCTTTATTACTCTGTTTGTTAGCCCTCCTCTGTCTGTAGCAGGAGATATGAGTCTAGCATTGCTGCTAGCTGGGGGTCTGCTGTTACACGAGTTCGCACTTTAGCTCTGTAGGTGCCAGGTTCAGGCCTAAGGCACCAGTCAACTCAATGGCCATGATGCTAACATGGAGGGAATATTACATCGCTTTTGCTTGCCACAAAAATTTTGTGATGTATCTTCATCCCACAACACAGAATATGTTGGTATAGCCTTCAGCATTACCTAGGCCTGTCTGATCGTTTCTGAAGCTGTCAGTGATTACAGACAAACATGAGTAGCGTTATCTGCAGTCACTCATCCTGTGATGGACTGGATACAAAAGTGAAGGGCAGGATACAGCAGCTATTTCAGCGAGAAGCTTAAAGTCAGATTCTGTCTCAGTTCTGAAGTGTTTGTCCTTAAATATGTGTGTAGTCCTACAATTATGAACAGTAATGTGTTTCATCTCTAAACCTTGAAAGCTGTGGCTCTCCGCTTCCTCCAAATAAAAAACGATTTGCCATACTATCCCTAGTTTTTGCTGTCTTGATTCCAGTATGATACAGATTTTTATAAATTGCTGTCTCTCCAACATTTTCGTTTGTAAGCATACAAATGATATGCTTGCCAAAGCCAACTTAATGACTAGCCTGTATGTGTTGTCATTGCATGGCTTATTAGTGTGTAAGAAAGGATTATTTTAATGGGAGAAAGGAGGCAGTATTTGAGCAGTCCTCCAGCTTTCACTTCTGAGGATGCCCTTACTCAAACCACAAAGCCCTGCAGAATTCACTATGTGCAAATATACAGCAAAAATAGGGCTTTTTCTTTCTGCAGAGAATTTGATTCAGCAAATTACAGGATAGCAATTCATCAACATAAAAACTGTAAAGAAACAAACACCAGTTATCTTGCTGTGTCAGAATCCTTTGGTTTCCAGCTGCTTAAATTACTGCAAAAATACTAATACTTAGTTTTGTTAAAACTGGAAAACATCAGCTAAAACTACAGGTCAACAATAAATGAACATATGATTATTTATGAAAATATGAGTCAACATCTTGCAGCTAATGAAGTGAACAGAAGCATTATGGCTTATTGAAGACCTTGTGCAGACAAAGCAATTTTGTTTTCCCCCATCATTAATGTTCATGATCTGGATTTTCAGAGGTACATATGTGTAGAAATAAGGCACCAGATTCAAACCTTGGTGGTCTTTTTGGAATCACGGGGTCTATAAGAACAGAAAATAAGAAGCATGCATAAATGCATATTATATCTAATTGAGATGCTCCATGCAATTAAGAGAAGCAAAAGGATGAAAAAGACAGGAATAAAACTTACTTTTCTACTATAGTACGTTGGATTTGTAGAGAAGAATATGTAACATTTCAACATAAACCAAATTTGCTTCCAGAATAGTTGTTGCTGGTAATTGCGTACTTTTCAATAATGTAGGCTGCATATGCAATAGCTTTTTGCATAGTAACTCATAAGGCTCTGTTATTTTGAAATAGGTTCAGTTGAGATATGCATTTGATTTAAATCTGCCAGGCAAATTTGTTCACTCTCTCACTAATTCTTGTTTATTCCCATATGAGTCAGCATTAAAGAAAGTTTCAAATCTATACACATGCAGCATGTGCACACTTCTCTGTTTAACAGCGGAAGAAATAAAAATGCTTAAGTTAGACACCTAAGTAAAAGGTAACATCCATAATAATTAATTGTTTGAAATAATCTCGGCCTAGAGTTACATCGCAGTGCTCATCAGTTCTTGACTTTCTCGTTGCAGTGACAAAATGATACACTTTCTCACCGAAAGGTATAACAAAAAACTTTTTGATTCATTTGGTAGATTGCATCTCTCTCCACTAGCACGGATTTGTACATTTTTTGACTGCATTTTTAACGTAGGGGCCCAACATTTTACTTTAAGCTCTGCCTCAAAGTTACTAAGGATCTTTAACCTTCATTAACCCTAAAAGAAAATCCTCATTTCTAGAAATCAAATCATTTTTATTTGTAGTTCTAATGAGACTATTAGTTGCTACATTTAGATATTCATTTTTGGAAATGCTGACTTAAATCTGGACATCATAACTTAAGGGACACTGTGCTGCTTACTCTTTAGTTGTCTACTCTCTATTGAAATTGCATTTCTCTTCTAGTCACGATATATAATGGACAATCACATGGTCAAGGATAATACACACACACTCATCTACCTGACTGCAGACTTTCCCAGTTACGTTTATAATAAATGGCTGTCGGTTAAACCTATGGAGTTTTCATGCAGGAGCTATCCATGCAGAAAAACGTAGATACTTTGTTTACCCACGATTGTACAGAGATTAAAAGGGCCAGGTTGGATTTCAGATCAGACAGGCTCTGAGTTCAAGAGCTGAGGTTGTTTTTCGTGCTCCAAAATAATGTATACTCAAATGACAGCAAAAGGAAGAAAGCATTGCAGAATTCAGTAACTGTGGAATTGTTCAATATGTTTCTGATTTCCTCCCCTCCTTTTTTTGTTACAGGAGATACAATATTCATTATTCTTAGGAAACAGAAGCTCATCTTCTTGCACTGGTACCATCACATTACTGTGTTGCTCTATTCTTGGTATTCTTACAAGGACATGGTGGCTGGCGGTGGCTGGTTTATGACCATGAACTATGGAGTACATGCCGTTATGTACTCTTACTATGCCTTGCGGGCTGCTGGCTTCAGAGTCTCACGCAAGTTTGCCATGTTCATCACCTTATCACAGATCACTCAGATGTTGATCGGTTGTGTAGTTAATTACCTGGTCTTCTCCTGGATGCAGCAGGGCCAGTGCCATTCCCATGTTCAGAACATCATCTGGTCCTCTCTCATGTACCTCAGCTACTTTGTGCTCTTCTGCCATTTTTTCTTTGAGGCCTATATCGGCAAAACCAGAAAAACAAGGAAGGCTGACTAGTGGTAGAAACGAGACGGAAGCCATAGCTCAGGGTCATCAAGAAAAACAAAATTATAAGAAAAGAAAATGGCACAAGGAAACACATATATATGTATGGTGCAGCTAAAACTTGGCAGCTTAGGGAAAGTTAGCTTGGTTTAACCCAGTAAGTTTATGATCCTATCATGGTGAGGACTCACTGAATCTACTCTATCTCAAAGGACTGCTGATGAAAGACATCTTCCTTCTTGTACCTGTCTGCTCTAGAAAGGAAAGCAAAGCAAAGCAGAGAGAAAAAAAAAAGAAAAAAGAAGAAAAGAGAAGAGAGATAATGTTGTGGAAGAAATGTATATTAAGTAAGCATTGTGTTTCCCCAGGATGGAAGAGTGACTTTTATTTAAAAAAAAACAATTTCTATATCCTTTCTAATAATTTTTCAGCATTAAACTGGAACAAAACAAAGCAGAGAGGTGACAAAAAAAAATCTATGATAACAGTAGGATTGCAAAATTAAAATCTTTTCCACAAAGGGTTGATGCCTTTAGCCAAAATGAAAACAAAAAGGATGTCTTGAATGTCTGTATGGAAAGTGGTTGACTCCATTGTGGTCGTGAACGGAAATGCGAACAGATTGATTTCTCCACTATGTACTCTGCCAAGTGGGCAGATCCAAACTGCAATCACCTCTTCCAGAAGGTAGTGAGCAACAGTACTTTTACAAGGGTTTAATGTGAAAAGATGCACTGTTACAATACATATCTCAGAGAGTTCCAAGTGCATTTTTCAGTTAAAGGCAAGAAATTTCTGCAGCAGGATGTCATAGAGGGTTAAATCAATCAATATCTGTTAAATTACCAGGGGCTAATAGCAGAGGAATGTTCAGGAAGGAGAGGGAGAGAACTCCCCTAACACAATTTTTAAAATTATCTGTTAATCTCAAATTAACCTGCAATGACACTGAATTAAATGGGGGAAATCAGAAGAAAACCTAGTTAGAGAGAAGAGAGTGATATAGCTGTCTACTGTTTTCAGAACAGAGCCCTGTGGTACAATACATATTTTATGTTTTTGTGAACTTCAGGACAAGGAATATCAGCATTGGTAGGAACCCGTGGCAGGACTGTGCGACATTGGATAACACTGTGCTTCTGCATTTGCCTCCTGGCAGTGCAAAGATGTTTAAAGTGCCCTCCTCTGGTCATGTGGAGATACTACTACAAAACATACTTGGAATAGGTTTTTCTTGAGATTTGTATAGAAAATTAGTCTAAATGGAGTAATTTTGCTGCAACAGCTTAACTCTAATGTCCAGAGAGAACTATCCTTCATTAAATATATATACATATATCTCTGCAGAATCTGTACTGTAACATCAGACTTAAGGAGATACTCTCTTCTCTCAAGTCAGCTACAGATATAAAGAGAAATGTATTTCACTCTGAACCTTAGAGAGTTAGTTGGTAACAGCCATAGTCTTTCAAAGACGAGTAGACTGCATTATCTGTAATATTCCAGTCCTTACAAAGCCAAATAAAATGTGTAAAAGTTCCTAGTATTTCAAAGACGCAAGTATGTAAACTTGATGTTAAATGTGTTAATGTAGTATTCTAAATTGTATCCGTTAGATAGTTTAACTAAACAATTAGAAGAACTAGATCAACAAAATAGGGACTGCTGTTCTGCATAGAATATACACACCTATAACTACACCCATATACACATGTGAACTGTCAACAAGAAAAAAAAAAAGCCCAGTGGCAGAGAATCACATTTCCTGGCTAATGCAAAAGATTGTCATTATCTATCTTGCTTTAATATGAGATTGTACAGTACAAAGGGGTTTTTTTAGTTATGATTTTTAGCTTTAATTGTGCTGTCATTCATGAAACAGAGCTGCTTTAGTATCCTGTTAAGAGATGACAAGGGCTTTCGGTGTCTCATTATACACAAAAGAAAAACAAATAAAGTTACATTCCATATTATGTGAATGGTCTTAACAGATCCAAAAGCCTTTGTAGGCTAAAATCATAATTATAAGAAGCAGAAAATACGTTTACATTTGTGTTATTTAAGTTATTGATGTGCTAATGTTATTTGATGGTACACAACAAATAGCAAAATGTGATATTCAGTAATGAAGATATGCTATTCATTAATAGGACTACTGTATACATGGAAATATTAGACAAAACCAACTAAATATGTAAACTATTTTGTTATACAGCTTGGTAGTAGATAATTATAATGCTCAATAAGCCTTTTTCCTCCTTCTTAATTTTGCCCTGGTTAAGAAGCAGACTAATGAAGAATGGAAAAGGCAAAATTAGAGTCGAGTACAGTTATAGCAGCGGCGTTGGTAGAAGCCCACCATGGTGCCATTTAGACTCTCAGTTCTGTGTGTCTTAGGTCTCTGAAATAAACCAAAAGTGGTTGAAATTGATCCACGTGTGGAGCTGAAGCTGGAGCTGAAATCTTGGACCCCGCGAAGTCAGTGGCGGACTTGCTTACTGTGGTTTCAGTAGAGCCGGTGTGTCCCAGCTCCTCCTGTCTGAGTGGAGGGGAAGGAACTGTATTACGCATCTGCTGTAATCTGAAGCTTAAGGCTAATGACTTAAAAGCCCAGTAAACTTTACAAATAAGAAGCAAGACCACATCTAGATAAAGACATGCAGCCTAAGTTTCACATAGGCAGAAAATGGGATGGGCCGCTAACAAGCGTGCAAATGACCCACCGTGCTTCACACACCATTTTGCTTAATTGCACAAGAGGAAAAAAAAAAGTGCATACTGGACAGAAATGCTAAGCCATGCCAACACTGACTTCAGTGGAGCAAGAATTTCACTCGCTCATTCTTCTAAAGCCCTCAAGGGTCCATCTGTACTGTTTTCAGGAGGCGACTCATCAGCCGCCGTGACCTCAGCGCACTCCCTGTTGTGCCCCTCTCTGCAAGCCGGGGCCGTGCCGGTGGCGCGTGCACCGCCAGTGCGGACACCCGGCGCTGCACAGAGCTGCGCGCCTCGGAGGACCCGTCTCTCAGGCTCCTTCTTTACTGCTCGGGAAGCGGCTCCTGTGCTGAAAACAGCCTGAGTGGCCTCCTCAAAATGCAGTGCAGATGCACCCCGGTGGCCAAAAGGAACTCAGTCACTCGCTTCAGTGGGAGTCCTGGGGGAGCGACTAGTCTGTGGTCAAGCATTCCTGTAAGGAAGGGGCAGCAAGATCAGACACTTACAGGATAGTGGTAAATTAGGGTACGTTTACTGTCACACTGGAAATCGACCGTCACACTGTCACTTACTTCATGAGATGGCATATCATAGATGTGTTTACACAGGTCCTGTCCTGCTATACTATAGGGCTTTTCCTCTGAGGTTTTCCACTGGATTCAAATGTGGTATTTGACATTAAAGCAATTGAGGGTAAGACCAAAACCAACATACACTGGTTTTCTTTCTTTTTCCCCTTAAAAAAAAAGGGAAAAATGCATGCACAATATTTAGACACCATATGTAACACACTCATGTGTTTTTAAGCACTGAGCCAGTCAATCCTAACCTAATGACAACTCTATAATACTCCAGTTGTTCTAACCTATTAGTCACAAGCTTTAAACACAGCTAATTGGGTCCTATTTATTTCCCGTAGTTTGAGCCTAAAGTTCACACTTTCAACTATTTCTGTTCATTACCAGAATCTGTTTTTCCCCTTATTATTTTAAATAATGCTGTAATTGTGTTGTATTCACACACATTTTTGGGAACTCAAACTTTATTAAAGTATCAAACATTATGGGACCTTTGACACCAACTACAAACACTGGGAACACTGTTAGGGGGCTCACCATTAAAGTCAGGAAGGTTATATTGAGAATAAGGTCAGTCTGCCAGTGCTGAAGTCTGTATTTTGTGTTCTGAGGCATTAGTCCAGTGTATTGAAATGAAAACAGTAAGGTTGGAATAGATGTGAACCGAGGCAGCTAAGAGCAGAATTTGGTTCTTCCTGAAGAATATTTCTATGTAGTGACAGTTCAAGGAAAGTATTTTCAGCTAGTTAATGAAAAATCAAAAATTTGGTTATTTTGAAACTTCTTTAAATTGTGCCTATGGTGAGGGGAAAAAAATAAAAAAAACCAACAAGCCGCACTCTTACAAACCTTTTCTATATCTAAGTCACAAATGATTTCTGTCTGGGCTCACTGATAACATGTAAGAGTGACTGGTTCCAAAAACGATCTCTCACCAGAATTTCACGGTAAACTAATAGAAGTGTTTACTTACAAGATAAGGGGCCTGAGCATGCAAATGGAATCACTCAAAGAAACCAAACAGAGTAGTAGGAATAATGTGTTGAATGCAAGATACAGGAGAGACGACAAAGGCGAGCTATTCCTTATCCCAAGAGAGAGTATTTTCTGGCCAAGAGCTCAGGTACTAGCTCTACTAAATTATCACATCTATATTCCTTTTTAAGATGAGGGAAGGCAGGTTGTATATACCAGTGCCCAGCATGTGGTGGCTGCTGGAGTAAGGCTGAGTGAAAGAGCCCCTCCTGGGGCATTTTGCAGGAAGCTAATTACGCAGTTGCCCCCTAAGTGACAGCATGGGTCTGTTCAGATGAAGATTCACAGTTTAACAGTTTGTGAACTTCAAGGCCTGAGTGTATGTTGTCTTTCTCTACTAAAAGCAAAAGCTCGGGGGAATGTTTTACTTGAAAAAAATGATGCCTCAGAGATCGCTGTTCGGGTGGTTTTTAAGTAACAATGAGCATAAGACACCCTTTACTGTGGCTGTGGAACAGAAGTCTTTGTAAGCAGGTGCCAGATACAAACATACTAGTGCAATACAATATGTCAAGAATAGCGTTTGCTTTCTGTCCTGTACTTCAGGATAACAGAAGCATAATATGTTTATATACAAATTATAGCTATACTTTATGGTAAGTAATAAAAATGGCTTTGATAGAGGGAGAAATATAAGCAGACTGCAACCCATACTACATAAGCTCAGGGCCTGGTCCAATGCCTACTGAAGGTGAGCTCACTGGTGAGATGCCCAGTGACTTCAGTACGCTTTGGTCCAGCCGTAACAGCCCAGCTCCAATGGGTGATGCAAGACCTGAATCCCATTATGTTTAGTCAATGGCAAAGACGCCCCACTCAGGGCACCCCTCAGGCCCTGGCATCAGTCCTTTGCCATATTTTCCTGCCTGGCATCAATGAACCCTCTAAAAGGCAAAAATTATGATTCAGAGTTGTCCAAGTGTTTCTACTGTTTTGTTTCAATACGTTTTTCATTCTGTTTATTTTATTAAAATCAAACTAAAGGACAAGTCCCTGATCCTGCAATCATAAATGCTCCATTGCAGTCAATGCAGCTTAGAAACCTTTTGCTTAGAGAGGCAAGGGCAGGATCAGTGCCTTGTTACAGACCTTTTTGTCTAGTGGAGCAAAACCACAGAGTAGGATTTGATTTCTTAAACCAACTGCCCAAACACAAATACACTCAGATCTGCACAAGTACTCTACAGCTCAGGGGACCCAGGGCCTCCCCAATGCATCATAACACTCAATAAAACGCTGCATTTCTCCCCATAGAGGAAGTGGGGTTAGAATGTCTTTCCCAATGGATATTAAACAATCTTCTCCTGAAATAATGGCCTTCCTGAGAAGTCTCACTTCTGTCTGGTCCTGGACAGCTTCAAACAGGCCTGTCTGCTGAAAAACACAGCTCTGATTGACTTATCTGCTTTCTCAAAAGAGCCACTACATGCTTTAGGCTTTTTGGAGCCATAAAGCTCAAGATAGATTTCTATTCAGAGAAAAAAGAAAAAAAAAAGAAAAAAACTTAAATACATGTACAATAACTAGAAGAGAATAGTATGAGAAATATCTTTATTTTACCATTTTCAAATGGCTATTTCACTACATAAAAGGAAGTTTTTATTTTTATTTTTTTTGGTATATTGATATTCCAAATAAAATTTTAACTTTTGGTTCAAAATAAAATATATCTCTGTGTTTTATTGATTTATAGCATCCATTAGTTCTCTACCTTGCCATCAAGTGCAGCTGCGGAAAAGGAGGCGCAGTTCTCTGGCTGTGGGACTACCATATGGCTACTCTGTCCTTCACTTCCCAGAATCTCTCTATTACGCTCCTACTTCTGAGTATCACACAGAAGCATTGTATTTTTATTCTTTGTGTGTGATAATGTGTCTGTACAATATGAGTGCAGTTCAGTCTGTGCTTAAACGTCCTGTTTCTTCACACACTTCTGAAATTGTCATTCCTTTGCGTCTCATGTAGACATAGAGACACCAACTGGCGCAGCTAGCCAGCAATGTCCTGGTGCTCGTAACTGCCCTGTCTTCTCTGTAACATTTCTGCATGGGCCTTTTCTTGGTGAACAATCCTGTGTCCTTTATTCCCTAAACATCACCTTTTTACCTGGCCATGTTACAAGATCCAGTTACTCTTCCATGCCTTCATGGTGCCGCTTCCTACTTCTTGTGCAGTTTTTCCTGTGCACCTCGGGGAGACCCGCTTGCCGCCCGGGCAGGCGCTGCCCAGCCAGGCTCGCTGCCCTCGTGCTGTTGGGAGCTCCCCTTCGGCCTGTCCGGCCAAACAAGCTGTTCAGACGTGCCTCTGCCTGCAACGTGACGAATGCAGCCGGGCGCCCACACTAAACCACGGGCGTAGCCTCTCTAAATGGCAAGAGCATTTCATGATTCGTTTGGGTCTTCAGGTTTTTTTAATTAAATCAAAACACTATCTAAAGGAAGGTAAAGGCTTTACTGTCCCATACTACTGAGGAGTTAGTCATGACACAAATCTTCAAGGTGACTTGAGTCTAACCACGTGACTAGTCAATGACAGAGGCAGGACCCAAAATGTAAATGTTTGGGCTGCCACATAGCCCTGCAGAAACCACACTGTTCTCCACCCCTGCGGAGTCCCATCCCCCTGACACATTTCTGAGCATGGACAGTAAGGACGTTAGATAAGGGAGGAGACCAAAGTAGAGTGGGAAACCTGTGATCCACACACACAGGCCACTGAGAGTCCTTAGTGGACTTTCCGACGACTGATTCAGGAATAAAGCCAAGGAGCAACCTGGAAGATGAGCAGCAAGAAGAAGGAATTGGATATGCAGACCGGTAAGTCCTACCTGTTGTTTTAATACTATCACAAGGAGAGGAAAAGAGAGATTGTAACATAACAGAGAGGAATTTCCAAGTTAGGTGTCATTATAATGTTGTGAAGAATTATAACAATGATTTGGGAGACAAAAACAGGATGTGGGTGGTATAGGTTTCTTGAGCTTATGGCAGAAACTACATTTCCGTGGCTCTACTAGCCACCTTTCCCGGCTTCTCACAGCTTCCTGTGACCCAGGCTGGATTATAACTGTATTTGAGGTAGGAGAGAAGATGAAGCATGAAAATCTTCCTTGTATTAAGAGCCAGTGTAAACAAAGGTGTACAGCTTTTATGCACATACTTACAGAGTATATACTCTGCCAGTATCTTTGGCAAGACTATGGGTGTGGAGAGTTAGCTTTTCCAGTCTTATCAGAAATGAGGTGTGCTCTCTCGTTTCCTCTGTCGAGCCGTCCTGACTTGCAATGGCTTCATGTCACAACTCCAAGCAGGCTAGTGGAGGAGAGTTAGGCTCGGTCCTCCCGTCGTCTCACTGAAGGTTGCATCGGTGGTTCCCAGGTATTTTTTTTTCCTGAAGGAACACAGCAGATGCACAGATTGCTCTGTGGCACTTCCTCTTCCAAGTCTACGCACCCAGACAGTCTCTCCAGTCATTCACGATTGCATAATGCACTTGCTGGAACACCAGCTGCCGCTGACCAAGAACGGTGGTGTCGGGGCAATAGCAATCGCAGTGTGCCTATCCTTCAGCATGGCCGGTCGGCCCTCCGCCAGCCGGCAGGCCCAGAAGTGCTCTGTTCATTGCCAGTGCAGCAAGCAGAGAGCTTGCTAGCCCAGAACAAATGTGAGGCATCGCTGCATCGCTGCAGCTGAGCCTGCCCAGGAGCCCGGCCACAGAGGAGGGGAGCAGCAGTCACCCTGGGCTGGGGCTGGCATTTTCATGCCTGCATGTCCAAGAACACAGCACGGCCTCATAGTCTGCTGCGCTTTTGTCCCTCATACGTAGCAGTTTCCTCAAAGCTAAAACTGAAGTATTTGTTTCAACAAAGTTGTCAGTAAATCCGTGTGAGCAAACAAAGATTTCACGGTGATGCTGGGCTTGGCCGAGGAGTTTCCTGAGGCTTTGTCATGCTGTTTAATGTGAAAATCTTGAATAAATGTTCTTCATCAGCTGGATAATAAGTTGCTTTTCAGAGTAGTTTGGTGCCGTCTTTTCCCTCTGGCTTAGCTCCCAGAGTGATGTGCCCACAGAATCCCATGTGAAAAAGCCGATGCCAAGGTCTCCGACTGAGCCTACTCTGTCACCTTCCAGCCTTTCAAAAGCCTAAGGGCTTGTCAAAGAGCAAATCCTTTGCTGCTGCTCTGTCTCACACTCTCCAGTGAAAGCTTGAAGGGAGTATTTGACATCTTCCACAGTGAAAGAGTAGGTTGACTTGCCTACAATACTTATCCAGGGAAAATAGGTGAAGCTAGATAGATTCTCCTGGAGCATGGTGGTTTTTTATGTACTTACCTATGCAGCTCTTTAGCTTTCTTTTCTGCTGTAAATTATGAGCATAGCCCCAGGCCCTAGTGTTTCAAGGACTTTGCTGCATGTTCAGTGTAGACTAAGCTCTACTGCTTTGCTCCACACGTTTATCCTGATTCCTGGACTACCTTGGACTATCTCTGAATGAGGATTTTTTTTTTGTCTCTCTGTGAGAGTATCAGCTTCAGTCTGCATACTATTATTGCCAGCGCAATTACAACTCCTCGAACTGTACTTGCAATTCATTGCCTGAATCCTTTCTGCAACTGTACTTACTGTTATTCTTCTGATATGCCACAACAATATGTGCTTCAGTCACTGACATCCAGCAACAACTGCACCTCCCAAGTCAAGGACAGATTCCAAAGAAAATTACACTGAGGCTATATCCTACTTGGATGAAACTATTTTTTGCCTCTGAAAAGAATGAAATTGCAGAGCATGGTGTTGGTTGTCAAGAGTTTTAGGGAAGTTGATACAATTCACCATTAATAGAATACATATTTCTATGCAAAAATTGCTCATGGATGACAAATATTATTAGGCTAAAACTACAGTGTCAAATGATACAGCAGTTGAATTTTACCTGTTAAAACTGAGCTGTGTGTCTTATTACATATTTTGCATCTAACTATTAAAATGGTAGTAGATAAAGTTGTAATAAAGGAAGAAGTAACACAAAATACTGATTGTGGAGTGTGTAATAATTTATTATTGCCTTACTGCCAAAAGAACTTTACAGATCACCTGTGAAGAGGTTTTTTTAATTAGATTTTTTTCATTTTAATTTTTACTAAAAATACCAGAAATCTAAAGTTTGGTCAGCCCCAGGTTTGGAGATGTAAAATGCTGACATTCGTGCCCTAACGATGGCCCTGGAACTGCTGAAGGCATTTAAATTCTTTCTCTCAAATATTCATTAGCCAGCTAAATACAGTTAACAAAGACTTTGGTGTTCACCTCTTTTGCTTTTTCACTAGAGTTTTTCTTCAGACATGGCTTTATCTGTATAAGATAAACTGGGCACATGCAGGCTGATGAACATTCAGAGTAGCTGTCTGTAAGATATATAAGGTCATGGCTTGTTTTGGGAATACAGCTTACTGGGGAACAATTTTTCTATTGTGTAACAGAGGCCATGTCTAGGAAGATAAGAGCAGTTCAGGACCATTATCATTTTAAGGTGGCTCTGCACTTCATGAATCTAACTCTGTGCAGTTTCCGACTTTAATCCACAACTACTCACATCCTTGGAGCTATAAGCTGGAAGGACATCACGTCCCATAGTATGCGTAACTGTTCAACCAGGTGCTCTTTCCTAAGTCCCAAGCAAACATCCCGTCATTTGTCCCACATCTGGCAGTCAGCATGGTTCAAGCACGAGCCATGGACAGAAGTGAGGGAGAAGGTGCAGGGGACATGTTGGGCCTAGCAGCGGCTGGGAATAGGCACAGGCATGAGCAATACCCACTCAGGAGGAGCCCTGCTCCACAGCTGGCAGTGAGTCCTTGACAGAGAGGGAGGCAGGTGCTTGCAGGGAGCCAGGAAATTACTAGCAGGCTTTGCCAAATGGGCTGGTCTGCTCAGAAAGGTCTGTTCTCAGTTAGATTTTGGGACCCTAGACTCACCCTATGTTGCCTGGTGATGCCTGAAGTCCCTTGGGTCCTGGAACAGCATCTGCAGCCTCTCTGAAGGGCCTGGGATGGGAGAAGTCGTGTTCGTCTGGGATGCAGAGCAGGTAAGGCATGCCAGCTTGGCACCTAGGAAAGAAATATTTTTCCAAGCCATGAAATTCACAAGTGTGCTTTACTCTGAGGCTAATCTCTCAGTGAAAAGAAAACAAAAAATAGAACATGTACAGCTACGTTTTTAATTGGCAGGACAGGACCTTCTTGAGCCACGTGTGCAAATTGATTCAAGATATAAAATGTGACTTGAGTGTGTGGTAGCTAATGCTGGGAGTATGTTGAGGGTACCAGAGATCACTATGTTTTCTAAGGACTTACTTAAAACAGAAAAGGAGGGTGTATCTAGAGGGCTTGCCCTCTCAGACACAGCTATTACATTCATTTATCTGGGTGTTCAGAAGAGAACTGGGAAGTCTACAAAGATACAGGGCTGAAGTCTTGCTCCTAACTCAGCTCCTAGTGAATGCCATCCCTGTTTCCAAGACTGCAGGCAGCCTTGTCGTACAAAACCATCAGGTATGATACCTGTCCTGGGGCAGGAAGAAAATTTGTACAAGCTAAACACTTTTGAATATTGCTATACCCAATGGCACTAGCTGCTTGAATATCTGCTCCTATGCAATGTGTTTCCGCAAGAGGATACCTATGAGCTGTCATTTTCTCTGCTGGATCTTGGATTTTTGTGAATTAAGTCAAGCAAAATCTGTTTTTTGAACATGTATTAATTCTGTTGTAGAAATACAGGAGTGTAATAGACCTAAACAGAAGAGCAACTTCTGCTTCAAAGCAAAAGAAGAAAAGTATACATGAAGTGAGATGTGGCAGATTGCCAGGATCATTACATATGATGCATAATTTTGGTGGGTGGGATGGCTTTCCATACAGAGGTTGAGAACATCAGCTTGAGCTGCAGATAGATATTCCTCATACAAAATTACCAAGGTTTCACACAGCACTGACGCTGGGTTGCTTTCTTCCCTGTAGCTGCAAGCAGATTAAGCCTTCGTTTGCTTAACTGCTCGTGGCTGTTTTAGTAGAAGATGGTGGCGCTGGGTGGGAATGTCATAGCGTGCGGGGCAAGTGTTACTTGCTCCCTGCTGCGTAACTTCAGTGTGGGGCCTCTCTCTGCAGGGCAGTATGTGAAGTGAAGGCGCTTTGCTCTCAGGAGAGTAAATATTTTATTGCTAGCAGTGAAGAAGATGTTTGCTCTGCTCACGCCGTGCGCCGCTGCAGAGTGCAGCTGCAGGCAGTGCCCTGGGTGTTGCCTGTGGGATCGCCAGAGGCCCCAGGCCGCTCGCTCAGGACAGCGTGATTGATAGAGCGGAGAAAGAAAGGGTGGCAAGGCAGCATGCAGGCTTCGGAAACGGTCCTATCCGTCTTCTAGGGTTGCATGGGGTGGGGAGGAATGCTATGGGGGAGAATACTGGAGGAGCAACTAAAAATTGGGCAGAAAAAGGGTTTTTTTCCCTCAGTCCCCCTTAGTACAGCAATGTTAATGAGTTTGATGGTCTTGCTCTGAGAGATAATAGCATCAAATTAAACAACTGCAAGTGTCTTAAAAAAAAAAAAAAAAAGAAAGAAAGAAAGAAAGGAAGAAGAAAAGAAAAACTGAGAACAGAATTTTGAAGAAAAAAAAAAGCAGGCTATTTCCATTATTCAAGTAGTTTTTCCCAAG
Organism: Rhea pennata; assembly: GCF_028389875.1. Lineage (NCBI taxonomy): Eukaryota > Metazoa > Chordata > Aves > Rheiformes > Rheidae > Rhea > Rhea pennata. The sequence continues at coordinate 63,225,446 of NC_084666.1, forward strand.
CCTGCCTGTTTATAACTGCAGATGTTGCGTATCTGGCCAAAAGTCTCTATCACAATTTGGAAAAACAACACATGATCCAATGTCTCATGGAAGTTCAGGCATATGGCAGGGCATTGATCCAGGAAAACACTTCTCCGCATAGAGGCGATGATAACATGATAATACCAAACCTCCCATCTTAAGGTGACGAACAGCATTTGTAGTGCATCATAAATTTTGAAATTTTGAGGGGAAAATTGTCAAAAGTATCTGAGGTGGAGTGGTCTGGGGCTCTGTTTATTTACGTACTGCAGTACAGCCAGAGCCTTCCTCACGTGTGCCTGACAGAAGGCTAGCCACCGCCCTGTGCTGTGCTCCGGGATTGTGCTGTTGCTGCTTGTGGAAGACTTTAGATATATGTAGCCCATCAAAAGGGAGATGTATTTGCTTTTTTTTATCTTAGAGTTTTGGTCTCTTGTCAGGCTAATTGTAAGTTAAAATACAGGTTGAGTATCTCTCTCCTTGAGCGTCTTAAATCCAGAATACTAACAACTTGCCATTAAAGCTTAAAAAAAAAAGTTCAAAGACTTATATTTGGATCATGCACAGTTGTTATTCTGCTCTGCAGAGGGCACTGGGCTATAGAGGGGTAGTGTAGTGGTTGTCGCATCTGCTTTATGTGCAGAAGGCCCTGGGTTCAAGCCTCAGTGGAACCAGCACGAGGAAATCTTTGCGAGGTTGGACTAGATGATCTCCAGAGGTCCCTTCTGACCTTACTGATTCTGTAATGGCTTCTGTAATGTGGGTTGTTCTGAGTTTGAGTCTGGCTTGTAGGAGAGTGCTGGAGCCACAAACACTTTGCACTAGGGTATTGCTCAGCAAAGCTGAGTCCTTTTTAGAAAGAAAAAGATGAAGAAGAGGTGTAGGGGGGAAGGTTTGATCTTTTAAAGGAGTGCACAACTTCAGTAAGTCCAAGCTGTTTTTTCTTTTAAGCCAGAGTTCTATTCTGAAAAGGTAGCAACTGACTTTTTCTAAAAATCAGGAGATTTTTGAAGGAACATATAGCTGGTATTCTGAATTACTTCCACGCTGTGAGCTATATCTTATGCAAACTTTGAATTCAGTATGTTTCAAGTAGAGCTGTAAAACAGCAATCAAGTATAAAGTAAGTTTACAGAATACAATTTTGTTCTTGATGCTATCTTCAAAAGGTTTGTATAACTCTGCATGCAGCATGCACTTTGCACTCTTCTATGAATTTATTCTCTCAATGGGAAAAGTCCCAGTTGTCAAAAATCCCCAGTGCAGGTCAGCTACCTGCAGAGCGGTGTGTGTTCATCAAGCATGAACAACTTGGTTTCTTGCAGTTGCCACTTTTTTTTTTTTTTTTTTTTTTTTTTTTTTTTTTTTTTTGAATAAAATAATAGTGGTAGCTTAAAAAGAAAGTCCAGGCTGTTGCTTTAAGCTTGTCAGTAACACCAAAGAATAGTTCACTTATCTTTGCAGTATGGGAGACACTTCCTTTCTAAGATCTCTATTGCATTTATGTAGACCTTCCTCTGCAAATACTTCCCACTTTCATTCTACATGCAGCCAACAATTCCTGCGTCAAGATTCTTCCTGTTGAAAATGATGTGAGGCAGACAGGTTAAGATCTGAGTTTCTGTCTATGAGTTTGAATAAATCATTCTCCCTGTCTAGTTCCTCTATCAGGTACTGGTAATGCCCAAAAAGCAGAAGAGGGGAAAGGAAACAAGTTTAGTTTTTTTCCAGGACTAGGCTTGTCGCTTGCTGCATGAGATAGTAAAAAGAACACCTGAACTCACTTCCTGCGAGTTCACATGGATCACATAGTATCGCAAGACTCAGATAGATACGAGGGCTGCTCACACTGACCTCATCATCAGTTGGGAGTATCTGCAGCTTCAGAAGTGAATTTCTGGACTCTGAAATACCAAAGCCAGCCTTACATTTATATCCTCTCCAGTGGGAGGAGTTAGAAAAAGGGAGTCTGAGGAATCTCCCCAAATAATTAAATACTGAAATAAAAGTACTAAGAATAAGGACCAGCTAAAGCCTTTGTGCACACATTACCCTACAAAGTTGTGACCATGGCATTGCAATGTACTGACCCAGCTCACTCCCTAAACTCTGGAAGTAGGGGTATTTCTACTCCCATCTCAGTGAATCTGACTGCTTGGTGGTATGCATCTAAGCGCTTGAGATGGCCAGTTGTGAGCCTGCTGTTAGCTACAATATGTTTGTTAAAAGCTATCGGTTGGTTTGTTGTTTTGCTTTTTGTCAGCTGACAACACGGGGCTCAAATGCAGTTATTGATGTGTTCTCAGCACTGACAGCATTGTTTACATTAAGGCACCAAACCTGGTTTGTACACAAACCTTTTCTTTACCTTCACAATCAGTGTGAATTAGGCATGTTAAACTGTTTCAGTAAAAGCTAGAAAGACTGAAAAAATCTAGATAGTAAGATAGACACCTTCTGGGTGAGGCAGTGGTTGTAATTCCAGGGGGTCTCTAAAGCTTAAACTATTTAATCTTTCTCTCAAAGTTCTGCTCAGGTATCTACAAGATAGCTTTTATCCATCTTCTGTTGCTCTTTTTACTGGCATTCTTCGTTTAGGTGACTTTCAGTAATTCCATACAGTACAATATTATTACCCACTAACCTTCATACTTCCTCACAAGACCTCCAAGTGTGAGACTGCCAGTCATACTTGCTATTGGCTGAGCTATTCCAATTCACACTTGCCTGTATCTATTAATGTCTACAGCAGCAGTTGTAAATTGTGCAAGAGCAGTAGAAATAGCCTTTCTTGAATTCATATGCCTTATTTATACTGTTTACTTATATACCTAACAATCATCAAAACACTGTAGAAGGAGGAATAATTAAGATAAAATACTTAAAAGTCAAGTTAAACTATAAAACTTTAAAAGGTAGCATTAGTAAAAGAGTGATTCCTCAATGTTTTCTTCAGGCATCTTCCTTAGTTGAAGCTTGAGTCAGGTACATGTATTACTAACTAGTAAAACTTCTAATAGCCCATGCACATAGAGATCCAGAAGAAAATATTTTGGTATTTTAACTAAGCTAGTATCTCCATTAGTCATTTAAATAGTAGAATGAGAATGGATCTTTTCCGTAAAAAAAATGTATTTCACCAGCAGGACTTATTTCTAAATGCCGAACTTCAGAGTAACTATTACATTAGCACTTTTAAACTTCTTTTCGAAGATGTAAAAGGATACTCCTGATGCCGTAATTAGAGGATAAATATATAATTATGGGATTCATGTGACTGCAGTTCCCAAGCATGATCCCTTTTCTAACAAAATCTCTGATGCTCAGGACTTAGCTTATGTTTGACTTGAACGTGGCTGTCCTCACTTAGCTTGTCAGCCATTCATTTTAAAGTCATCTGGCAGACATATACGAGAAAGGTCTTGAAGAACCTGTCCTGGTAATTTCCTATCAAAAAAATGTGAAGAGAGAACAGAGGTTGCCTGTTGTCCTTGAAAGGATATTGATGAGTTTCACTGCAGTGCATGTAGGAAGGAGGACAGCAAAGAAAAATCCTGCTTTCATGGATTGTGCTCAGCTGAGTTGCTCAAACGAGTGACTTTTGGTTGGAATAGCTAGTATGGTTTGCCAGTGAGAGGCTGAAAGGAACTTAGTGCAACAACCGATCTGGAAATCTTTCACTGAAAGTGTACGTGTAGTCATTAAACACAGTGCAGCTACCTTCTCTACTCCCTTTTCCCCTATCAGTGGGACTAGGACTGAAGCTGAGAAAGTATAGCCTGTCCCACCCTGTTCTGTCGATAGACAGTGACCTCCAGTCATGCCTGTTACAGGCCACTGTTTCTGAGAAGAAAACTAAAACATCCAAATCCTCTGGCAAAGATGGCTTATTCTTCAGCCTGCACTTCAAACTTGCGTTGTTCACCTGCTGCTGCAAATGTAAGCTCTTGTATAAGTTGGCTTCCTCCACAACCTGCTATATATTATGTGAGGAGACTTGTGTGCTGAGAGCCAGACTGAGCGCACGCTATCTCTACTCTGGCTGTGGCCTTCCAAAGCCTGGCCTTGACCACCTCAACATGCGGATCATCTGGTTAGAGAGTCAAGTCTGAGACATGTGCAGGACCCCTCTACTCAGGCCTCTGACTGAGGAGGGACTAGGCTCCTTCAGGCACACTGCTCTCCTAAAGGAGCTGCTACTCCTGCTTTCCAGACATGGCATTTTGGGGGAGGAGGGAGTGTTGAACTCCTCCTCTCTTTGCCAAGTAGCCTTAGAAGCCGTAAAAGCATTTTTTCCTTAAAACTTTCTTGACTTTGGCATTTCCAGAAAAATCTTCCTGATTGTGTACTTCATAGCTTTCATCTCCAACTTAGATCCTAAGTAACTAGGTTTTCAGCTTTCTGGGCTTGATACTTCTGGGAAGCTTAGTTGTACTCTTGTGCTAACTCCTCCTCCCACTCCTGAGGCATCAGGATTTAGGAGAAACTGTTTTTAAAATAATCTTTGAAGGGAAAACAATCCTTGATCGTACTTGGGACAAAATTTATTCCCATGGAGAAAGCCATCTGGTGGCTACTAAGATTTCCTTACCAAAAGAAAATAAAACTAAGAAGCTAGCAAGTGTGGTGATAGACCCTCTGACAAAGGTACTTCAGACACAGAGTTTGTGGAAGATGATGGCCTCCAAGACTCCTTCTGAGACTTCTCCAAGACTTTCCAACTGAGTAATACTATGCTCTTCCCAGAGCCAGCTTCCATTTTGTCACACAGTTTGAAGGTGAAGACTTGCTGCCAGCTTCCCTTCATCTCGGAACAGCGCAGGGACAAGTAAGTTATTTACTTTTGAGTTTGAAAAGCTTGTTTCTCACCCACAAGAGAGTGGGCACAGCAGGACTGTGTATGGTGTCATTTATATTTCTAATCAGTCCCTCCAGTACTTGTTAACAGAGTCTCTATTACTGAGTATGGAAGCAAACAGGAGCAGCAGCAGCTGGCACAGCAGCGGTTCATTGACACCTAGCTAGCAATGAGGACCACTGTATGTTAGAAAATCAGCCCTTGGTGGCTGTTTTGCCGAGCTGAATGGAAAGCCAGTTATTTTTCTTCCTAGAAATACATTTCATTTATTAAACTCTTGGCTAAAAATGGAGAGGGCCCAGATCATAAAATCACCACTTGTCTAGGGCTGTACTGTCACAGTTTGGAAAGGAAGAAAGTAAGCATTCCAGCCAAAAGCTCCTGAGTTAGTTACTTTGGAAGAGTTGAAAGGCCTAGCGTTGCTACCAGGGAGAAATTACTAGCCTGTGCAGATCGTCTTGCGAGAAGAGACCAAAGTCCAGTGCACAAACCTCTGAAGCAGCTTTCAAAAGATCTTTAATTTGACTGTCCTGATGTCATTTCATATTCTATCTCACAATACTTAGTTACAGGATAGGGGAAGCACTACTTCCTCAGGCTCTGCATAAAACATGCAAATAGTCAAGGTGGACATGTCAGGCAGGAAGGAATGTTTTCTCTTATTCTTTTTTCCATTTTTTCCCCCTCCTGTCTGAGAGAAGGTGAGGTATTGAGCTGCCTAAATAGCTACTCTGAGGTCTAACTTCTAAACTTGTGAATAGATAATTATTTTTCACTCTAAATCAAATATTAAAAGATTTTTTTTTGAGAGAGAGAGAGAGAGAGAGAGAAATCAAGTGAAATAAACCTTTTTCTGCATGAGGTTCTCAGTGAGAAGTACTGCATTTCCTTCTCAAGCACAGAAGTCAAAATAAACAACCCTTCCTGATATAGTGACATTCTGGATTATTGGAGACATTTAGCTTAAACTTTGAGATCGAATGTCTTGAACACACAACCCTATTGAGGTTTCCTGGACAGAATTTGAAGAAAACACCACGAGCACTGTGTTATAATGAACCTGTACTGTGGAGGATATGGATTAGATGCAATTCTGAACATGCTTCCACAGTGCAGCATGGTACTCTGATCTGCAATGGGGAAAGGGTATAGTTAGGTAATGTGAAAAAGCTGGGAGAAGAAAAATGCCTAGGAGAGTACTCGTCTGTTAAGCTGCATAGTTTCCAGTGGAATAAACCTGCTTGACAACCTGTGTGGGTAGTCTAATAAGAGAAAAAGCCTCCATTCCCAAGGACTCCTGCTTCTCTAGACAAGAGAGCTTAAATCAGGTGGGAGATAGGAAGTGACTGCAAATGAGAGAATAACAAATACACAAGTCAACATAAGCATGATTGTAAGAAAGTGAATGTCTTTGTGCCTTTCTTTAACCATCCAGGCATGTAGTCCTTAAAAAGAAAACAATAGGCCTTTCTGAGAGGGGAGGAATTCTTATTTTTCCCTGCTTGCGTAGGAAAATAGAAATGAAAATGAATGAATACCATATTCTGTAACTCTGCGCTCCTCCCTTATGCCGTCTTGCGTTGAGCAGCTTAGAGTGGGCAGCTGCACACTGCAAAGCACTTGGAGCAGGAAGGGCCTTGCACTTAAAGCACATACATTGGCAAGTAAAAGGCAGTATGGTTCCTTGCTTGTATATTATCCCTAAAAATTAGGATTAGGCACCTGGTAACAAAGGGAATTAACTGGAGGTTCTGAAGACCTTCCCCTTGATAAAGATGGTGGAAGGCAGCGGGGAAGGGCACTCACCTAAGCTACAGGTCTCTGTACTGAAACAGGCACTTGCGCGCCGTGTTCCCACAGCACCACCATGTCCACTGAAATGTGACCTGTGGTGGGAGCCCATCTGCGCAGAACCTCCTTGAACCCGGCCAGCTCTCTGCTGCAGGAGTCTAGTTCCTCATCTTGCACTGCAGCATGGTTCAAGGATACTCTGTAATACTGCAGAACACAAAAGAAATTTCAAGAGTAATTTGGACGCATTGTAGGATACAAATCCTACCTAGACACTACCAAAAGCACTGTGAGTCCTCAAAGTGAGAACTGCCCTGTCTTCCCTTTGCATGACTGAAAGAAAGCCTTTTGAATTTGCTACCTAGCCTTCTTTAGCAGTTAGTAAAATGTCAGTCTCTTGAGTGAGAACTTACAGCCTTCAAATTAAAAAAGATCATGTTTCTACTCCTGGCTACAGACTCATCTTAATGGAGTTCTAGGAAATTACACTGGTAAATGATTTAAACTGATTTTGCTCTTTAAACCCTCACTCAGCAGGAAAATGTTACAGGTGCTAACCGTGGCAAATCTAGAGAAAGGGACCTCTCTAAATGCTGGCTCAGTGCCTCTTGCCCCATGGCACCATTCCTGTTCATTTTTTCTTAATACATTAACTGTTTCTGTTAGGTAGTTAAACTTTGTTACTCCATAGACCAGAGAGAGGCTGCAATGGAGCAACTCACCTGATAATCTGGTGGACCTGCTTTTCTTCTGTAGATTAGTATAGTTCAAATTTCTGCTTCCATGAATATTTTTGTATATAAAAGAGAGGGCTCTATGTTCAGAACCTATGAAGAAAACCTTTTCTCCTTACTCTGTCTTCAACTAGTAGCCTGCAGTTTCTCTTATTGATGAGTAACTTTTTAAACCAAGTCTGCTATGACTCAAGCAGAGCAGGGATTTGCAGTGTGGGAAAGCCCTGCACAGCAGATGTGACGTTTCACTCCCATTCTTGTGCCTGGACATCTTGTTAATGCCTAGTTGCCCTGCACACCTTTGGCTGGCTGAGCAGAAGTACTGCAGGCTTGAGAGGTGGAAGCTCAAGGTTATGCTCTCCTGACACCTGATTGATTACTCCTAACTGGGTTTCTCTGAGAGGCTGGACCTCACGGCAGGTTCTTATAAGCTTTTTTTAGCATCCTGCCAGCATCTTTCCCCTATTAAGTAAAAGGGCAGTGGGACAAGGACTCAAGTGCTGGCTGATTGCACATAAGGTGACAGACCTTTTTCTAGAGATGATGATAATGTTTCTCAGATTTCTCTGGCTGAGTAAAGAACATAAGAAGGAAAACTGCAAGCCAAGAAAACTTGTGTCAACTTAGAACCGATGGCATGTTGGAAACTTCTGTATCTAATACGCTGGTATTTCAGGTTCGGGTCCCCCTATGACTCATACTAAGACTGTGTGTTTCAGATGTATATCCTTACTCTCACCCTATTGACCCTTTTCATCCTGACTCCCTTTTCATTCTTTTTGTCCAGTGTATTGGGCAAGCAGACCGGAAGGTGATTCCATGCATGACAGACAGGTTAACCTAGTGATACACAAAACAACATTGCAGGTTCAAATATCACTCCTGCCTTTGGTCAGTCCTCAACACCTGCAAAGAACAAGCAGTATGAGCTAGCCCCAGGGTTTTTTTCTCGGTGAAATGCATGATTTTCTGCCAATTGTTCCGTATTGAGTAAACGTAGCTTTGGGGAATCAATTCTTCTAACAGGGTATGAGGCACCCATGTAAGCTGGTAGCTGAACAAATATCAGTCTAGTTTGCTAATAACATCAAGGCAATAGATTTGAGCCCCATACTAGGCCCAGCTGCTAAGCCTAAAGACTGACAAAGTTTTTCTTCTCATGCTGTGTAAATAATATAGGCCAGCCAGTTAGTCAGTAAGAACCACTCATCTAATGTAAATTGGCAAAGATGACAGTATCCCCTCAGAAGACCGAGGAAAAATACATCTGTGCAAAAGTGCAAAAAACTATGCCATAACTTCCTCCCATTCACTGGAGATTAAATGCAGCAAAGAAAGAGTACAACTCTTCCCTTTAGAAGTTTTTAGCTTTCAAGTAGCTTCTTTATATTTTGTAGTTTGATATTATGTACTGCTGTTGATAAATTTAGGAAGAGCCCAAACATTGTGCTTTTGGTCTAGACAGCTGGTGTGCGTCATGGCAGAGGAAGGCAGTTACGCAATGAGGCGGTCTCCGCAAGAGAGCTCTGGGTTAGTTCAACAGTAGCCGTGACTGGCAGAGATCTTGTGTATGAGCTTCTGTCATGGTACATGAGAGGGAAAATCTAAAAGAGTTCCTTGTGGCTGAGTCCTTGACCCAGCACAGACTCTTGTCAAAGTTGTGCCCAGCACCCATAGGACTAGGTTTTTCTTTTGTGGGGTTAGTTTTATGCTATATCAGCTGCATGGGTCTGTTCACTGTGGGGCTCTCACAAATAGTAGTATTTGGCTCAAAGGAGGATGTGGAGAGAGTAAGGAGCAGAAAGAAGGGTGAAAATACAGGCTGCATTTAGCCCAGGTTAACTTGTGCAGAATCACCCTTCCTCCCTTCATTTCTATAGGGCATTGAAGACTGAATTTGCCAAGGGGCTTGTCATAGCCAGTACAAGTCAGTACAAACCAAATTATTATCAGACGAAGACAAGAGGTAGAATCAAAGCAAGTTCAGCCATTATGTTGAATCTGAACTTAACCAGAGCTAATTCTGTGATTCCTGGGACCGATCCAGTGGCTTCATTCTAGTAATTCCTCTCAGTTTGCAGAAGAATATTTAAAATGGTGATGTAAGCGACTTAAGGAATTTTAGTAGAATTAAGTGTCTTTTCTGGATCAAGGGAGTCATCTTTGATCCTTCTCTCCCCAAAAAGGACCAGTAAAAAGTGGGGTAAAGTGTTCGCAAAACAGTGTGAGTGGCTTGTTCTGTTACCAGGACAGCACAATGTGGAAGGCAGCGCACAGGCAAAGAGACCATCCTCCTGAGATATTAAACACTCAGTTTCTCTAGGTGTATGTCATAATCAAATTTCTTTGCTTTAACTTGTAGTGTCAGGAGACCTTCTTAGCATTCTCTTTCCTTCTAATTCCATTTTCCCCTTTCTGAGGAGTCTTTGTTATTGCACAGCTTGCTAAGTTGTTAAGGCCAGAACAAAGTAGAGCAAATCAATCATTTCTCCATCTTTAATGAAGGGATCAAAGAAATAATGAATATTCCACTTCACTTTGTGCTTAAGTATGTAACTCAAAGGTTTCAGCAAGACAGTATCTTGTTTGGGAATAGAAACTACTATTTTTCTTTTATGTGATGTAGTTATTTATTTTGCTGGAATCTGACAAAGTGTACAAAAACATACTTAGAGCTTTGCTAATAGCTTGAATACTATATGGAATTTCATCACAAAATACTTTAAAATAGCCATGGTTTTGATTTCTCTCCTCCTTCTCCCCCCGCCCCCCAAAAAAAAAATAGTTTAAACTGACAACACTAAAAAATGAGGAGTCAATCCTTATTCTAGGGCATTACTCAATTACTGTTAAGACTAAAGATCTTGCAAATGGAACAAGATCAAACAGCATCATTAGAATGAAGAGCATAGCATTAACTAAGGGATATATAATACCTCATTTCGCAAGAAATGAGTTGTAGTTTGTTTGCTCATGCCACAAAGCTCTTCTGTGGAAATAAGTTGTTACTGCTCACCCTTTTATTTTTAATCTAGAGCAAAAAGAGTAATGCAGAAGAAGAGGCAATCTATCTGTCTATCTACTAACCTGCAAATACACCTCAGAGCTTGGTGTGCTGCAGCATACTGGTGTAAGAGATCAGTGCCCACCGGGCACCTGGGAGTACTATAGTGCAGGGTTTCCAATGGGCTTAAATCCAGCCAGGCAATGTATCCACAGCAATACTGCACTACAGGACTGCCCTAGCTCAGCCAGGCCTCTGAGCAAATGTCTGGCAGTTGAAGTTCATCCTCCTATTTTTTTTTTTTTTTTCTTTCAGTGCCCACGACAGTAGAGTTTTAGCAAGTAGAGTCTTTCTGGCCTCAGACATGCTCTGCCCAGAAAACCTCAAGGTGCTAAAGATGCTTCCTGCATGCCTATGTAGTAAACCTCTGCATTGAATTAGCATTTAAAAGCCTCATCTAGGCAGCTAGCCAATCCTAAGTCAGTTGTCCGTTGCCCAAAAGTGGGCTGCTTATATGTCAAATTTTGATGGCAAAGTAATTCTGATAGTATTATAGCAGGTACACTTTGCTGGGGTTTTTTTTCCTTTTCTCCATGTACCAAGTGGTAATGCAGGCCTAATTCTTCAGTTAATTCACTGCAGCATAATTTTTCCCTTAGAGCATCAACCACAAAAGCTGCTCGTAGGTTATCTTGGCAAAAATTACTCCCATTTACTCGAAATACAGCAAGTATTCAGTGTCATGAAGAACAAAATCAGTGATTTGCTGCATTTCCTAAGCTACATAGAGCAACTCAATCATTAGCTACTTGTGCGTCAATTGAGATTTGAATACCTTCTTTTTTCCTAACAATCTCTCCTTCCTCTACCTCAATGAGATATCTAGTTAAAAGATAATGTAATTCAATTCTTTATAAAAATGTCTGGGGGCTACGAAGAAACTTTACAGATGCAGAGAGAGTTTTTATGTATTAGTGCCTTTCAGTCAAAATGATTTAACATGATGGGACGTCTTGTTCTGTATTGCTGAGTGATTTCAGAACTTTGTGAAACATTATTTGTGGAACAACTTCTGAATCATACAAACCACTGAGCAGTTCCCTCTCTGCAGATGAAAAGGAAACCAATTCTGTTTTTAAACATATACATACACATTCATGCACACGCAAGTTTCAAAGTTAGTTTTCATCTTACAGGATGTACAAAGGCTTTACTTTTGCTCCTGTTTTATACTACTTATTGTCACTTTCTCATCTGCTAAAATGAAATCATATTTTTTGATCATAGTCTTGATTATTCTCAGAACAGAAGTCCCAACAGTTTCAGTGACTATGATTTTCCTGAGAAACTGACTTTTTGAGAAAGGTCATTCAGAAAATTTTGCTCTGAAACAGGTGGTTTAACCTTTTCAAGCTCATCTCCTGTATTTCAAAGCATGCTTGGGAAAAATGAAGGATTTATAGCAAGCTTTGTTTCAAGGTTAGACACAGGGTAGTGGTAAGAACAGGGAATTACTGCAGTAGATTGTATGGCAAGGCTGTCGCATGGTGTTTTCATCACTGAAAGTATTCAAGAACATATTAGGAAAATATAACATTAAAGCAGAATACAGTATTATTATAAAGACAATTGGCTTTAACCACGAGCAGGAAGAAAGCTTGCTTTCAGGTTGCCTTTCAGCCCTATGCTTCATTCTATGATTTTTACTGGAACGCTAAATGAGGGTTTCTCCTGACTTTCTTTTTCTTCTTCCTCCAAACTAAACCTATACAAACCATTTGCTAAGAAATATAAATCTCTTGAACATACTGGAAGCTGTATGCTTTGTAATAATGTGCCATAATTTCTCTTTCTAAAAGTGAACGTACAGGTTTTACTCCAGAGGATCAAATATGGGCAAGAAAGTATACTTAACTAGTGGAAAACAACCAAAAAAAATCTAAGGCAGCCACTATACAGAATGGTAGTAAAAGCATAAACAGGCTGTATGTTATATATGAGACCAGGAACACAGCATGGTAGAAAAAAGTAACTTTCTAATAAGCAACTGGTATTTCTCCAATAGTCACCTTGAGCCAGTGATGGAGACAGAATTTACATGGATTTCAGTAGCAAGTGTTGATGTGTTCTGTCCTAGGTATAAGACCAGGTGTCTCTTGTCAACATCATGAGGTATCTTGTGTCTTGCTACTGAGGTTCAGCTGAGAGACAAAGGATAAACCACTACCACAGTTTGGATAGCCCACGATGACACCTGAAAAAGAGATTCCCAAATTTAATTATGATGCATCATTTTTGCATCACTGAAAACTTGCTGTATTACAATGTTTAATAAGTTAAATTCATTTATTTACAGAAGATGTTTTGGAGTTTTGTTAATGGATAATTATTGGATATGCCTGAAGAGGAGGGAAAAAATAGGATTTGGAAAATAGTAGAGAGAAGCAGAGATTAGACATTTAGAATATGTGAATAAGCTCCGCTTTGCTAAATAGTTATATTTTGTGGCTGTGCAATAATCATACAAATATGGATTCTACTCCATGACAGGGTGGTGCTAACAAGGGAAAGAGGTTCCAACAAATTCAAAATGTTCAGGAGATTTTTCTTCCAGAGAGAACATGTTCCATCTTGGTTCTGATACTGCATCTTTTCTCATTATGAAAGCAGGCACAAACTTTCAAGTGTTGACCTACATTGAGTTTTGCCTTGCAGACTGCTGAGTCCACCAAGGCTTCAGCTTGCTTTTTTGATTTGTTTTTTTCCCAATCAGTATATGCAATTTCTGTGTGGTTTGTTTGTTTGTTTGTTTGTTTTTTTTTTTTTTTTTTTTTTTGCAAACTAATAAATAAAATGCAAACTAACTAACTAAAGTGTTCAGAAATACTGACCACCCCGAAAGCAAGGAGGAGGTTTTTTTGAAACATAGATTTACATTTTTCTATTCCACAGTGCTCTCTGTAAGATTTTTAAGGATCTCCCACATCATCTTCCTTCCTTCCCTCCACTCTGTTGCTGAAATACATTTTTCTTCAAACTTATTTGTTAAATCAGTTTCATCTTGCAGAATAATATTTGACAATACCATATCTGGGGAAGCTGTACAAAGGAATACACAGGCTGCAAACTAAGTCAAATGAAAGAGATGCATTTTTAGCACCCAAAAAAAGGTAGTATCCAAATACCAGTGAATTAATATATATATTATATAATATAGTTATGATGACTTTGCCCAGAATGTTTACAGTTGTGGTGTCATAAGTAGCAGCATATAAAAAATCTTAGAAGATGAATGGTTGCAAGCAGCAGCAGATTAAAATATACATCAAACAGGGACATACAAAGCAAATGAAAGTTATGTCTCTATTTCAAAAACCAGGGTCAGGACCCACAGTGGAATCCATCCTAGTTGAACTGTCATTTCTCACTGTGCACCTGAAATCGTCTGAACTATACCTTCTCTCATGCTGGGAATACCAGAAAAAAGATCTTTTATTTCATGCAGAGGTGGGTCTGAGTTATGACGGAAAACAGCTATGTTTTTGTATTTTTCAGTGGGAGAATTTCTAATGCCCAGTTATACTTGAGGAAGAACTTGCCCATAGCTCTGTACACAGACTGACTAAAGGAGGGCAGGGAATTGAGTGTTAGAGCAATTTTAAAGCATGTGCATGACTATTTGCAGGTCTGACGCATAGTTTTAGGAAATAAATGAAATCTGAAAGAGGGAACATATCTACAATGGGGCTGGCTGCAAGGAGTGAGGTTTGAGCAGTCAAAAACAAGGTCATAGGCTTTTCTTAACTACCAAGGTCCTATTTACAAAAATGACCAATTTTTATGGAGTTTTAATTTTCCAGATGTAGCCAACTACCTTAAAAATCAAACGACATTTCAGAGCAATAAATAAAAACTTAGTCTATGTTATAAAGAGTCGAATCTAGGTGCTGCATAGCTACACTAAATTTAATAGATAGGGTCTTTTCAGGTTTGAGATTATTGCTTCCTCTAAGATCATATACATGGTGCTATACTTCAGTGTGAACATACTTTATAGCACTTACTGAAATATCTTACCATTGGGAAAGCAGAGTGACAAAGAGGGAACATCTTGTTATCAGACAATACCTTATCAGTCATGTTGAGATGACTGCTCCAGGCACAGATCAGAAATACCAAATGTCTTCTGCATCATAAAGTTGATCTAATAAACCTGTTGCTGTGTTTACAGACTAAATGCTCCAAATGAATTCTAGTCAGACTGTTGTTTTTCAGTGCAGGAGTACTTGTATCTGGGTGTCATGAGCTGCATTCGTAACACATCTTCTGTGTAAAAGCACCCTCTGCTGGACCAGCTTGAGATGTGAGCAATACATAAAATTGCAAGATAATTCTTTCTTTTTTCCCCTCCCCCCCAAAAAGGGATGAGTAAATGAAGAAATTCTCTCTCATGTCCCACCTTTACAGGGGGGTGCATCTTCTGACAGATGCAGTACAAATAACAGATTTGTATCCAGAAAACCTGGTCAGGTTTTCTAAAACGCAATATGCTGTGATGAAGATGCCACATGCAGCTGTAGGCAGGTATTTTACCCCTGTGCACAGCACAGAAGGCACAGCACCTCTATGAGCAGAATTCAGCCAGACAGCCAGAAGGCTCAGGGGAGCAGGTGGCCCTTTCTCAAACTTTGAGGATCCCCAAGTTTCAGGCTATTTTCTAATGCCCCACCGAATGCCAGTGAGGTTCTGATCAGGCCTAGGAAGATGGCATTCCCCAAGAAATAGCTTGTATTACCAGTCTCAGACGGCTCCTTCCATCTTCATGGACATTATCCTCCAACTTCTTAAGGATGTCTGAATAGGGTGAGATGTTGGGAAGCTGGAGTTAAAAATGTGTCTTGCTGCAATCACCGTGCTGTTTTGCCAGACACCCTGAAATCACTCAGCATCAGAAAAGTTCTAAAGTAAAAGCAAAAATGAATCATCTTCCTAAATGTGAGGTTAAAGAATCAGTTTCTCTGTTCAGGGAGATCTAAAAATAAATCAGTAATGCTTGATCCTTCCCATTCTGGTTTGGTTCAGCATCCCTTTCACCTACCAGCCTCTGAAACCAAACTGCTTTCCTGGTTAAGTCTGACAAGGTCCTCAGTGGCTATCTGATTCTTCAGACAAACTTCATCTTCAAGGGTTGACTTCCTTCAGCAGAATCCTGACCTAAAGGAAAGTGTCACAGTATCCCCTTCTTCACACTGGGGACGCCCCCCCCCCCACCCAGATTCAAAGCTGCCCCCAAGGGACTCCTGTAATCCATGCTCTCTATAACTCATTAGGATATCATTTAGACTAAACTCTTTCTTTGCAATGAAGTGCTTGCTGCAGCACTGGTAGTTTTTAGCATGCAAGAAGCAAAAGATCTGTGAATGCTTGCCAGATAAAACTAGATGGTATTATCACTTGACTTCATAGTAAACAAAGTTATGATACACTGTCAATGTGAATTTTTCTGTCAGGCACTTCTGCTTAAAAGCAGTTAGTTATGGTACAAAATTATGAGTTCAGCATCTAGCCAGACCATAAACCATGCATACAACCTATATGAAATTCTTCCTGATGACTGTAAGAGAGGTTTCATGTTTCAGGACTACAACATGGATTAACTTCAGCAAGTAATATTTTATAACACATTAAAATGATATTTTACACAGGCATGTAAGTGAGAGCCAATAATGCAGCCAGTCACTCTGACCTGACAGAGACTAAACATGACAGCAACTCAAACAAACATGGGGACTATGGTTAGTTTGCAACAAATCTTCCCTAAATATGGCTTGCTGGGATTGCACAATAGCATCTCACAGGAGGAAAAGGGAAGTATCCACAATGAGCAAAGGGAAGAATCTGAGAGGAAAGGACCCCATATTGTTTGAAGGGTAAGAACAGAAACCAGCTGAAGTGTGTGAGTGGGGAGGAAAGAGCTCCATAATTTTGTGGGGAGTTAAATGAAAAGAATGTGAGATGAAGATACTCGGGAAGAAGCTTACTACTATAATTAATTTTGCATATGGACTCGTAAGTAGATGAAGGAATTTGACCAACATTTTCAGCCCAGATAGAAACGGCTGGGAGGCATTAAGGTGAGAGAGACAAGATGAAGAGAGACTGACCAGTGTAGAAGAGAGAGCACAGTTTTGTGGAAGAATGTCAAGGGATTAGAAACTCAAAAAGAGATGAAGAAAATCATATCCAAAAGGAAAGATTCTCTAAGAAAAGGAACAGTCAGTACAGCTGTTAAAACTATTCACGATGAATTATTACTGAACAAACTTCCTTTTTCTGGAAAGCAATGAAGATATATAGTGTCCTTTTCCTTTAACAAACACATTGCAAATAAATATATAAATCTGAATCCTCAAATGACTTCATTTCTGGTATGTGCGTGCTGCATGGGCTTACTGAGAGAAGATGAAATCAATTTTCTGTGTCAAAATACACTTCTGTGACAGTGGGCAGAAGTTACCTGATCTTCCCCTTCCTAATTTCCCCATGTGTGAAATGAAAACAGTGGTACTTTGTTGCTTTACGAGACCATTGCAGTGATAAATACTTTGAGATTGTGAGTGCTCAGACACAGTGATATCTGGAAAAAGATGAAAACAGGGCATTCTTATCAAGTCTTCTGCACCAAAAGTGAACCTCCTACAGCTTTTACACAAAAGAATATGTAGTTTTCTATTTTACTGCTCTAGTCAATGCCTCTGCTGCCAGCCTGAGAACTGGCTGAACCTCAGAACGCAGATAGAAAACAAACTGATAATGAAAATCTACTTCAGAGTGTGCTTTTAAATCTCACCTACTTTGACCAAAAAAAAACCCTCACAAGCCTTGGTCAGAAATACTAAATAAGATGTCACATCCTGAGTTCTTTTTAAAAAGATGTTCTTGAAATGGGAAACAAAATAAACATCAAGTAAAAGAGGATATGACCAAAGCTTCTCCCACAACTCAACTACTTGACCTCCAAAACATTTTCTGGTGTTCAAAACTGTGCAGCTAACTTCATCATTTTGTATTTTCCTTCTTCCTCTGCAAATTTGTCCCATTCATTCCCTCTAAGCAATTATTATTTGTTCAAACAAAGGCTGTGTCAAACGAATCTCATTCTAAATTGTTATCTCAATTTAGCCATGTGGAACTAACTCTTTTTTAGTTGTGAGCTTTCACCTAAGTTGAATTTTAAGCTTTACAGTTATGGCTCTGTGTAATTTTTGATTAGTTTAAGTTCTGTCTTTCATCCACAGCTGGAGCTGAACAACTCATGGTCAACAAATAATTCATCCAGTAATGTGAGTGTCTCAGTTTACATAATATTTGAGACAAACTACAATTTTTTCAAATGCATTTCTTGTTCTACCATCGTAGAAAGAATTATTTCAGTCTCTAAAACTTTAGTTGTAAATGCCATCCCATGAACATCTACACAACTCTTTCATTTACCAGTTATTTCAATATGCACATGTATAATTATCTACTGATTCACCTTGTAAATAAATATGTAATATTCTAAAGTGAAATTTCCTAAGGTCACGCTATTATTGGTCATGCTTGGAGGGTATTCTACTCCTTGGCTGGGAGAGCAAAAACAATTGTGTAGCAAATATATGTTTCTGTTTCATCAAATACATTTGGATCAGAGTCTGAATTTAACTCTTTTCAAATATTTGTTCCAATAAAGTTTGCTTATGGAAATAGACAAAACCAAATACAAAACTAGTTGCCAAAATTTAGTCAAGTGTTAATTCATGGCAAATATTACTTTGCTATGCTCACTTTCTAGCATGCAGCCATACACCCTAAGCCAAGCAATAAAGTCTTTCATTGATATTACCAAAGTCAAAATCTTTATGGTTAAATTTACCAGCCTCCTTCAGATGGAATAGGAAGGCTTATTGACTGGTCCAGGTGAAAGATTAACCATGTAGTCCAGACATATATGTTTCCCCTACATATTAGGGCACATACATTCACACACACACATTCAGGATCTAATGATCCTGAATACCTATCAGCATTATACTCCAATAAGTATTTATTTCAGTGGCTCAAGTTAAACAGCTTTTGGATTCCTGATTGATTAGATCAAATATTGGACAAAACTAACACATGAAGAAAACAGCTATCCTTATTAATATTCCACAGAACTTGCCTTCATACTTATCTGGAATGACATCATCTCCTTTGGATACATGCTGGTTCTCTCCTTCATTCAAATGCTACTGCTTGGGGGGAGGAGGTGTTTTATTTTGTTTTAATGTACGTATTTTTGTATTTAACAGCAGCTGTTAAATCACAATGCAATTTATGTAAAACTTCATTTTTAAAGGATTCAGTCTATAAAATGAAAGGAAATTTTAGCACTGAAGACAAATGCCTCAAAACAAACCATAGCACACAACTCTCTTGAAAAGAAAAACAAGATAGCATTCCTTTAACAGAATTTAGAGTTCAATTTCCCAACCTTTCTGCAACATATGCATACTGAGATCTTAAGAACCATTGAACTCCTTGGTAAACTAAACAGTTTTAGATATAGCTTTGTTTGTTACAATTACACTTAACTCTTGATTTTTCCATGGATGGATTATCTAAGGTTTTGCTCAGTTAGGTCTTGCTTTCCACAAAAGCCTTTGGCCACCACTCAGGTCAACATGACATAGAGCCCCAGCCTTTTTTCATCAGTCTCTACTCTGCTACTTGCACCTCATAGAAGGAGGTTTACGGCCTATCAGATCCATATCTCCACCAAAAACTCTCTACAAAGTTTTCAAACACAAGCATATATTACTTGTGGCTAGCCCAATTTACACTGTCAGTATTATCTGAGTTTTCACTTTACACAGTTTTTTCCTACTAGCCCAGAAGAACTATCTGTAGTCACTTTTTGGTTTTCAGCATGAATCCTCAACTTTTTCTACATGATTTTTTTTCCCCTAAATCAGCCCTCCAAAATCCCAATTCTTTTTTCTGGTTACACACTTTGGTATAGAAATTGAATCACTTCTTTCTCTCTTTACCTTCACACTTGTCACATTAAAGCAATGGATCTACTTTCTATTCTTCTTACACATATTTAATCAAATTCCTTCAGAGTCGACAGTTTGGGGAGAATATATACTACTAGAGATGAAGAAAAACCTGTGGAGATCCTCATCCAAATTTTCACACCTTTCAGAATGACTGTAGCTAGTCACACAGTAGAAATTTGGGGTAAAGGCAACCCAGAAAAATTGCTGCAGATATCTCCCTCCCAAAAAGAGAAAAAATTCTGCGCAAATTCCCTAGCAGAGTCAAAACTGTTGCTATGCACACTCTCAGAGATAAGTCAAATTGCCAAGTTCTCCTAACACTTCACAAAAGATTTGATGTGAGCTTTGGGAGAAATATTGCACAGTTTTTACCTTACATGAATCTGTTCACAGTTCTTTGTTTAATGGCACCATCTGGCAGCAGAATTGTGGCTGTCCTTTAAACAATTAACATTTCTAAGGTGTGCTGAGGCAGCTGGGTTGTTTCCCAGTCTTGAGTGTAGCTGGTGAATTGTCATATATCAGATATGACCACATGGTAGCTCTAGATGAAGGCTAGGGATTTTAACAGTACGTTATTTTACAGCTACACAGGAAAAATTAATTCCCTACGTTTGCAGCCTGAATTTGTGCACTTTGACATGCTAGTTATAGATTTTGAGATTGTTTATTGCTTAGGCAAAGCAAAGTAGAAAACAAAGGAGAAAACAGTTTCTAGTATAAAGTCAATGGGAAGCTTACCTAAGGTGTTATTATCTTTACTGAGATGGCTGCTGCTTCAGAGGAATCCTTCCCACTCTCTAGCTGTGTTCCAGATGCAAAAATTAAAACAGTACACCAAGAACCTGGAACAGACTATTAAAAAAAAAAAAAAAAAAAAAAAAAAAAAAAGACAGACATTCTTGATAACAGCAATTTACAAATTATTTCCCCTTTGGTTCAGAAAGGGGATTCTTACTGCTCACTGAAAACCACCTGCTGGAAGAGAACCTATGCCATTCTCTTTCAAGGCAATCACTCTTGGTCTGTGATCCTGCCACCTTTCTGTTATATAACAAACCCACAAGCTTCCTCAAATATGCTTCAAAAGGAAGGGGGGGGGGAGGGGGAAGGCCTGGAGACCAAACTCAGTTTCAGCAAGTTGCTACTGAGGAACTCTCTGGCAGTATTTGTACTACCTAGTAGATATGCTCCTTGCATGGCCTGGGGCCATGTTGTCCTGATTATCCACACAGAGACCCATCTGAGGCCTGTTACAGCTTTTGTCTGTGTTTTGTGCGTCGGTTTTCATCTCTTGGATGCCAGGGTGCTAGCAGTATGGGTGCACTCTTCTCTCATCAAGAAATGGGATCAAGTTTTGGCCAAGACGAGAGCAAGGGATGTGCTCCCAGCTTAGACAAATTCTGGTATCATGAGCATTTCCTCTGCGCCTGTTTGTGGAAGCTCTAACCCAACCGGAAATAATCTAAAGCTGCAAAAACGTACCTTAAAATCTGCAGGAGAAGCAAGATCTTTCAAAGAGATTGTCATTTATATTTTAGTTGTGAGAATGCTGGAGATGAGGACATCTGAGAAAGACATAAGAGGGTTAATGTCAGTATGACTAATGGGAGTGCTGTTCAGCCACATGCACAGTTTAGAACCCACCCACCCAATTTTAGGTAACATAGACACATAGAAGAGCATTTTACATGGGCTGAATGAATGTTAGTGTCTCTCTGCTAGTGTTGTAGGAGAATTAAATCTTGCAACAGTGGAGGTGAAAAACTATACAAGTCCCTAGATCCAGGTGCAAGCTAGAGCTCCCTTACTTAATCCATGCAAGCTGGCCCTGATCCCTAAGGGCCTCTACAAGTAGAGATTGACATATTGCGTGAGGCTCTAGGGAGAGAAGTATCAGCACCAGACAAGGCCTCCTGACAACAGTCTTCTGGTTCCTGTTTGAGGATATGCAACAGACTTAATGCATTAACTCATGAAAATAATTCACTCTCTCTATGCCTCAGGTGCCCTATTCATAAATACAAATAATGTTTCTCTCCAGCCAGGATTCATTAACATCAGTAAAGCACTTAAGATTTTGGATGGAAGTGTTTTCTCTATAAATATAGGCCAATAACATTGCGCACACACCTACCATTCCTTTAAGAAATGTGGCTAAAATACATTTAGGGTTTTGGAGAATCTATATGCTTCCAGAAATTTCTAAGGGCTTTTTGAGCAAAGGCTATGAGCTGGCTGTGCTCCATTAATGTAAGATCTGCTTTGCTAATTTTTGTCTCACATTAATCAGGCAGGTTATCAGATATAATTATTCCAAGACAACATATGACATGAAACTCCAAATTTTCCTTTCTGAATGTTAACAGTAACAGTCCCTTTTGCCAGAAGCTCTTTACAAATGCATGCTAAAGAAAACAGCACACTAAATTAAAGAGGACTGTTAGGCACCTCATAATATTAATTGGCATTTTATAGCTCTTTATATGTTCAAAGCAACATGCACAAATTACCAAATTAATCCAATCTGTTTGAGTTTCTTCTGCTTCATTATCTCAGTCAGCTCTGTGCCTGGCACATGGTCCAGGACCCTTGTGCCAGAGGCAGATAGGCAGAAAGTCCTTTTGCATCCTGACCAGGTGCCTCTAGCTCACCAGGTTACAGGCGAGGGGAAGAGCCCACAGTGTTTAGTCAGGCCAAAGGCTGCATCTCTCGCGAGCTCTTCAAAACACAAACTCTGACTAGAAGCCACCCCCGTCTAGGCTGTAAAGCAGTGCTGTGGCCTTGCATGCCAGGCAGTTTAGAGGATCTGCTCCTTTCCCTCACAGGGTACACGGCATCTGGAGCAGCGAATGGGCCACAGCCCAGCATCTGCAATGCAAGCCAGTAGGACATGGCCCTAGCTGAAGACGAATGTAAGATGAGAAACTCTTGTCTGAGTCTCAAACTCAGCAAGTAGGACAAAATGGGAACTTAGTTCCTGCAGCATTCGTCCAAGGTACCCCATTCCCCACTTTCCAGGTCAGGAAATGTAGGCCAAAACATGCAGTGAAGTCCATGAGACTTGGCCACCAAGAGGGAAAACAGAAAGGTGCTCCTGCATGCTCAAAGCAACGCAGTGGATGAACTGCTGGTTTCCTTCAAGTCACTCAAGGCATCACTGAGGGAAGGGAGATCACTCAAATCAGCAACAAAGCATGATTGAAATTCAGATCCTGTGAGACCACACACAGTCTCCCCAAAGCTTTGCCACCTATCCCTAAACAAAGTTTTTTTTTTTCCTAACGCAAAATTACAATTATAAACAGGTTAAGCCAAACAAAGCTCAAGTATGCTCTCTCTCCTCTGGGAAAAAAAGGTAAGAGGAAGGTTTTCTCTACTCTCTCAACAGACATGTTTGGGCAGCTAAATGGGTTAATGCATATGGCTGAACCACAGGGACTGTCCACATGGGAAAAGTGAAGCAAAAGCTTTTAGCCCAAACCTCAGCAAGAAGAGATTTGTCCTGTCAATGAAAACTTTGATTAATGTAGCCTATTATTTTTCCTCATACCCCCATTTCACTGCCAGGTAGGCCTCAGTTTGAAGTGTTAGGTAAAATCTTGTGATACGTTGTTATCTCTGGTTGACTCTCTATGTTGAATATACAGTCATGTTGAACATATAGCTAAAAATATTTCATTTTTTAAAATAGAAATTATTTAAATAACTGAAATAATAGTTCATTAAGATCAAGGGTTAAATTGCTTTTTTTTAAAATGGGATCAGTATTTCACAAAATGATACATCTTTATCTAAGATAAATCCTCCTGTTTTAGAGATGAGCTAAAGTAGAAATAATTTATCTTAGATCTCTAAAGATTCCTTAGATATGAGTCTCTAAATCCCCCTTTTGTGGATTCTCACATGAGATCACTGTGATATTTCACCTATATCTGCTTTAATCTTACAACAGTAAGTGGTAGTTCAGAACTCTGGGGTTGCAGGAGGGAGCAGTTAGTTGTTTTTGGTTTTTTAATTAAACCTAAATAAACTTTGACTGCAGCATGATCAGCTAGGAATGTCTAGCAAAGGCATTTAAACATCCTCACTCATAAACAATTAAGCTGCCCCAAATTCAGACCTTCAAATTAGATGCTCAAAGATTTCAAGAGGAGTTCAGTTACAACTCTGGCTCAGTGGCCTGGGCTGCAGACCAGATCCCAGACTAAAAGGTACATTTCCTGTGTACCAGCTTACACCACGCGGAGCTAACACTCCCAATACCCAGCCCATAACATTCCAGAAGTAAGCCCAAATCTTAGTGCTGGTGAGTGACATGGTATATAAATCACAGGAGGATCAAATTATGTCTCCTGGTCCATCTCCAGAAGTAATGACATTACACAAATTGCACAAATTATTCTTTAACAGAGTGATTGAAGAAGATAAATGTGCATGGGATTGAAATATTTTGGTTTTTTTTTTTACACTTTTACTTCTTTGAAAATTAGTGCTTATGCAAACCAGTTTAACAACCCCTACGGCATTGTTTTTCCCAACCCAGCAGAATTGAATTTGATACAAAATTCAAAAATAAAGTCTCATTCTCGTTTGTTTATGGCAGTGCTGCCTAACTATACCACTGCTTTGATTCACTGTTTGCATTTTCATTCCTTGACAGTGACTTTTCCAAATACAAAAACATGTGTGTTGGTTGTTTTAAAAAAGCAAAATTAAATGTTTTTTTCTTTTTTTTTTTCCTTTATCTCTCCTTTCCATCTTCTCAACAAACAAACCAAAAACTCTCAACTCAAAGGTACTTATCTTGCCTGCAGCACCATCCTCAAACTACTGGCAGTGCATAAAGTGAAACACTTACATAAATCTTTCCAACACTGGGGACTGAGTCCTCTCTAGTCCCTAGTCTTCTCTGGTTTATCATTGTGCCGATTGCAGAAACCAGTGCGAGCCACTACTGGAGCTTGACAAGAGCACTACTCAGCAACACTACTGGGGGCTTTTTGCAGGTTTTAGCACAGTGCTCAGATGCTACTGTGGTGAAGGCAAGATATTTCTGCTGGCTTGACGGTAAACTACCAAAGGCTTCTCACTGAAGCACACTGTTCTTCACAGGGCCTCACATGTAACATTAGAAAGTGCTTGTCAGCCCTCTCCTCACGCAAAGCATTTTGTACCTAACGCTTTCGGGCAGGACATTCCTTGCTCCTCGTCACTGACTGGAGGTACAGGCCCCTCAGTTCAGGAGACTATTTACCAGACACCTTTGGAAAATCTAGAGGAAATTCAGTTTGCTTTTTATTTATTTATTTATTTATTTTGTAAACGCAAAAGCAGGTCTGTCCAGCTAAAGCCTGACTGTAGATTTGCCCACTAGGCAGTGCAAGAGCTCTTAGTTATAAATGTATGTGCAATGTAACATCATGCTAACTTGTGTTTTCCCTTCAAATTAGTCTTTTACAGATGCTACTGATTTTTGCATCAAGGCAGGTACAGCCTTGATGCAAGGTCTATATCTACTGAAGTCAATGGGACTTCATCCATTTAGAGCAGGTCTAAACCAGCATGAGGAAGTTCAGCCTGCCTTTTTCTGCACTTTATATGTTCTATAGATAAACTTAGCTACGTGATGAGCTCCTGATCATGCTGAAAACAGCTTCATAGTCACTATTCAGACAAATATGAAATATTTTTATCTATTAAATCTTCATCATCCACAATTATTCCCCAGGGCACAACAGATAATGAGTCAGCGGGCATAGATTTAATTATCAGTTTTTACTGTAAGAAGATGATGTTTATTGATACCACTATCAGACAGACACTGAAATGAAGCAGATGTTAATCTGAGGTTAAGCTCCAGGAGGCGCCTAGCAGTCTGACCAACGGGACTAATGTTCATCAGATAATAAAAGAGGAGCGACTTCCCTCTCTGCCTCCCTCCCTCCCGAGGCCTGCACAGAACTCACAGAACTACTGCCTTGTTTTGAAAATTCCTCATTGCACCATTTCCAACCCTTTCAACAAAAGGCTTGCTTGTTAATGCAAAGCTTTCAGTCAGCTCCAGTAGACTGTTTAATCTAACATCCTATTTTGCTTATATAGGAACTTTATGGTTGGTTTTGGTTTATTTTTCCCCAGCACATTTTAAAGGATGATACCAGAGAAGCAGAATGTACAAATGAAGTGATTACAAAATTGCTCTAGCATTACTATTGGAAAGTCTGTCACTGATTCCAACTGCATCAAAACCAACTTTAAATAAATCCACAGCACAGCAAATCTCTGCTCTCCAACTGAAATATTACTACATAAGGAAGGAGACCTTCACTAGGGAAGGAGAGGATGATGAAATAACTCCAGCTTTCTGGGACTCAGACTGCTGTCACCTTCTCATGTTGAGAGCAATGATGTGACAGTCTATATGCTACTAAAAAATACAGTAACAGCTGACAGCCACTGAATTATATTAATGTTTCTTATGGAATTAGAATATGCTACAGGACTAATGAGCTGGTGCAAATAATCCTTTAGATGGGTAATTTTCACAACTATTTCAAGGGTACACCTTTATCCTACTGAGAACATTTCTGTCAGCTTCAGTGGAGGGTGAATGAAAAACTCGTGGTACTTTCTAGATAATCATTAGGGCTGCATTGTACAGCAATGCCATACGTTTTATGTGTGGTGTTGTTAAAAATGTTATTTTTTATTACTGTCATTTATGAGTAATTTCTCTAGAGCAGCTAAGGCATCTTTAAGCCATACAATGTTGAAGCACCACACAGATTCTCCTGCCCACTCACAACCCAGAAGTGGTGTGATCTGGCCCTACGCACAAGTGTGCTACACTGACAGAGTTGTATTCTCTGCATCCAAGCTCATGTAGAGCTGGTGGTGGACAGGTGAAACTGGCTATTTCTATGCTCACTCCTGCAGTGCATAGTGTAAGTAGGCAATGCGCAAGAGCAGGATACCAGAAGTCCCAAGCATCCAAAGAACTCATTGTCTCAAAAGATACGGAAAAATGTGGAAAGTCACATAGATAAAGCACTATATTGCCCAAAACAAAAAAGCAGTAAACTGGCTCACCTGGGACTGGAGGAGAAAGTTTCTGGATTACATTGGTGCATGCAATTCCATAGGCCATATTTTCTGTGTTAGGGTCAAAGTCAAAAAGAGTTTGACAGAAAATAAGAATCCCCTCCAACTCTTACCACCACCAGTGACTTGACGCTTAGACACAGAACCCTCAACAAGTTTAAATCGGTATATGCTTAAAATGATTTAAAAGGCTTGCTTGAAACTACTAGGAGGAGAGATTTAATACCACTGGAGACTGACAGTTAATGAGGTGGGGGAGGGATGACCCTTTTTCCAAGTAGAGACAGAGACAGAGAGAGACCAAGCTTTGGAATTTCAACATGCAAGTGTAGATCGTTTGCAAGAGAACCACACTTAATCTCTGTGCCTAACCGAAGTGAATTTGTGGTTTCATTTCAGGCTCTTTTGGACTGTTTTTCATGTCAAAATTACATAGTTGCTATAATTTGTCTCTCTTCCAAGATTTACTGAAACAAAGGAAACATTTGAATAGGATTTGAGACAATTTCTTTCTCACCCGTCAGGAAAGTAATCCCCAACCTTCAGATAAATGCAGGCATGTGGTTTCCAGTATTCTCACTCCATATGTCTTCACAAACACCAAATAGATCTAATTTAAGAGGACGTTTTTTCCCCATAGATCAAAAGGTTATAGTGATGGACCTTGCCCAGGATGATCCAGACCTTCATCCATATTTTACGCCTTCATTCGCACTCCCTGTAGAAAGATGGACTACCTGGCACAGAAATCAGCAGACAGGTTGTAGGCAACAGCAGACAGGTTGTAGGCAACAACCCATGCCAGCTCCTTCCTTCTCAGTTATTTCATCTGTAAAATAGAATAGAAACATAGTATCTAATTTAGGACTTGAGCTTTACAGGTGAAAAACGCTACAAAATATGACCACTGCAATTCTGAAACCTAGCCTCAATTAAAGGTAAGTTTTGTTTGTGTTTATGCACTCACATAATGAATTTTTGCCAATACTGCTATTTCAGCCACAAATTACTCCTCATGGCACTCTGACCATGATTTGTACGGTAGGCTCAGCCCTAGCTTGCCCCAGAGATGGCCAGTTCCCTCTGCTGTAAAAGGCAAAATAGGATGAAAACTTGAGGTACCAAGCTCAAGCTCATGCTGACCTGAAACAATCAGAGCATCTTTACTTCCTGTCTGAGCTATTAGGCCTGGCAGTGGCACGAGCAGGTCTGGCTAGAAGAACGGCTGAAATGACAGCTGCCTGATAGGCTCCACCAGTGTTGGCCTGAAGTGTGTCCCTCAACTTTTCTGTAACTCCATTACTCCTGCTGCCTGGCTGGATACCTTCCCAGAACAGGGAAAAAAAAAAAAAAAAAAAAAAAAAAAAAAAATCTGGACAAGATTTTCTTCGAAATCCTATTGACATGGTGATGCAACATTTTGCATGTAACATAGAAAAGTCTGTATGACACACTGTGGCATTTCTTTCTACCATGTATGGGCAGAAATTATATATAATGCAGTGGCATAAATGCTGACAGGTAAGACTGTTTACATTTATTTTTCATAGCCCTGAGAAATCGATCTGTATAGATGTCCCATAAGGGACTGTATTTAGCTCTGAAATGTTGTCCTGAGAGACTGTTTCTCTTTTGCATCTGACACATTTTACAGAGGGTATCAGCACATGGACTTGCACCTCTGCTGTGCCATGAGGAAAGAATTGCTATTGTTTTAATATGCTACACTGGGACAATTAAACAATGATATTGTCAGGTACTACTTTACAATTCCCATTAGATTTGTTGTAAAGCACACACCTACAAAATAAAATATTGCTGTATTCACCCATAAATCTGTACTATAACAGTACTAAGCATCTGGTTTTAATTAGAAGTCAGGAAATTCACAGTTATAGCTGGAACTCCATCCTTTCCTAACCCCATTGTGTGTAAATTCTGCAGCTCACATGTGAACAGATTCTACAGTCTTTATAAAGACAAAGCCTTCAGTTACAACCAAGGAATTTTAAGCACAATAATTTGGGAGTCTGGTGATATTTGGGGCATCCTGATGTTTTTGAGGCTTCCTGACAGTGACTTAAACAGCAGGAGTAGAGCAGGACAAAGAGACAAAACAAACAGTATCCATCACTGCTAACAGTTTTTGAAATAGTGTTAGTTTTGTGAAGCAGACACATTTTCTAGAGACAAGACCTTGACAGTCAAGTTACATCTGAAAGTAGGTTAGTGCTTGCCAAGATTCCGTTTTAATGAATTTACACTTAGTTCTAAAATCGCAGTAGGGATTTTGCTGCTAGAATACAATAGGGATTTAGCACCAAACTCTGGTGTAAATCCATTTAGATTTTTTTTGTTCATGAGTGAAGCAAAAATACGGAGGGGAACAGGAAACAAATGAATATAATGCACAAGGGAGCTGAATTAATGTTGCATGGGCAATTTTAAACATAACATTTAAAAAATTTCAATTAATCAGTTTTGGTAGTGAATAAATGCATCTTCATTTGTGGGCTTTTTGCAAGTGTTATGCTATATATCTAATATTCATTCATTCTTTCAATTTTTTTTTTTTTTTTTTTTTTTTGAGGTTTTGCTCTGCTCCTACCATCCAGCAAAGGCATGCCCTCAACTAGAAATGTGCTTAAAAAAAATACACTCCAAAATCCTCCTCAAGGAAAAAGATTGGGTTTTAAAGCATAGGAAGAAAGTTTTAGTGAAGGCAAACATTCTTAAAAACTAAAAACAACTTGAGAGTTACATGAAACCACAACCTCCAGTAGAGTTCACCAGATATTTAAAAGGGAATCTTGAAAATTCCTTTTTATCAGCCAAGATACTATACCTTCAGGGGACTCTCTGAAGCCTGCCTTGGGGTCTGCAAAGCTCTGCAAGTTATTGATAGATCTGAAAAAATAAACAAACAAAAGTTCACACTCTGCCTTATTGGAGCTGTAATTGGAAATCTTACATAGATTTATTTACTAGGCCTCTCAGTTTTTGCAGCACTGATTGTATCCATTCAGCAATATGGAGATGTTGCTATAAACTTACCATCACTTCTCTTATCAGCAGGAAGGAGACAAATCATACACTCACAATTATATTTGCCTTTCAGAATTTTAAAGGAAAATGTATCCTGCAGCTCAGATTATGGATACCTCATTCATCTAGCATCTGAAATATCAAAGTAATTCAATGTCAGGTCCCTTTCATCTGATAGGATGAAAAATGCTAAATTAAAGTTCTACATTTCTGGAAATATCTGAAGTTATGTAATTCTGTGTGTTTTAATGGGACTAGGTAGTCACACAGTCAGCTAGATAGTATACAGTAAGTAGATACAGTTCAGACAAGTAACCCACAGAAGGCTATCGATATTTGATATTGATATATTCTCTCCTGGCTTGACTGCAACCACAGAGGTGTGTGTAAAGTGCTATCCAGCATGGATACAGGTTGCCGAGCAGCTCTATCACTGCCCTGCCCAGAGCTATTACTCTCCTCAAGTGTCTCCTTACCCAGGCCCCCAGAGAACACCTCAGAAGTTGGCGCACACAGGTGAACTGATCCCACAGAAATATATCGGCCACATTCAGCCACAGGCTAGGCCAAGGACAAGACTCTTCACCCTTGGCAAAAGCTTAACTCTTCTGAAACAAATTCAACTTTGTGATATTTCTCTGACCTATTCATTGGCTACTAGCACAACATAATTAGTGCTGTTAAACCCTTAAACTACTTTACTACATGTTAATATAAAGACAAAAACACACATACATATGTTCAAAAGTATCACAAAATATAGCACCTGACATGGTAATTTCACATATGGAAATGATAGAAAGAGGTCTGTAAAGAGGAGCTTCCATGAACTTATGTCACAAGAGAGGTGACACAGATTTGTTTTTGGGATGTCCTGTTGTTATGAATCATTACCTTTAACAAATATTTCTTCATTCCTTCTCCCTCTTTTAGAGTATTTGCACAATAAACAAAACTCCCTGTTTCATTCTTATTTTTATGATGAGGAGGTTTGAAACCTATTCTCATTTAAGATGCTTCCTGTCCCTCTGGGCATTTATTCAGCTTGCATGTTTTTGAAGAAAGAGACTGTGGATGCTTGTTACCTATGCACAGCATGCAGGATAGAGCAGATAAATGAAAATGCTTAATAGTGTACTAAATACGACCCTTTGATTTTGCAAATGGGA